>NW_012118121.1:444076-445253 GCF_000951035.1 Colobus angolensis palliatus
GTCTCACAAAGTGCTGAGATTACAGGTGTGAGCCACTCCGCCCAGCCACATTTCACCAGTTCTTAACTTTTCTTTAATGTTACAAGTGCCAGTTCCCCTGTCTTCCTTCCTCACTGTGCTGGACTCACATTTGTCCTCATTCACCTTCACATGGCCAAGTAGAACCACTTAACTGGGGAAGAATCATGTCTGAGTAATTCCAGGAAAAATGAAACAAGATGTGGAACAACTAACAGAGATTAGACATGGCTTGCCACATGTAAAAACAAACAAAAAAACTGGATGAATTACATGTGAGTATGAATTCCAGACACTACACGTCCATCAGTGAAGGATGGCAATATGTGAGAAATATGAAAAATGGTCTGAGACCTACTGTTAAGTAAGGATACTGCGTTAGGAACTCCCAGGCTGTGCTGGAGCATAAATTGTGGAAGGCACAATGAGTTGAGAAGAGGGAACTCAGAGTCCGGAGAATGCAGTGGCTGAATTTTGTCAAGCCATTTTCCACATGTAGTGGTAAAGATGTGAGACAGCATAGATGCCAGCATCCATACTGACAGGGCGGTGGTGTCATCATTACTCCACTAAAACACGGTGAACAGAACTACAGGAGCGGCACATAAATAAAAGGCAAAGGCACGATCGAGTAATCTGAATGAACTTGGTCTTCACCTTTTCATCTTATTCCTCAATGGGAAACGATGGGTCGTTCATGACAGTGATCTTGCACGAAGCTTGAGGATGAAGGGATGGCCTTAGAAATGAAGTAAATGATGTGTTTAAGTAGATGAACCACCCCATGTAGACACTAACCTGCCTTTTCTATGTTATCCTGTTAGTTGTGGCTGATAAACTCATTACATTATGAAATAACTAAGGTAGAGGCGAGGTGCGGTGGCTCTCGTCTGTAATCTCAGGACTTTGGGGGTGTAACATTTGCATCCAGGAGTTCAAGACCACTGTGGGAAACAAGGTAAGACCCCATTTCTACAAAACATCAAAAATTAGTTAAGCGTCAAAATTTAGCTGAGTAGTCCCAGCTACTCAGGAGCCTGATGCAGCAGGACTGCTTGAGTACTGGGAGGTCAAGGCTTCAGCGAGCTCTGATCATGCTACTGAACGCAGCCTGGGTGACAGAATGAGACCTTGTCTCAAAAAAAAAAAAAAAAAAAAC
>NW_012118121.1:446143-449705 GCF_000951035.1 Colobus angolensis palliatus
AAAAAAAAAAAATCAGTAAAGCTTTCTATTTAAAAGAGCAGAACAAAATTATCACCAAAAGAAGAAACCAATGAAAGTTTTTCTATTTGTTTCCCTAGAAATTATCATTGTTTTTAAATTTGAGACACATTTTTCCTTTCTTCTTCACTACATACACACCGCTGTCTATCTGGGTTGCATGAAATTTTGGGCTGTTCTTTATAGTCAGTGAAATTAAGTCAAATGATGACACACTGTAATAAAATAGATGGGTACTTTTTCTTCTTTTTACCAAAATTGGTCACTGAAATTATCTGTGTACACTATTGGAGTTCAAAGACCGACTGCTGTCATACCTGAGAAAACAAATTCCATCTACCAATTTAGAACAAAAGCACCCATAAATATGGGTAAAAGTATCCATAAAAGAGCATTCTTCTTGCTCTGATGGTGCTCACATCTAGTATATCTTTATCAAATGATCCTAATCCTCCCACATATATATATATATAAACTGAGCTTTTCAAAAAGAGTTCAACTATTTTCAACTTCTATACATGTGGATATTTGTCTGATGTAATTCTTATGATTTCATAAGATGAAACACAGGCAAAATACAGAAAGTTTTTTTTCCTAAAATTTCTCCCATTGAGGCAAAACTTATCTGAATCACTTTTAAACCCATCTTGCCAATAACTGACCCCATATTACTATCATCTGACCTAATAAAAAGCACTGGTGATGCTGCATTTCTGATGGGATTCCTGTGCCACTCTCTGTGAGATTATCTTTCCAACTTCCTGACGTCCCTTCTGCAAGTTTTGATGATGATGATATCACCTGAAGATATCAATGGGAGGTTTTTAGACCAAGTTCATGTCAGTGTACATGAGGACAAACTCATTATGATTCTCTTCTGGCCAACAGTGTTTCAACACTATCGGATTCAAGATGCCTTTCTGTGAAAAGACGTGACTGTGTATACTACAGCATGAATGAAATACGCTAGTTTTCTCTGCGACTGCCCACTTCTCAGTGTTAAGTCATCATGGCTGTGTTCCTGTTTTAAGTGCAAGGAAGTTTTTAAAAACTATCATTCAAAAAATCAATTAAGGAGGAAGACACAATTGTAAAGAGCTACTGGACGCTTTCCTTGAAGTGTTAGCTTTTTAATGTATGGCACAAAGATGGGAACAATAGACACCAGGGCCTACCTGACAGGAAGGGTGGGAGAGGGGTGATGGTCAAAAAGCTAAACTACTTATCAAGTATTAAGCTAACTACTTTAGTGATGAAATCATTTGTACACCAGACCCTAGTGACATGCAATTTATTCAGGTAACAAACCTGCACATGTATTCCTGAAACTAAAATAAAAGTTGAAGAAAACAAAAAAGACGTAGAAAAAGCTTTATATTGATAATTCCTGCCTTTACTTTAGAAATATGAGTAACAGACCGGGTACAGTGGCTCATGCCTGTAATCCCAGCACTTTGGGAGGCCGAGGCAGGTGGATCACGAGGTCAGGAGATCGAGACCGTCCTGGCTAACATGGTGAAACCCTGTCTCTACTAAAAAAAAAAAAAAAAAATTAGCTGGGTGTGGTGGCGGGCGCCTGTAGTCCCACCTACTCGGGAGGCTAAGGCAGAAGAATGGCGTGAACCCAGGAGGCGGAGCTTGCAGTGAGTTGAGATCGCGCCACTGCAGTCCAGCCTGGGCGACTGAGCAAGATTCCATCTCAAAAAAAAAAAAAAAAAAAGAGATGTGAATAATGGTCTTTTTAAGCTTCATTCTAAATTCAATTTTCCAACCTATAATATTTGTGTGTGTCTCTGTATACTCATTTCCATTTATGTTTTTAATCATGAGGCTGATGAACCCGCAAGTCACCTCCTGATAAGCCACTGCAGATATGGATGCATCGTGGTTCCCGTTAAACCTTTTGCTATGTCCCCTGGCTAGTTTGTTCAACTCTACTTTGAGGTACTTGGATATTGGGATTGGTTTTCCCATTTCCTCGTGAATGTATTGAGTAAAGAAGAAACTCATTATAGTTCATGATTCAGAATTATGACTAAAATTTTAGCCAGAGTTTTAGGCTCCGGGAAGACTGAATTAAGTGAACATGAAGTCATGATCTCAAAGACAGGAGCCATTCATTCATTCAACTCTGACTTCTAACAGGCTAGGGTGTGCAGAGTGCAGAGCACTCACCTCATGATGTGGTGTAAGAGTTTGGCCTGTGTGCAATGATATCTTTTTGAAAACTGCTGTGGCCAGGCCCATCTGTGTGAAATCGGGTAGTTTAGTATACTGTGGCAATTCATATCTTCCATGCTGTCAGAGGCTTTGTTTGGGGACTTGGTGTAACACACTGTACCATGTAACATCATGTCAGTACAGTTTTGTGTCCATTGGCTTTTTTTCTGTTAAGTCTGAGCTCTCACACCTGCTTGATTTTGATTTGCCAGTTTGAGGGACTACTCCTTGCCCAGATCTCTTGTGTCTCATTTATGGCCTTCCACTCTGGTCTTTTTGTTGTTGATCCACACTTTGGTAAGGTAGAGTGTTCACAGTATATACATCATGACAGATGATGATGATGATGATGATGATGATGATGATGATGATGATGATTTGAGACAGAGTCTTGCTCTGTCGCCCAGGCTGGAGTGCAATGGCACGATCTCGGCTCACTGCAACCTCCACCTCCTAGATTCAAGTGATTCTCCTGCCTCAGGATTACCAGCATGCACCACCACAGTCGGCTAATTTTGTATTTTTAGTAGCAATGAGGTTTCTCCACATTGGTCAGGCTGGTCTCAAACTCCCGATCTCAGGTAACCTGCCTGTCTGGGCCTCCCAAAGTGCTGGGATTACAGGCATGAGCCACTGCGACCGGCTGGATTTTAAAATATGCATTGAAGCGAAGAGTAAAAGGAGATTTCACAAGTCATTAAAGTATTAATATATATCCACTTAAAATAAGTAATCCACCATGTGTTAAGATGTGGAAGTATAAATGAGGCCTTTTATATCTCAAAGAGTAAAGTATATGAGATTGGAGAAGTTAAGGATTTTCACAAATACAAATACTCAAATAACAGCGCCTAAGTAACAGCTCTTATTATCTTGATCTCAGACATGAGAAATGTGGTTCAGGTCAGCTGAATTTCTCACTCCAGACTCTAAGCTGTGAACTAGTTTTCTCACGGACACTATTGATTTGATGTGGAGAATATTCCCCATGATTACAGACTTTAAAAGGAATTATGCTCATCTTACGGATCTCTATGGAGTGCAGTACGCATTCACACGGCTTTGCAGGCTTTTTAGGTATGTTTCCTGGACAGTACCTGGTGCTGCCAATCGGATTGCTGCGGTCCGTGAATTGGGAGCTGTTGGTGGCAGGTCAGTGGACAGTCCTTTAGCCAGCACATATGCACAATCCTCATTCAGCCTGTCTCCATCTCTTGGAACACGGCATAGAAGGTTGAGTATATGTTGTATACGGCTTGTTCTTTTGTTTTTTCCATCTCTTTTTCTCCACTTGTATACAACACATATGTATTAGTCTCTTTTC
>NW_012118121.1:454107-460085 GCF_000951035.1 Colobus angolensis palliatus
GTGAGCCACCACGCCCGGCCACTGACATTTCTTAATATTGGATTCTAACATCCTGCAGTCATGTCTTTCAATAAGTTTTTAGTGGATCCTGCAGATTCACTTCAAAATAGAGTCTGAAAGTGAGGCTTTCCGGAATATGTGAGGCACAAACATCTATCTTTGAAGATGTGGTTACTGACACTCAAATTGGTGAGTGGGGAGTAGGCAGTCTGATGGCAACAAAGAAACACGACTACAGTCCCTGGAGCTGGAGGTTGTCTTCCTGAAGCAACCTGTGTTCAGAATGGCGGGATGCTCTTCCCTCCCTACACATCCATTCATTTCCTGTGCATCAGGTTATTGTTTATGGTTTGTGTTCTCTGTGCCAAATAATATCTACACATTTTACTATCTGAAGCAATTTTAGATATACAGAAATATTCATAGATAGTACAGAGAGTTTTATACATCTTTCAGGTATCTGGAATGATAACATCTACTATAACTATAGTAAACATAGGAAAACAAAGTTGTAGGTGGTACTAAAATTTTAACTGAAGTACCAGCTTCTATCATATTTTACTAGGCTTTGCAGTAATGACATTCTTTGGTTCTAGGATCTAATCCAGGATGCCACATTACATTTACTATCTGGTATACTACTTATTAGTTTCTGCATAACAAATTACCACATAATTAGTGCCTCAAAACCACACACACATATTACTCACAGTTTCCTTGGGTCAGGAATCCAGATTAGCTGATGGCCAGGGCTGGGCTCTCAACTGAAGGCTCAGCTGGAAAAGAATCCCCTTCCAAGCTCATGTGTTTGTTGTTAGGATTCACTGGTGCATATGTCCAAACCTTTTAAAAAATGAATACCAATCTATTACCAATAGTTCAAAAAAATTAAAAATGACACAAACAACGTGGAGAAGACAGCATTTCACAATGCATTTCATGAGACAGTCTACCCTGATCTTGAATAGAAATGTAACAAAGATATTTCAAGGGAATATTATAAATGGATATGTACTGTGAATACAGATGTTAAAATATGAGGAAAACAAATCAGTAACATGTAAAAGGAATTATACAGGCCAGGCACGGTGGCTCTTGCCTGTAATCCCAGCATTCTGGGAGGCCAAAGCAGGCAGATCACGAGGTCAGGAGATCGAGACCATCCTGGCTAACACAGTGAAACCCCGTCTCTACTAAAAACACAAAAAATTAGCCAGGCGTGGTGGCGGGCACCTGTAGTCCCAGCTACTCCGGAGGCTGAGGCAGGAAAATGGCGTAAACCCAGGAGGCGGAACTTGCAGTGAGCTGAGATCCGGCCACTGCACTCCAGCCTGGGCGATAGAGCGAGACTCCGTCTCAAAAAAAAATAATTATACAGTATGACCAAGGATGTTTACATCGGTAACACAAATTTGGTTTAACATACAAAGTAAATTAGTACTCATGAACTATATTAATAAAATAAAGGACAAAATCCACATGATTATCTCAAAAATGAAGAATAAACACTTGCTCAATGCCAAATCAACTTATGATAAAAACATGTAGCAAGTTAGGCATAGAAGGGAACTTTCTTCACCTTAAAGAATATGCATATTTAAAGATATGCTAATCAACAATAAAACCAACTAACCAATCACACAACATCAAACTGTAATTACTGTAATTACCAGAGTATTTCAAAATGATAGAGGATCAACCAAAAGACCTTTGAATGATCAACATTAGAACAATTTGAGCAATAAAATAAACGAAGGAGACCAGGCGCGGTCGCTCGTGCCTGTAATTCCAGCACTTTGAGAGGCTGTGGCGGGTAGATCACAAGGTCAAGAGATCAAGACCATCCTGGCCAACATGGTGAAACCCCGTCTCTACTAAAAATACAAAAACCAGCTGGGCGTGGTGGCACGTGCCTGTAATCCAAGCTATTAGGGAGGCTGAGGCAGGAGAGTTGCTTGAACCCAGGAGGCAGAGGTTGTAGTGAGCTGAGATTGTGTCAATGCACTCCAGCCTGGCAACAGAGCAAGACTCCATCTCAAAAATAAATAAACAAACAAATACAAGTAAAGTGTAAAATAAATATACACATTTGCATACTTACAGAAATAAGTGATTTAATAAATATAAATGGAAAAAAAACAGACACACAAATGGTGAAAGACTGAAAATAATTTTTGTAGATATTCTGCCTATTGGGAGATGGAGCAAGACTCCCCATTTCTTATGTCAGTAGTAACTTTTTTGATACATATAACATGGAAAATGAGGAAAGGTAATTTACAGTGGAGAAATTTTATATCAACTATCTCATCCAGGTGATCAAATGAACATCAACAGTGATAAAGTGTGTTGCTGGTATATACCCTTGATACCATGTAATGAGAAAGGCATTTTTCTTTTCTCTGTGGTCTTCTACACCAAAATCCACAATCCACCAAAATCTTATGAAAAACATCAGAGTAATCCCAAATCAAGAATGCTCATGTCATCAAAAATGAAAAAACTCCTGGAAACTGTCACAGTCAAAGAAGCCTACATGAGATCTAATTGTGACGTGGTACACTAGATGGGATCTTGAAATAGAAACTGGACATGAAGTGCAACAATGAAATATGAATAAAGCATGGGTAGCAGATAGTGATAATGTATAATATAGGTTGGTTCATTGTGATAAATGCCCTACACTAATATAAGGGGTTAATAATATAGGAAATTCTGCGTGTGAAATAGAATACAAGAACTTTTGTACTATATTTGCCACTGTTTTGTACATATAAAACTAATCATAATTTTCAAAACTTGATTTCATTGTATTTATTTATTTATTTATTTAGATTGGGTCTCACTCTACCACCCAGGCTGGCATACAGTGGCATGATCACAGCTCACTGTAGCCTTGACCTCCGGGGTCAAGCTGTCTTCCCACCTCAGCCTCCTAAGTAGCTGGGACTACCTTGGTAGAAGTAAACTGTACATAGGTCAGATAAAAGCTTCAGAGGCATGTGCTAGTATAAACAAGTTTCCTGTGAGAAGCACACCTGGTGACATGTAGGACATTTAGATATTAGGAAATACACCAGGATAAAGAAGTATCCCATGAAATGTAGACATTGTAGACAATAAGGAGTTAATCTTCTGGAGTCTCATTTGGTAAGGCTATACTTTATAGCTATGTAGAGAGACAGAACTCAAGAGTAAACTACAAGCCAGGTGCAGTGGCTCATGCCTGTAATCCCAGCAATTTGGGAGGCTGAGGCGGGCGGATCACTTGAGGTCAGGAGTTTGAGACCAGCTTGGCCAACATGGTGAAACCCTGTCTCCACTAAAACACAAAAATTAGCTGGGCATGGTGGTACATGCATGTAGTCCAAGCTACTCGGGAAGAAGAGGTGAGAGAATGGCTTGAACCTGGGAGGTGGAGGTTGCAGTGAGCCTAGATTGTGCCACTGCACTCCAGCCTGGGCACCAGAGCAAGACTCAGTCTCAAAAAAAAAAAAGAGTAAACTATAGATTAAAAAGATACACATATGTGGAAAGGTAACTTTGTAGACCATGGTTCATAATGTTGGTTGAGAAGGACAATAGAAATAGTAAAGAGTTACTTCAAAGGTTTCACTTGACTGACATTCTCTGAAGACAGAAAAATCTGTATCTTGAAAATGTATGCCCTAATCTTAGATATTATGAGCAATATTCTCCATCAGCTGCACTGCAAATCTAATTCTTCAATCCAGAATGATTATATATCTATATTTTCCACTTGTGTTAGTCTGTTCTCACATTGCTATAAAAAAAAAAAATACTAGCCGGGTGCAGTGGCTCATACCTGTAATCCCAGCACTTTGGGAGGCTGAGGTGGACAGATCATGAGGTCAGGAGTTCGAGACCAGCCTGACCAACATGGTGAAACCCCATCTCTATTAAATATACAAAAATTAACCAGGCGTGGTGGCAGGTGCCTGTAATTCCAGCTACTCAGGAAGGCTGAGGCAGGAGAATCACGTGAACCTAGCAGGCAGAGGTTGCAGTGAGCCAAGATTGCACCACTGCACTCCACCCTGGGTGACAGAGCTAGACTGCATCTAAAAAAACAAAAACAAAAAACAAACAAACAAAAAAAAAACTAAGATCATGCAATTTATAAAGGAAAGAGGTTTAAGTGGCTCACAATTCTGTAAGGCTGCACAGGAAGCATGATGCTGGCATCTGCTCAGCTTCTGGGGAGGGCTTCAAAACACTTACAGTCATGACTGAAGGTGAAGGAGGAGCAGGCATAATACACAGCCAGAGCAGGAGCAAGACAGAGGCTGGGAACTGCCACACACTTTCAAACAACCAGATCTCGTGAGAACTCACTATCGTGACAACAGTACCGAGGAGAATGGTGCTAAACCACTCATGAGAAGCTTCCTCCATGATCCAGTCACCTCCTACTAGGCCCCACCTTCAATACTGGGGAGTACATTTCAACACGAGATTTGAGCGGGAATACAAATCCACACTACATCACCACTCATCTTTCTAATCACACGAATGATGCTCACACCAATAATAACTTTATGAATAGTCACTGCAGATGCAGATGCATTATAGTTTTCACAAAATGTTCTTCTCTGACCGCTTGTTGCTCTGGTCAACTTTACTTTTAGGTACTTAGAAATGGAATGGGCTTTGGTGCTGCCTAAAGAGTATGTTTAATGAAGAAGAAATTAATATAATTTATAATTTAGGATGTTGAGTTTATTGGCACTAAAATTTTCAAATTCTAGGAAGGCTCAATTAAGTTAACAACAAGTTTTGATCCGAAAATCAGAAGCTATGCAGCCACTGAGAACTCTTTTCTATTCAGAACAGAGGGTGGAGACAGTGTTGGGTCCTTGCTTCCTGATGACATCTAAGACTTGAGACCTTTTCAGTGGCATCTTTCTAAGAGCTCTTGTAGGCAGGGCAGCTTAAGTGAAATCTGGTAATAGTTTGTCATACAGGTTGTGAGAAATCACATCTTCCACGCTATCTGAGTCACATTTGGGAACTCAGTCCTCAGCATGGTGCTATCTGTGCCGGTGACATCATGTTAGCACAGTTTTGTGTCTGAAATCTATTTTCTCGTAACTCTCAGCACACAGAGCTCATTGTCACTCTTGCCATTTTGAGATGGATCACTCCTTGTCCACATCCTCTTGGGTCTCCTTTATTGTCTTCCATTCTACTTTTTTCCCCCGAAGATTTTGGTGAGGGATGTTATTCACAGTATACATCATAATAGACTATAATGTATACATCAAAATGAAGAGGAAATGCACTCTACAAGTCACTTAGCTTATAGGAACTCCTGTTACGATTAATAGAATAACCCTCCATGTTTTAAGATTATCAATTTAAAGGAAACTATCCTTATTCATGGAGTAAAATATAAGCATGGAAGAGTGAGAAGGATTCTTGAAACACAAATGTCCATTATAACAGCACCTAAATATCTGCTGTCCTTACCTCAGTAGTGAGATATGTGGCCCAGGTCTGCTCTATCTTCTCACTCCAGGTCTGCAGGCTGCAGAAGCTCATTTTCTCACTGAAGCTATAACTGCAGTGTGGAGAATATTCTCCAGATTATGGACAATAGAAGCAAGAGCCTTGACTTTGTGGATTTCCATGGGAGGGCAGTATGTACTCCTATGGCTTTGTACGCTTTGTAGACATGGTTCCTGCACACAGCCCTGGTGCTACCCAGCAGAGTGCTGAGGTCTGAGAACAGCGAGCTGTGCATGGCATGAGTGGACCTGGTTTTTAAAGTTTCTTTCCCTTTTTATTTTCTAGTTTTTAGACAAGGTCTCACTCTGTCACCCAGGCTGGAATGCAGTGGCATGATCTTGGCTCACTGCAGTCCTTGCCCTCTGGGCTCAAGTGGGCTCCTACCTCAGCATCTCGAGCAGCTGGGACCACAGGCACACACCACCACACCTAGCTATTTTTTTTTTTTT
>NW_012118121.1:461617-463838 GCF_000951035.1 Colobus angolensis palliatus
ACTGCACTCCAGCCTGGGCGACAGAGTGAGACTCCGTCTCAAAAGAAGAAAACAAAAATACAATTATAGTACAGAGTGTCTCATATACCTTCCAGCCTCCTGTAATGTTTATACCTTACTTAGCCATAGTATGTTTATGAAAACTCAGAAATTGACAGTGGTACAAAACTAGTAACTGAAATACAGGCTTTCTTCATATTGTACTAGGTTTTCCACTAATATCTTTTTTCTATTGCATGATCTAGTATAACACATTCAAGTTACTCACAGGTATATTAGTTATTTATTACTGCATAACAAGTTACCTCAAATCTTAGTGACTCAGAACCTCATAAATGTAATACCTATGGTTTTTCAGGGTCACATGACTCAGGCTGAGGTTTCAACTGAAGGCTCACCTAGGGAAGGATTCCCTTCCAAGCTCATGTAATTGTTGTTAGAATTCAATTCTTGTCTAGGGTGAGATGACCGGTGAATTACTCTAAATCTGTTAAGAATGAATAACAATCCTTTACTGACTCTTCCTCCAAGAAGAAAAAAAAGAGAAGACAAAACTTGCTGATCTACTCTATGAGGCCAGTTACCCTGATCCCACAACAGAACAAATATATTTGAGGATAGGACAATTATAGACCAATATGCCTCATGAAACAGAGGCAAAAAATTCTCAAAGAAATACTATAAAAACATACCAGCAACATATGAAAAGGATTATACACTATGACTAAGGATATTTATCACTGGAATGTCAGTTTGGTTAAACATACAAAAGCAATAGGTGTAAGACATTGTATTAATAAAGATAAAGGCCAAAATCCATATGATTATTGCAAAAGATGCAGAATAAGCATTCAATAAACCCACAACCTATTCATGATAAAAAACTCTGAACAAATTAGGGATAGAAGGGAATTTTCTCAACCTAGAAAGGGCATCCATTGAAAGCTCACATAACATAAGGTATCATGAAAATCTCAGTAATTTCCCCAAGATTAGAAATGTGACAAAGATGTCCACTTTTGCCACTTCTATTCAACATTGTACAGGAGGATGTAGCCAGGGTAATTAGGCTAGAAAATAAATAAAACATACTTAGATTGTAAAGCAAGAAGTCAAACTGTTTATATTTGCAAATGACAGGATCTCATGTATAGAAAATCCTGACATATCCACTAAAATAAGATTATAACCAAAAAAGAGTTCAGTAACATTGCAGTACACAAAGTAAACTTTCAAATCAACTATATTTCTATGTACTAACAATCCAAAAAAATGAAATCCAGAAATTTTTTTTTTCCATTTTTTTGCAGTAATTGGCAAGCTGATTCGAAAATTCCTATGGAAATCGAAGTACTCCAGAAGAGCCAAAACAATCTTGAAAAAATAATTTTGGAGTATTAGAGTCACACTTTCAAATTTCAAAATGTACTGCAAACTGATAGTAATCAAGACATTTTAGTACCAATATGAGGACCGACATATGTGTTAATGGAATTGAATGCCTCAAATTAATCTTTACATACATGGTAAATTAATTTTAAAAGCTTGACAAGACAATTCAATATGGAAAAATACTTTTTGCAACGAATTTTCTGGGACAAGTGGTATCTACATGCAAACTGAACTGCCATTGACTCAAAATCAAACATCGACCTAAATATAAATGCTAAAACTAAAAATCCCAAAAAAGAAACGTCTTCACCTTAGGTGAAACAATCAATTCTAAAATATGACACCAAAATATAAGTGACAAAAGAAAACACTGGATAAAAGAGATTTCATCAGAATTAACTTTTGTGATTCAAAGTACACCACTGAGACAATCCAAGAAAGTAAGAAAGTATTTCCAAGTCACAGAGCTGACAGAGGACTATTATCCAGACAATACGGATCACTCATACAACTCAAAAATAAAAAGACAAACATAATAATGAAAAGTGAGTGTGGTGGCTCACACCTGTAATCCCAGCTCTTCGGGAGGCTGAGGCGGGTGGATCACGAGGTCAGGAGCTTGAGGCCAGCCTGACCAACATGGTGAAACCCTGTCTCTACTAAAAATACAAAATTAGCTGGGTGTGGTGGTGCACGCCTGTAATCCCAGCTACTCAGGACGCTGAGGCAGGAGAATCACTTGAACCAGGGAGGCATAGGTTGCAGTGAGCCGAGATCCTGCCACTGCACTCCAGCCTGGGTAATAGAGCAAGACTCCGTCTCAAAAAAA
>NW_012118121.1:464448-469572 GCF_000951035.1 Colobus angolensis palliatus
CCAAGATCACGCCATTGCATTCCAGACTAGACAAGAGCGAAACTCCATCTCAAAGAAAAAAGAAAAGAAAAGAAAAGAAAAAAGCTAGTTTGAAAAAACTATTTACTGTGTAATTCCATTTATATGACACAGTGAAAAGGTAAAATTATAGCAAATGAAAAAGATTAGATGCTATGAGGGGCTTGGAACAGAGGAAGGCTCAATAAATAGGGGAAACGGGGAAGATTTTGTGAAACCAAATTCTTCTCTATGATACTATAAGGTTGTCTTAATAATCATTTTTCAAATCATCTAGAACTTAGTATCACAAAGAGTAAACCTAAACGTATACACTGAATCGTCATTAAATAAGGCGTCACACATTGCTTAGTATGCTTGGAGACCCCGGGGAGCAATTCACACAAAATAATCTAACAGTGTAACAAATAACTTCAGTGGAATGTGTAGACTAAAAGGGGACTGACTCCTTTTAGAAACTTAGTCAGTAAGGATAGATTCTAAGCCTAAAGGCCAAGGGACTTGAATAAAAGCATTATACTTCAGCTATTAAATTTATTTCCCATTGGAGTAGAGATGACCAAGTCTGTAACCACTATGTATGTATTCTGACAGTCAATAATTAATTAAAGGAGGCCAACTTCCTCACTGTTAGAGTGGGAGGTCAGGTAAGGTACTGGGAAAGGGGAGGTATTATAGATTCATGTTTTCCTGGATTCCACTGATGTGAACCTAGAGACAGTAGAAATTCAGGTTTAACTTTATATAGATAAACATGGATAAGTATGGAAATATTTATACATATGTACATACGTGTGAGTTAGTATAAACATACATATTCTTTGCTATCAGCTGACAAAACCATATTATTTGCTGTCAAGTGATAATGCTTCAAATCAGTAGATCCTTAGTAGAAATACGTATACCCATGGACCAGATCTTTGTTGCTAATACCATTCACCAAAAAAGGAGCTAAGATGCCCTAAATAAATGGTTAATACCAGACTTGGTCAGGGAATCACCACAATTAACGTGGAACACCTTGTATTATCAGAAAGTGAGAAAAATCTAAGCAGCAACACAACCAATCAACAAACCAAACAAAATCGAATTGCAATGATGGAACTATTTCAAAATCGTACAAGAACCAAATAAAAGACTTTTCAGTGGCCAAAACTGAAAAAAAATGAGCACCAGAATCAATAAACTAGTTTAGGCATACGGTAAGAAAAATATTTAATGTAACAATCCGTAAAAGTCAGATATTGAATAAATAAGTAAATACTACATTGAGGAAAACAGATAAACTGATCATAGTGAAGAAACACAAATGATATTTACAGAGGCTCTGCCTATTAGGTGGTAGACCAAGGTTTTCCATCTCTTAAGGGTGTGCTGTGCACAGTGACTTGTGAAAAGCACAACACTGAAAGAGGAAAAAAGATTAATTTCACAGGAAAGAAAGCTGACCAAAACTACAATATCCAGATAATCAAATCAACATTAACAGTGAAATAGCTAATTGAAAGTACACACACTTGGTGTACTGTAATGAGAATGGCACTTTCGCTCTGGGGTCCTCCGTGCCAAAACCTACCCACCCAGGTGAATCATGAGAAAAACATCAGCGACATCCCCGATTAAGGGCGACAAGGTTATCAAAAACAAAGAAAGTCTTAAGAAACTGGCACAAGAAAAAGGAGCCTAAGAAGAGAGAATATCTCAAAGTGATGTGGGATCCTAGATGGGAACCTGGAATAAAAAATGGGCATTACGTGAAAAACTAAGGAATTCTTAATAAACGGTGGATATTAGTGAGGGATTAATGTGTAATATTGGTTCATTAATTATGACAAAGGTGCCACAATAATGTATGAGATTAATACTCAGAAAAAAAACTGGGTTGGGTATTTGTAAAGTCTCTGTATTCACTTTCTAACTGCTCTGTAAGCCCAAAGCACTTCTAAAATTTAAAAAGATTCTTACGCTTTTATATAATTCACTGTGGCACTCAATAAACAGAACACTATCAATGTCACTGATGCCCCTGAATGTACTTCCCAAATTCTGCTTTCTTCCTTACCCTGGTGAAGGCTACTATTATTTTGAATTACCTATTTTGCATTCTCTTATTTTCCTTTTTTAAAATTAAGTTTGTTTATCTAAATAATAACATGTCCAGCTTTTCTTGTCTTTAAAGTTAGATAAACGTAAATGTTTACATTAATCCATAACCCTGAGAAACGATTTAGATCCATATTGTGATATATCATGCAAAATACCTGACATTCTTTTTTTTTTTTTTTTTTTGAGATGGAGTCTCGCTCTGTCACCCAAGCTGGAGTGCAATGGCATGATCTCGGCTCACTGCAAGCTCCGCCTCCCGGGTTCACGCCATTCTCCTGCCTCAGCCTCCCGAGTAGCTGGGAATACAGGTGCCCGCCACATCACCCAGCTCATTTTTTGTATTTTTAGTAGAGACGGGGTTTCACCGTGTTAGCCAGGATGGTGTCGATCTCCTGACCTTGTGATCCGCCCACCTCGGCCTCCCAAAGTGCTGGGATTACAGGCGTGAGCCACCGCGCCCGGCCGATACTTGACATTCTTAAGTGGGGACTGAGAAACTTTTGCAGAATAAACAGGATCTGATGTGCCAGGAAGATCCAATGACGGCGCTCAGTTATCCTGATCTCTTGGCTTACACAACCTTGTGCACTAGTTCCTTGTTCTTGAGTGTGGACAAAACGTATGACTGGCATGTAAACGACAGAATACTGGAAAGTTGAAGACCTTAGTGATTATGACCTAAACTGCAATTTCTGTCTTCCTTGCAAGCTCTCTGCCTTGGTGGTTCTGACAGAGTACTCTGCTCTGTGAGAGAAGCTGATGTGGAAAAAAAAGACGAATGCAGCCTCTGGCCAATGGCCAGCCAGGAACTGAGGCCCTTGATCCAGTAACCAGCCCAACAGTTTGCAATTTACATTTACAACTAATCCAAGCTCCCCTCAAATCAGAGGATATCATTTCTGAGGTAGTATGACTACCTGTAATAAGAGAATAATATGAATTCTTCCCTCTCATTCTTTGTATCATTGTTGTCATTCATTTTACGTATATATAAGCATATTTGCAAATATATTTATGTATATGAATTTGTATGTATGACACATATATATATAAGCATACCAAGTCAAATACACTGTTGATATCATTATTTTTAAGAATATGTTATCCGTGAGATCAATGAACAGTATGAAAAATAAAAGTTTTTATTCCTAGGATTAAAAAAAGTAAAAAACAAAAAACAAATATAACTGACATGCTAGGAGAGAAAATTATATAAATGCTCTATTAAAACCACAAAACACAGAAAACTATTAGGTGACAAAAACTGGAACACAGACAAGTGTCAGCTATAAGATATTAATAAATATGATGGATATTAATCTGTCTATATCACTATTCACTTTGAATGTCAATGGTCTAAATCAACCAATTAAAAGACAATGATTGTCAGAGTGACTGGGAAAAAAAATACAAGGCAACTATATGTTCTCTACAAGAAATGCACTTTAAATAAAATACACATATAAATTAACAGAGACCCTATTTACCCTGAGGTGATTATTAGTGTATTGCACGCCTGTATCAAAACATGTCATGTAACCAATAAATATATACATTATGTAACCACAAACATTAAAAATTTAAAGTTACAAAAGTAAATGCATAAAACAAAATATATCATGCTACCACTATTTGTAAGAAAGCAGGAATACCAATATTAATGTCAGAGATAACAGATTTTGAAGCAAGGAAGGCTATCAGTGGTAACCAAGTACTCCCCAGTTCTTGGCGTCCCTTGTCTGGAGAAGGAAGGCCACATCACTGCATCACCGGACCTTGTTCAGGAGCCACCCAGGGCTGTTTTTTTGTTTTTTGTTTCTTTGAGACAGAGTCTAGCTCTGTCGCGAGGTTGGAGTGCAGTGGCACGATCGCAGCTCACTGCAAACTCCACCTCCCGGATTCAAGCAATTTCCCTGCCTCAGCCTCTCAAGTAGCTGGGACTACAGGCATGCACCACCATGCCCAGGTAATTTTTTGTATTTTAGTAGAGACAGGGTTTCACCATGTTGGCCAGGATGGTCTCGATCTCCTGACCTTGTGATCCGCCCGCCTCTGCCTCCCAAAATGCTGGGATTACAGGCGTGAGTCCCTGTGCCTGGCTCACCCAGGACGGTTTATGAAGGTCCCCACCTCCATAAGCTGTGTACAGCAAAAAATAAAGTCCCCAAGGCTCCAGAAAGCAAGAAAGGGAAAAGAGAGGACGTACCACATAATACTGAGAATGCACTAACAATGTTGCCATAAGTGATAATGGGAGTGTTGACTCAAGACTCACAAAACAAGAGAGACAACAGTGCAACACCAGTGTTTTAATGTTCTAAACACACCTGTTTATTCAAAACTAAGTTGGGGGCTGGGCGTGGTGGCTCATACCTGTAATCTCAACACTTTGGGAAGCCAAGATAGGAGAAGCACTTGAGCCCAGGAGCTCAACAGCAGTCTGGACAACACTGTGAGACCTTATCTGTACAAAATGTTTTTAAAAATTAGCCAGGTGTGGTAGCACACACCTGTAGTCCGAGCGACTTACAAGGCTGAGGTGGGATGATCGCTGGAGCCCACGACGCCAAGGCTGCACTGAGCCGTGACCGCGCCATGCACTCCAGCCTGCGCAACAAAGTGAGACTGTGTCTCAAAACAAAACAAAAAGTTAAGCTGGACATACTGGCATAGGCAGAAGGCATGCAGACTTTTACCTTTGCTCATGAATCATTACCGAATCGACAAGTGGTTAATAGAAAAGGCACTGGAATAAAACTTCCTGGGTTCGATGAAGTCTCTTATTAAGACAGTGTGGTATTTGCACAAAGATAGAGAAACGAAGAAAGAAGAGAGAGCTCAAAACAAACGAACGCACATGTATGTAAATAATTAATAAGAAAGATCAGGCTGGGCACAGTGGCTCAAACCTGTAATCCCAGCACTTTGGGAGGCCAAGGCGGGTGGATCACGAGGTCAGGAGATCGAGACCATCCTGGCTAACAGGGTGAAACCCCGTCT
>NW_012118121.1:476782-485031 GCF_000951035.1 Colobus angolensis palliatus
TGAGACGGAGTCTCACTCTATTGCCCAGGTTGAAGTGCAGTGGCACAATCTTGGCTCACTGCAACCTCTGCCTCCCAGATTCAAGCAATTCTCCTGCCTCAGTCTCCGAGTAGCTGGGATTACAGGCACCCGCCACCACAGCTGGCTAACTTTTGTATTTTTAGTAGAGACAGGGTTTCACCATGTTGACCAGGCTGGTCTCAAACTCCTGAACTCAAGTGATCCACCAGCCTCAACATTCCAAAGTGCTGGGATTACAGGCGTGAGCCACCACGACCAGCCTGAACAAATTTAAGATAATAGAAATCATAAACATCTATTCTCAGAGCACAGTTAATTTAAAGTTGAGATCAATACTGAGTGTCAACAGAGAAGCTGGAAATCACACACACAAAAGGGCCCCTCACATAAGAAAAAATGTCGCGCGCACAACACTCCACATCACACAGTGATGTTAAGATATACATGACTCTGGATCAAGATGTGATTCAGAAACATTAGAATGCCATTGTATCCTTAGAAACTCATTTACAAATTAATTTCCACACTGCTTTCCTTTTTATGTAAATAAAAGTTACATCTTACCAATTCTGAAGGGTTTTTTCAATGAGTATAAAATAAGGCTATTAAGTGTCAAATATTATAATTGACAGAGACAGGAACTTTTTTAGAGATATTATCCATTTTAAATGTTTGATTCACTGACTTCTCGTGGATGTCCCCAGTGGAAACTTGTACAGGTACTGTACATTGGCCAATTCTGACCTTCTCTTTAGCATTACAAATGCCAATAAAATTATTTGTCTCCCTGTGAGTTTAGCTTAATTGGTCTTTATTCTCCTTTACATTGTGAACAAGAAGCATATAACCAGGGATGGAGTGATCCTTGAGAATTTTCAGGAGGAATGAATCAAGATGTTATGGAAAAACTAATAGGAACTGGACATGCCTTACCACACCTAAACACGAAAATGGACAAAGAATATGAAACTATTTTAAACTGGTGTACACCAAAAGATGGAGAACAATGATACCTGGAAATACACAACAAGCATGTGAGTGAAGCCTACTATTGCCCAAGTTTGCTGCTTTGAGAGTTTCCCAGCTGTGATGTTGGAAGGACCTTGGCAGGCTTTCCGAGTTGAGAAGATGGAACTGAGAGCACAGAAGAGCGAGGTGGCCTAACTTCATCAAGCCATCATGTCCAGTAGTAAGAACAGAAGAGAGAAGTCACAGCAGCGCTCATGAGGCAGGGTATCCATGTGTCATCATGACTTCACCAAAACATGGGTCACAGAACTAAGGGAGCAGTCCAGAAGAAAGAGTGAGCAACAAGTAAAATCTGTTTAAATAAACTTGGCTTTCAACCCTTTCATCTTATTCCTAACTTCAAAAAGAAATGACCCGGCTGGGCACGGTGGCTCACACCTGTAATTCCAGCACTTTGGGAGGCTGAGGTGGGCAGATCATAAGGTCAGTGGATCGAGATCATCGTGACTAACACGGTGAAACCCCATCTCTACTAAAAATATTAAAAAAATTAGCAGGGTGTGGTGGTGGCGCCTGTAGTCCCAGGTACTCAGGAGGCTGAGGCAGGAGAATGGTGTGAAACCGGGAGATGGAGCTTGCAGTAAGCCGAGATCATGTCACTGAACTCCAGCCTGGGTGACACAGTGAGACTCTGTCTCAAAAAAAAAAAAAAAAAAAAAGAAACGACCCAGCCATCTTGCAATAAGCCCAAGCGATGAAGGGGGTGCCCCATCAGAGCTGAAGGAAATGATGCCTAGAAGCAGGTAAAACCCCCCACCTGGACCCTCACCTGCCTTTCCTATGATGCCTTATGTTTGCTGATAAGATTACCAAAACGAAATAACTCAAAAAGAGCTTTCTATTTATAAGAGCAGACCATGGTTGTCATCCAAAGGAGAAACCAGTAAGGCTTACCTTCTCTATTTGTTTCCCCAGAACACTTCCAGTTTCCTTTAAATTGGGGAATCATCTTGTCTCCACTCTTCTCTAAATGCCACAGTCAAAACAGTATGCATAGAATATAGGGTTGCTATTTATATTCATTAAAATTAAAATCAATGATGTTAGACTCTAATTCAATTATAGAGTAAAGATGACGGGCCATTTTTTTAACTAAGATCTGGACTTTAAATTCTCTGGATACAGTACCAACCTCAGAGTCCCTGACTGAAGTCTTACCTGCCAAAACAAACACCACCTATTATAATAATTTGGAGTAGCCATAAAGTATCAGGGTTCTTGCTCTGGAGGTTGCTAATACCTCATAAATCCTGAACAAATCCTTCCAGAATAGTTTTGATACCATTAGACGGAGGACTCATGACTTGCATAGCAGACATAGGCCATTGAGCCTCTAACACTCATAAGAAAACGTGTTCCTCTCAACACAGTCTTGCTGACATTAGAGACTTCCACATTGCAGTCACTAAACAGATCCTACTCTGCTTATTGGAGCCCTGAATTGTTTCTGTCCTCTTCTTGCTTTTGTGTCTCTTCACAGTTCCAGGTTCAGTAATCCCTTCTTCACTAGTCAGGATAACCAGCTTTCTCTTCATAGGCAAACTGCATTAAAGGAGAGTCAAAGCTTCAGACAAAAGCAACAGACATCAAAAGATCAGATCAGAAATAGAAAGATGGGCAACTTATTGTCAATAAAAATGGTAATCCGAAAAAGTAACATGCATGAAAACCTCTTCGAAATATGCTCTGTGATAAAAGACAATAAATGCTTATTTTAATTATATGTCTACAAGACCATAATCTAAAAATATTTGCTGCCTGGAGACGTATTTGCCAATTTTCTGAGAGGCATTTTTTATTTAACTGAGAACTGAAAACAATTTTAGTATTTACTCATCAAAGAGAATTCGTATCTGTTTTATGAGCCATCTGTTCAAGGAAACGCCAAGCACACATTTACAAAAATGAGGCGCAAGCACTCGAGGACTTTAGCCAACGTTTACAGCTTTTGGGTAGGAGGAAAAGCTGACAACATGATGAAATTCATGCTTACACAGTAACAATGTGGCAAGTCTATGCATTCAGAAAGGTGGTCTCAGAGTTCAATCACACAAGTTAGTGCCTTTGTGAACATCTGACAATCAGAGCAAATTCAGCCATGCAATGAAAACATTCAAAGCTCTTTTTAAGCAGGAGACTGAGCAGACTTTTCCTGTGACTCCCAGTAAAGTCTCTGTCCCTCACCGTTTCAACCAGAGGTATTGCAGAGGAAAGTTCTGGAAAATTCTCAGAGAATGTATATGTCTTTAAAATAATAAAAGTGATATTATCTTTTAATATAGTGAAGAGTGATACCTGAAAACATGGAAATAATTGAAACGATTATTTGAAATTTAATGAATAAATGAATGCATGCATTTTAAATCACAGGTAAGAAAGGCCTTAATATACAAAACAGAATGTGGATTTGCTTGTAGATGGTGTTTATGTGACGAATAAAATGAAAATTTATACAAAAGTTTTAAAAAACCTTCATGAGTGCCCCTCTGCGCACCGCCCCCACCTAAAAAAAAAAGCAAAAGCACGTATTACCAGATGAGGCCCTAAGGGGTAACGAACGAGTCCTGTCTTTGGTCAACAAGCAAAATCACTGTTGAACAAACTTGTTCTTTACATGAAAACAAGTTATTACCTCAACCGACTCCAGAGGAAAGGCAGGGAGCAGCTGCCCTTGCCGGCGCAGACCCCACAGAGAGGATCTGAGCTCCGCTGCACCAGCTGCTGCCGGCCTTGGTGGGCGTGGTCTGGAGGAAGCAACACACTGGGGGTGTCTGCGCCGGCGCGCACGAGGCGCTCAGGATTGTCTGTGCAGGTTCCTACCACTGCTGGCTGTTGCTAGGGGAGCAGAAAGTTACTGAGTATCCTAAAAACAGGGAAAGAAAATCAAGAGTCATGACAGCAAATGTAATTCACTGAGAACGTTAAAACACACGCACACACAATAAAGCAGGCAGTATCTCGGGAGAATTGCCTAAGATTCAGGAGGACATTAGAGACATTAGTGTCGACATTAATATTGAACGTTCTAGCCTCCGCTTCCTTCAAGATACAGCTGGGAATCCTGGTGTAGGTGTAAGGCATGCAAAATTTCACCCTTCTTTTACTTCATTATACAACAGTACAGTGGACAACAGAAACGGCACTGGAGGAAAATTCTTGCATTAAATGAAGGGACTAACTCAGTATTTGCAAAAAGATAGAGAAAACCAATGGAAAAAAATTAAAGAGAGCTCAAAAACGAACACATGCATATATAGGTAAATAATATATAAGACAAATTAGTGGGGAAATAAATTTTCAATAAATGTAGGGATAGGAATATGTATCATTGGAAATAAAACCTACGATTACTTCACATTACACACACAACCTATTTCAAGTGGATCATAGACATAAATATAAAAACAATTTAATACATGATTTAGAACTTAAAGAGATAGCTTCATGACTGTGGTGAAGAGTAACAATTCTTAAACTAAACCTATACAGTATTTACCATATAAGTTAAAAGATACTCTAACACATTTGATGTGAGCAAGCATTCTGGAAACAGACTGAGTCAAGTTCAGGTTTTTCTGTTTATTTCTGTGATTCAGAATTGGATCATGGGAGTGGTATTAGTGCCTCCCTTCTGAGATGCTGTGAAGATTTAATGAACTAATAATACGTCAAGCATGTAGACTAATACCAGGTATATCCAAACCACTAAACAATCATTTGTTAATACTAAAGGCATTTTCTAAAAATTGCACAATGTATCAATCACATCAATTGTAAAATACATCATTATTCTATTCATCACAAAGAACAAAATCACTGACAAACTATGACATGGATAATACTTATCATTTATAATATTTGTTATAAATATTGAGAAAACTTTTTATAATTTGTAAAAATGTGGATATTCATTTCAGATTACTTCCATGATTATGTGGGACGGAAAAAAAAAAAGTAAGTACCATGTATCCACAAAGATATTTCTAAATTTCTCTCATTTGGGTAAAAGTTTTCTGTATAACTTTGCAGCTCGTCCTCTCCATGATATTCCCCATATTATCATCATCTGTGTCAATCAGCAGCTTTGGCTATGCCACGTTTCTTGTGAGATTCCTAAGCCACTCTCCAGGAGATTATCTTTCCAACCTCCTGACAGCCACTCTGCAGGTTTTGAAGCTGATGATAGCATCATAAGATGTCAATGAAAGGTTTTAGATAAAGTTCATGCATGTTCACATGAGAACCAACACATTATGACTGCCTCCTGGCTAATACTGTTTTGACACTATGCCTTTTATGATGCATTTATATTTGAAAGATGTGAAAACACGCACACTAGCATTAATAGAACACACTATTTTTCCCTCTTACTACACATTTCACAATCTGAAATCATAGTGGCTCATCTGCCACATTCTGATTTGTTTTTGAGGAAACATGCTTCAATATAAATTTCACGTAAGTTGACCAATTCCACTTACTTTCTACCTATTAGAATTCGGGATATTAAAGTTACTAGTGGAGTACCAGAATTGCTATTTGACATGTTATATTGAATTATCAAAATTGTACATTGCTTCACCATCCATTTTGTCTGTACAATTAACTTGCTTACAACAGAAGCAGGACTTAGTCACTTGTGACACAGTTTCCAGTTCTCTGCTTCCTCCCAGTTCCTTAATCTGGTCAATTTGGATATCTATCACATAGAGTCTATCGATGAGACCGCGAGACACAGCCTACTTTATTCCACCCACCAATCCCCACACTCCATGTGGACTGGACAGATACGCCACAGTGGCCACCCTCACACAGAACTCCATGGAACTCATGCCTGCTTGCTGTAAAGTGACAAGTTAACACTCCCTGTGGGAAACCTGCTTAGCAACATGCTTGACCCCAATCAAAGCTTTGGCCCACAAGACCCTCTCTCTCCCTCTGTCTTTGCTCTCCACCTGCTGGCGGTAGCAGTGTGTCCAGCAGCTCCTTCCTTCCCATTTGCCCTCTGCGGTGTGCTGCCTTCTTCTTTATGGGATTTATAAGTCACACACTGCTTCTGTTATTTCATAGGGTGAGTTTCCTTCTTTGCATCTCATTTGACCAGCACACCAGAACCTAACTTATTTTCCAATCAGGGGTCCCCTACACAGTGGCTATCTTGGTAGGAATAAACTGAACCTAGGTAAAACAGAGGAAACAAGCATGTCTGTCAGTCCAAACCTTTCCTCTGATGGAACAACAGGGGTCAGACATTAGGCATTAGGCCATCCACCAGGATAAAGAAGTATTCTGTGATAGACACACTGTAAACGCCGTGAGCACCTCCCTTGGAACTCCATTAGGGCAGGGCTAGAGTTTATGGACACCCTCCAGATAGAGGCCTCAAGATCAAACTAGAAATGACAAAAAATACAACAAATACGGACAGGTAGTTCTTTTTTTTTGGTTTTGTTTTTGAGACTTATTTTCATTCTTGTCACCCAGGCTGCAGTGCAATGGTGCCATCTTGGCTCACTGCAACCTCCGCCTCCCAGGTTCAAGCGATTCTCCTGCCTCAGCCTCCCGAGTAGCTGAGATTACAGGTGCCCACCACCACGCCCAGCCCATTTTTGTATTTTTAGTAGAGACAGGGTTTCCCCATTTTGGCCAAGCTGGTCTCAAACTCCTGACCTCAGGTGATCTGCCCATCTCGGCCTCCCAAAGTGCTGGGATTACAGGCGTGAGCCACCATGCACAGCCGTTTTTGTATTTTTTTCTTTTTTTTTTTTTTGTTTTTTGAGATAGAGTCTTGCTCTGTCACCCAGGCTGGAGTGCAGTGGTGCGATCTCGGCTCACTGCAAGCACCACCACCCAGATTCACGCCATTCTCCTGCCTCAGCCTCCCAAGTAGCTGGGACTGTAACAGGTGCCCACCACCATGCCCGGCTAATTTTTTGTATTTTTAGTGGAGACGGGGTTTCACCGTGTTAGCCAGGATGGTCTTGATCTCCCAACCTCATGATCCACCCACCTTGGCCTCCCAAAGTGCTGGCATTACAGGTGTGAGCCACCACGCCCAGCCCATTTTTGTATTTTTATTAGAGACAAGGTTTCCCCATTTTGGCCAAGCTGGTCTCAAACTCCTGACATCAGGTGATCTGCCCATCTCGGCCTCCCAAAGTGTTGGGATTACAGGTGTGAGCCACCACACCTGGCCAGAGAGGTAATTTTATAACATATGGTTCCAAAAGTTTCTGGAGAAGGAATATGGAAATGCCAAAGGGTTCGATGAAAGTTTGCACGAGAGTGGTAACTCTAAAGATTTAGAAAAAGTTGTATCTTGAGAAATCCTGTTATAATCTTAAAAAATATGAGCAATACTCCCTGTAAGTGGGACTCCACGTCTAATTATTCAATCTATAACAGTACATCTGTATTTTAGATATAGATTCATATTCACAGTAGTCCTAATCACATGAATGGTCAGCATACAATGGCTTTATGATCAATCAGTACAGAAGCAGATGTATTATGTTTTCCATAAAATGTTTTGCTCTTCCCCATTGCTACTATGAACAACCCTATTTTTGGGTAATTGATTACCTAATGGGCTTTCATGTTCCCTGATTAATATATTGAGTAAATCATAAATTCAAATAATTAACGATTTAATGACTTCAGATGCTGAATGCATTTACACCTAGCGTTGGAGGCTTCAGGAAGGCTAAATTAGATAACAGCAAGTCCTGATATTCACTGGATTCTATCTTCTATTCAGGCTGCTGTGGAGACAGGGTGTAGGGTTCCTACCTCATGATGTGGTTTGACTTTGGGATGTTTTCAATAGCATCTTTCTGAGAATTCTAGTGTCCAGGCCAGCTCTGTGAAATTGACTCTCAGTTGGTTTAGTGGGTTATGGGGAATCAAATCTTCTGCACTATCAGAGTCATGTTTGGGCATTTGGTGCTTAGGACTGTGTCCTCTGTGCCCGAGACATCATATTGGTACAGTTTTGTGTCTATGACCTGCCACATCTTAATCTTTAGTACTCGGTGCTCGATGACCGCTCATTGGCCACATTGAGGTGGGACCCTTCTTGTTCACATCTACTTGTGGCTGTTCATCTCTTGTAACTTTGCTTCTCCATCTTTTTTCTTTTTTTCTTTTTTGAGATGGAGCTTCACTCTGTCGCCCAGGCTGGAGTGCAGTGGCGTGATCTC
>NW_012118121.1:490926-495651 GCF_000951035.1 Colobus angolensis palliatus
TTCCATGATGAGAGTGTCAGTGAAATACCTGAACCCAGAAAATTCCAGAAAAGTCTTACAATAAAGAGAACTGAATTACCACAGGGTTTTATTATGGGGCTGAAAGTATGGTTGTCTTTTGAAAACTTAAAGAAGGAAACCCTGTACCAGGGAAACACTTTCCTGAATTCAGAAATAACATTTATGTTCTCCATAACTGAAATTTCGCAGTATTCGCTTCTAATGTCCAGAAGTCACGTGTTCCGAAGAGGCTTTAGTGGTATCCTGCAGATTCACTTGGAGATGCTGTCTGAAAATGGGGTTTTCCAGGATAGGTGATGCATGGCCACCTGTCTTTGAAGAAGTGGTTATTGACACACAAACTGATGACTAGGTATTAGGGAGTGTGACGGTAAGGGAAACAAAACTGATGAGTTGAGGAGGTTTTCTTGAAGAAAACTATTTTTCTTCTTGTGAATAGGTAAGAAGAGCCACTTTTCCCATTTTCTATCTGCATGCCTATTAATTTCCTTAGCACAATGGGGTTTTTTAATATCTTCA
Organism: Colobus angolensis palliatus; assembly: GCF_000951035.1. Lineage (NCBI taxonomy): Eukaryota > Metazoa > Chordata > Mammalia > Primates > Cercopithecidae > Colobus > Colobus angolensis. Next base: position 491,467 of record NW_012118121.1, read on the forward strand.
TTTTTCTGTCCAAAATAATACTTATTTTGAAATAATTTTAGGTTTAGTGCCTATTGATAGTTTCCTATATGCTTCAGCTTCCTGTAATGTTAACATTGTATATAACTATAGTATGTTTATGGAAAGTGAGAAATTGACAATGATACAAAATTAGTAACTCAACCATGGAATTTCCTCAGATTTTGCCAAATGTTCTACTAATGCTATTTCTCTGTTCCAGGATCCAATATGTGATACCATATTAAATTTAGTGTCAGTTGTATTACCTATTTATTGCAGCATAACAACTTAGCATATAACTTAGTGAATAAAACCTCACATCCATGTATCATCTCACAGTTTCTCCAGGTCAGGAATCCAGATGTAGATGATGGCCAAGGCTAACGTCTCAAATGAAGGCTTAAGTCGTATGGATCCTCCTCTCAGCTCACACAATTGCTGTTAGGATCCAAACCTTGCCCAGGTCAAGATGACTTTACTTATGAATTATTCCAAAAGTTTGAATAATTAATATTAAACCTTCAAAAAACCCTTACAAAGAAAACCAAAACACAGAATGGAATAGATCACTCCCCAACTCATTTGTAAGGCCAGTTTACCCTTAGGCTACAACCAGAAAAAGATGTTACATGAAAGGAAAATTACAGACTAACATACTTTATGAATACAGAGGCAAAAATTCTCAAGCAAATACAAGCAAATTAAATCCTGTTGATACAGAAGTGGGGCAAGGAAGTGCTGGGAATGGAAGGGTGTGGTCCCAGACTAGGGTTCCACTCCTGGGCCTGTGCCCACGGACCTAGGTGAGGACAGGCATTTCTGTTTTCCTGCCCAAATTTTGCATTTCCCAAGACCACCCTGGCCTGCCACGTCCCCATCCTGTGCCTATAAAAACCCCGAGACCCTAACAGGCAGAGACACAAGTGGCTGGACGTCAAGAGGACGTTGAGGGGAGCGCGCCAGCGGAAGAGCACACTGGCAGATGCCAGCAGACCACTGAGCAGCAGAACGACACAGAGGCTGGCCGGGGCAGTTGGAGAAGAGACCCAGCCGCTGAGCGGCCCGACTCCAGGGGAAAACCACTTTCCCACTCCATCACCCTTCTGGCTCCCCCATCTGTTGAGAGCTACTTCCACTCAATAAAATCTTGCACTCATTCTGCAAGCCCACGTGTCCTCCAATTCTCCCAGCCAGGATACAGAAAGCCTTCTGTCCTCGCAATAAGGCAAGGGGTCTAATTGAGCTGACTAACCCAACCCACCTGCGACAGCTACACTAAAAGAGCACCCCGTGAAACATGCCCATTGGGACCTCAGGAGCTGTAAACATTCACCCCTAGACACTGCTGTGGGGCAGGAGCCCCACAACTGGCCCGTCTGCGTGCTCCCGCTAGGGGTTTGAGCAGCAGAGCACTGAAGAAACTAGCCACTCCCACATCGCATGCCCTGAGAGGCGGATAAGGGAACTTCTGTGACATAAGGGGATTTTCCTAACCATGAACATTTTTTTCAATATACGAATAGGAAAAAATAAATAAAACAAAAATAACAAAGGCTGAGGACGGTGGCTCACACCTGTAATCCCAGCACTTTGGGAGGCCAAGGCAGGAGAACCGCTTGAGCTCCGATGTTCGAGGCTATGAGCTATGATCATACCCCTGCACTCCATCCTAGGTGACAGAGTGAAACATCCATCTCTCTCTAAATAATTTCTTCTAAAAGATAAGTGGAAAAATCCCATCTCCATTGATCAGAAGGCTTGATATTGTTAAGATGACAATACACAAATAGTTCAATGCAGCTTCACAGGTTCAATGCAAGTTCTCTCTCAAAAACTGGTCAAAATCCCAGTTGCATTATCGTTTGCTATAATTTACAGGCTGATTCTAAAATTCACATGGAAATTCAAGAGATCCAAAAAAGTCAAAAACAATCTAGAAAAAGAAATATATGCCAGCACTTTGGGAGGCCAAGGTGGGAGGATCACGCGAAACCAGGAAATTGAGAGCAGCCTAGGCTTACCACAAAGTGACAATCATCAAGACAGTGTGATATCGCCTAGTACAAAGACAGACATAAAGATCAATGCAATGGAATTGAGTGCCCCAAAATTAACTCTTACACTTGTAGTCAACTGATTTTAAGATGTTACTGAAACAATTCAATGTGCAAAAATAGTTTTCTCAACAAATGTTGCTGGCACAAATGGATACCTACATAACATGCTAGTTGGATGCCAATATACTTAAGTAACTCAGAATGGATCACAGACATAAATGTAAGCACCAAAACTACAAACCCAAATAGGATAACACAGGTATAAATTTCTGTGGTCTTGGATTAAATAATGCTTTCTAGAATATAACACCAAAAGATAACTGACAAAAAATAGATAAATTCACATGAAAAGCTGTTGAATATCTTTAGTCATTAGGTGATAGAGTTTGGATATTTGTCCCTTCCAAATGTCATGTTGAAATGGGATCCCCAAAGTTGGAGTTGAGGGCTGGTGAAACACCCCATGGGGTGGATCCCTTATGAATGGTGGTAATGTCACTGTGGTAATGACTCAGTTCTCACTCTATTAGTTACCAAAAGATCTGATTGTTAAAAACAGCCTGGGACGTCCTCCATTGTCTCTTGCTGTCTCTCATGTCATGTGACAAGCCTGCTTCCTCTTTGCCTTCCACCATGATTGGAAGCTTCCTAAGGCCCTCACAAGAAGATGCCAACAACACTATGCTTCTTACACAGTTTTCAGAACCCTGAGCCAAATAAACGTCCTTGCTTTACAAATTAACCCAGATTTGGGTATTGCTTTACAGCAATGCAAAATGGACTAATACATTAGGGAAGTGCAAGCCTAAACCACCATGAAATATATTGCACAAATATCAAAGGCATATTGCTAAGTGAAAGAACCCAGTTTGAAAAGACCACATCTCTAGATTTCAGTTTATATGAAACTCTTGAATAGATGAAACTATACAGATGATAAAATACTAGTGGCTACCAGGGACTTAGGAGAGAGAAAGGTCGAATGGGCGAGGTACTGGGAGTTTCTTTAGGGCAGTGAAAAGTTTCTATAATGAAACTGTAATGGTGAACACATGATACTGTGTTTCAAATTCCACAGAAATTCATGACACAGTGAACCTAAACATACGCAAATTTAAAAATATTAAGTAAGTTGGGGTTTCCTAGGGAGGAATGCTAACAAAATGAAGTAAGTATACTATACATGAATAAAATAATCTCACTGAAGGGAGTAGGGGGGGAAAGGGGGGTGGCTTATAAGTACAGATTCTAAATCCAAAGGCTTAAAGACATATATATAAGCACTGTACTTATTTAGTGAAGTTGTTTCTCATGAGGATGTGAATTATTGATTCTGAAACAGCAATACATCTGAATGATAAAGGATATGGAGTCAAATTTCTCATGGTTAGAGTATGAGGTTACATACAAGACAGTGACAATGGGTAGATTTACTCAGATTAATTCATATGCTACTGGATTAGGTCATGTGGTGCTGGAGACATTAGTAGAAATTCATGTTTAATTTAATATAGATAATATGGACACTTGTAGAAATATTTGTAGAAATGAGTACATGTGTGAGCTACTGTAAAACCAAATATTATTTGCTTTTTCATCTGACAAGGTCTGTGCCAAATTGCACACACTGTGTCCACAACTTCATTTCCAATAGCATTTTCCAACAAATGAATCAGGTCTCCCTGAAGAAATGGTGAATACTAGTCATGGGAAGGGAATAAACACAATGACCCTGGAGCACAAGGTAGTGCTAGAAACCAAGAAAAAAATTAGCAAAACCACAACAACACAAGCAAACAAATAAACAAAATCAAACCACAATGATGTGTGTATTTCAAAATGAAAGAGCCAACGGAAAGACCTTCCAACGAACAACAATGGAAGAATCCAAGCAACAAACAAATACAAGAGTATAAGAATAAAATAAATATCCAAGATTTCATGTTCATATACATGAGTGAATAAATAAGTACAATGATAGAGAACAGATGAATTATCAAAGCTGAATACAATTCCAAATAGTTTTTGTAGCTAACCTGCCCATGAGGGAGTGGAGCATGACTCTCCTCTGCTCAACACGTGCGGGGCACAGGGACTTCTTTTCTTATCATTTTTTTTTTTTTTTTTT
>NW_012118121.1:498114-508107 GCF_000951035.1 Colobus angolensis palliatus
TGGTCTCGATCTCCTGACCTTGTGATCCGCCCGCCTTGGCCTCCCAAAGTGCTGGGATTACAGGCGTGAATAATCATGCTTTTATACATATATACGTGCAGATCATATTAAGCATATAGATAGATATACATACAGTTCAGGCATACATATATGTATAAATCAAGAATAAAGAAGGGCATTACAAAATGAAAAATGGATTAATTCTCCAAGATGTAACAATCCTTAACATGTATGCACCTAAAAGTGAACATCAAACTATGTGAAGTAGATCCTGATGGAACCACAAGGAGTAACAGATTAATCCAATATCATACCTGGATACTTCACCACTTGACTATCAGAAATGGACAAAATCCATCAGGCAGAAAATCCATACGGATATAGCTGAACTCAACAGCACCATCACTCAACTGTATATAATTATTATCTATCAACTATCTTATCCAACAATGAAAAAACACACATTCTTTTTAAGGCCACATAGACCATTAACCAAGCTAGACAATATTTTTGGTCATAAAATCCAACTAAACAAATTTAAAATAGTAAATGCTATGCAATGCCTGCTCTTGGATCACAGCGGTATTAAAGTCGAAATCAACATGAGAACGAACACTGAAAAATCACAAAATTTGTGGTGATTAAATACACTTCAAATAACACATAGGTTAAAAAAATAGATTTAAAAAATTCTGAATTAAACGAGTGTAATTGAATGAAAGCAGAGGTTAAATTTCGAGCCCTGAATACACGTATGCGGAAGAATTATACAACTGAAGTAAAAATGAACAAAGTTTCAGCCATAAGACACAAAAAGGGAGAACAAATTTCCAAAATTAGGCAGAAGAAAAGATACATGGTAAGGAAGTAAAAACAGAATAGATAAAGCCACTGCGTTTTAAAAATGAATAATGATAGCTTCATAATTTCCAGAACATAGAAGTACCCAAATTTAACAAGAAACACACAACACCCCTTAAGGCCCCTTAAGGGGACACAAAAGTGCGCCCCCATATGGGAAATAGTAATATTCAAAAATGATCGACCAAACTTTGGGAGGCCTAGACGGGCGGATCACCTGAGGTCTGGAGTTTTGAGTCCAGCCTGACCAACATGACGAAACCCCGTCTGTACTAAAAATAGAAAAATTAGCTGGGCATGGTGGCAGGAGAATCGCTTGAACCCGGGAGGTGGAGGTTGCAGTGAGCCAAGATTGCGCCACTGGACGGAGAGAGACTTTGTCTAAAAACAAACAAACAAAACTAAACTAAAACTAAAACAAAAATAACCAATCAAAAGCATGCTAAGGCAGGGTAATTTCATTTATTTACTAAACTGGTAAATACTTTAAATATAATCCACCACTAAAAAAAATTTAGGTAAGCAATCAGGCGCCATGGCTCACACCTATAATCCGAGCACTTTGGGAGGCCGAGGCGTGCAGATCACCTGAGGTCAGGAGTTCGAGACCAGCCTGGGCAACATGATGAAACCCCATCTCCACTAAAAACACAAAAATTGGCGTGATGGAGGGTGCCTGTGACCCCAGCTACTCGGTAGGCTGAGACAGGAGAATCGCTTGAACCTCGGGGGCAGAGGTTGCAGTTTGTGTGCGAGGTAGCACCACTGCACTCCAGCCTGGGCGACAGCAGTGAAACTCTTAAAAAAAGAGAGAAAGAGAGAAAGATAAGACAAGAGAAAAGAAAGAAAGGAGAAATTTAGGTAAGAAACTACGAGTACATACACGTAAAGAGGAACATATGATAAAAGAGGAAACTGCAAATATCTCTTAGGCTCAGAGGCACGCGAAGAAATGATGGGGTTTGAATGAAAATATCAAAGATTGAGCGCACATGCAGACGCAAACGGATGAACCTGCGTATGTCCACAAAGCAGCACCCCAGAACGCCCCCTGCCCTCTGCCCCTACCTGCGCACCGCTTCCCGCGCCCGGTCCGCCTCGCCCGTGCAGCCTGCGGGGTCTGGTCTCCGCGCAGCTGCTCCCACTCTCTCCACTTCCGGTCAGGCGGCGCCCAGCCCACCCAGTGTGGACGCCAGGTGGCGCACTGAGCGTGTCAGCCTGAATTTCCTCAGCTGTGGACCCCACCTACACCCGAGGAGAGAGCCTCCACTCCTGTGGGATGAGGGGCTTTTTGGGCAAGGAAGCTGGATGGTGGTTCTGAGCAAAAGGGAGGAGAACAAGAGAATCCAAGGTCCCTAAGCCTGCCCATCTGCAAGCCCAGGGACCCTGCCCGCCCCTCTCCTCTCTTGCTCCTCCTCAGACCCTGCCCCACCTGTTGATGCCCAAAAGCCTCTTAGGTGAGCAGGGACCGTCCTGACTCATTCTGTTTTCTTAAGGCAGACGTCATGGCATACCATTTTAGGGAATTAGACCCAGACATTCAAATCCCTCGCCACAGAACGCAGTCTGTGCGGTCCTCAGGGAGCGGCCCTCCCTTCCTTCCCTGCCCAGGCCCTTCCTGCTCCTGCCTCCTCACGTGTTACTCATCCCAGTGGTCCTTCCAATCCACCGCCCTCTTCTCATGGCCTGGCCTGTTCCTCTTGCCTTTCCCTCCCCTGTCTGCGGGACTTACTGCTCCTCATTCTCCAGCATCTCCTGCAGTGCTGCTTCTCCTGGAGGCCCAGCTTGTCCATCCCATTCCAGGCCTCATGCCTGTTCCCTGAGTTCCCAAGGGCAGCTCTTCCGCCTACAGTTTAGAATTCTTTCAAGCCTTCTGAATCCCCTCTTGTCTGAAATATCAGAGAATATGGAAACTTGGCCCATGTGTTCCTCTATGTGCCCCACACATGTAATGCGCTAAAAGCAACACAGGAGAGTCTCCTCTATACTGTATTTCACTAGTGAATTCATTATCTGACACTCTCTACGTATATTCTTGCTAAATTCAAAATAAACCCCATGCCTCTTTCAGTCTGAAGAATACCTGAAATTGAAGACGGGCATGTTTCTTATCCTCTCTATTGTTCTCAGGTCAGGATGCGAGCCCTCACTCCCCTCAGCCTCTTCTCAGGCCTCCCCATCCTGAATGCACTGCAGAGGCCCCCTCGTGGGCCACACTGTTTTTCCCTCATCTGAATTCCTTCTGTCCCTCTGGACAGTGTTGCCTGCCCCGCCTGCCCACCACCAAACAAAGTAAAATATTGTTTTCTAGATTCAGCTCCACGAATATGGTTCCCTTGATAAAGATTTCCAAATGCTTATTACTTACCTTATTTCACCAATTTGAGTATTGCTGTTTTTCAAATTTTGTCAGAATCACTGTTAGTGTCGTGTGAGCCACGACATGGTGTTTGTTGTCTGCACATGGATGAACTTGTCCTGGAATTATCTGCTGCCCCCTTCTGATGAGATCATCTGCATCAAAACTTGAACACAGATGTCAACAGGAGATGTGCAGATCACAAGGACAATGGTGACGCCTCTTTTATTAAGAAAGGTCTCACTGTCAACGATCCTGGCCGACATGGTGAAACCTCGTCTCTACTAAAATACAAAAAGTTAGCCAGGCGTAAGTCCCAGCTACTCAGGAGGCTGAGGCAGGGGAATCGCTTGAACCTGGGAGGAGGAGGTTGCCGTAAGCCGAGATCACACCACTGCACTCCAGCCTGGCAACAGAGCAAGACTCCATCTCAAAACCAACCAACAAACAAACAAAAACAAAGGTCTTGACCAGGTGCGGTGGCTCATACCTGTAATCCCAGCACTTTGAGGCTGAGGCGGGGGGATCACGAGGTCAGGAGATCAAAACCATCCTGGCTAACACGGTGAAACCCTTTCTCTACTAAAAATACAAAAAATTAGTCAGGCGTGGTGGAAGGCGCCTGTAGTCCCAGCTACTCGGGAGGCTGAGGCAGGAGAATGGCATGAACCCGGGAGGCGGAGATTGCAGTGAGCTGAGATCGCGCCACTGCACTCCAGCCTGGGCAACAGAGCGAGACTCTGTCTCAGGAAAAAAAAAAGAAAGAAAGGTCTCATCTTCATGCAACACAGGGTGATGTTAAGTCATCCATGACTCTGGATCAAAATCTAATTCAGAACAATCAGAATCATAATTTCAAGATATTTGTGAATACATACATGAATTTTAATATTGCTTTCATTTTTATGTGAATAAACATGCCTTTATAATGATAGAAGAGCTCATTCAATCAGTATAAAATAAGAATATTATGTTTATAATCATTTGATTGACAGGAATATTATCCCTTCTTTTAGATCCGTCTTAAACCTTTGATTCATTGACATACAGTCGATGTCCCCCGGTGAGATTCCTACAAAAACAGTGTATTTATCAATTGATCAATTCTGACCTCCTTTTTTTTTGAGATGGAGTCTCACTCTGTCACCCAGGCGGCAGTTCAATGAGCCATCTCGGCTAACTGCAACCCAACCTCTGCCTCCCAGATTCAAGTGATTCTCCTGCCTCAGCCTCCCGATAGCTGGGATTACAGGCACCCACCACCACACCCAGCAAATTTTTCTATTTTTAGTAGAGACGGGGTTTCACTATGTTGGCCAAGCTGGTCTCTACCTGCTGACCTCAGGTAATCTTCCCACCTTGGCCTTTCAAAGTGCTGGGATTACAGATGTGAGCCACCGCACCCAGCTTGACCTCCTCTTAAATGTTACAAATGACAGTTCACTTGTCTTTCTCTGTGTTTCTCATTGTTCCTTGTGCACCTTAATACTGCCAATTCTAACTGTACAGCCAGAAGTATAGACATATTGAATAACTGTAGATAGAATGAATGAAAATCCTTTGGAAATACTGAGGGATTAGATTTGCCTCACTACACATAAAAATTAAAAATGGGCAAGTATATTAAACCATGATTTAAAAGATGCTGTGCATCAAGCAATGAAGGACATTCATACCTGAGAGATGTGAAACACTTACGTGAGCCCTACTATTTCCTCAGCTTGATGCTTTAGGAAAGTTTCCTGGCTGTGTAAGGTATGGCAAGGATCTTGGATGACTTTCTGAATTTGGAAGATGGAACTGAGAGTCTGGAAGATCAATGCTGTCCATTTGCATCAAGCTAGTCTCCACATTCAGTATCAAGAATGGAAGACAATAATCATACCAGCTCTTATGAGAGAGTGTTGCTATTTGCCATCATTATTCTATGAGATACGGGTTACAGAACTATGGGCACAGTTCAGAAAAACAGGAAAAAGCATAAGTCATTTGAAAGAACTTGGCCTTTGGCCGGGCGCAGTGGCTCACACCTGTAATCCCTACACTTTGGGAGGCCGAGGCGGGCAGATCACAAGGTCAGGAGATTGAGACCATTCTGGCCAACATGGTGAACCCCCATCTCTACTAAAAATACACAAATTAGCTGGGCATGGTGGTGCATGCCTGTAGTCCCAGTTACTCGGGAGGTTGAGGAAGGAGAATCACTTGAACCCCAGAGGCGGAGGTTGCAGTCAGTGAGCTGAGATTGTGCACTCCAGGCTGCACCCCAGTCTGGTGACAAAGCGAGACTCAGTCTCGAAAACAAAAGGACTTGGCCTTCAACCCTTTCATCACACTCCTGTCTGAAAAACAGACAGAGGCCTTTATATCACAAGGCCATCTAGGGTATGACAAGCCCAAGGATGAAGGGCAATCCATTATTGATGCAGGAAAAGATGTGTAAGTAGGCTGAACCACCCCACGTGGACCCCACCTGGCATTTCTGATGATTTTTTGGCTATGTGTGGCTGATATTTAAAATGACTATATTTAGTTATGTATGGCTGGTATAACTCTTGTCAAAAAAAGAGTAACATTTACCTTCTTTTATCAAAGTAAATGATGGCAGGCCTGAATTCAACAATAGAGTTGTCTCTGTAAGAAAGACAAGGGGCTTGCCTCTAAAAAGTTTTGTTTAAAATGCTCTTGCTCTGTTTGTTGCTAACATCTCATAAATCTTGTACAAATGTCTCTCATTCCCCCAGAATAATTTAAAGCCCATTATATTGAGAATTTCATTACTTGAGTAGCAGACTATATAATATATTTAAATAGAGCTTTCTATTTATAAGAACAGAACACAATTATCAACAAAAGAAAGAGAAACCAGTAAGGCATATCTCCTCTATTTATTTCCCCCAGAAAACCTCCAGTTTCATTTAAATTGGGGAATCATCTTCCTTTGCCTTCCACTATACAAATGCCATGGTCCATGTAGTTAGCATGGAATATAAAGTTGTTCTTTATACTAAGTTATATCAAGGTAAATGGTAGCAGGACTGAATTCAACAATAGAGTGAAAATCTTTTAAGATCCTGTCTTGAAATTATCTGTATACAGTAGTAAGAGTCAGTGTCTCTAACTGCAGCATTGCCTGGTAAAACACATGCCCATCTATTAATCTGGTGTGAAGATACTCATCAAGTATCTGTGCTATCTGAGCATGGTGGCACACACCTGTAGTCCCAGATACTCAGGAGACTGAGGCAGGAGGATAGCTTGAGCTTAAGAGTTCAAAGCTGCAGTGAGCTATCATTAACACACTGCACTCCAGCCTGAGCAATACAGCAAGTCTTGTCTCTAATTTTTTTTAAATGCTGTTGTTCTGTGTGTTGCTAAAATCTCATAAATCTTGTACAGATGTCCTTCATTCCCCCAGAAATAATTCAAAAAATATATTGAGGATTTCATTACTTGAATAGCAGACATACGCTGTAGAGTATCAGAGACCCACTTTGAAGGAAAACTTATTTCACAGGAGAATTTGTTGCCCTCAACACTGTCCTGCTGGCATTGGGACACTCAACCTTGCAAACCCTCAATAAAACCTAGTCTTCTGGTTGGAGTTCTGAATTGTTTCTGCCTTCTTGCTTTTGTGCCTCCTGGTAGTTTCAGGGGAGAAATCCCATCATCACAAGCCAAGACACTCAGCCATCTAATCACATACAAACTTTATTAGAGTCACCCCAAAGTTTCAGGCTAAAATAATGGACGTCAGTAGAACCACTAAATAATAGAAAATGTGGGTAAATTATTGACTAAGTGAACAAAAATGATCATCTATAAGGGTCATAAACATGAAACGTTTTAAAATATTATGCTAGTAGATAAAAGAAAATAAATCGGCCGGGCGCGGTGGCTCAAGCCTGTAATCCTAGCACTTTGGGAGGCCGAGACGGGCGGATCACGAGGTCAGGAGATCGAGACCATCCTGGCTAACACGGTGAAACCCCGTCTCTACCAAAAAATACAAAAAAAAAACTAGCCGGGCGAGGTGGCGGCGCCTGTAGTCCCAGCTACTCGGGAGGCTGAGGCAGGAGAATGGCGTAAACCCGGGAGGCGGAGCTTGCAGTGAGCCGAGACTGCACCACAACACACTGCACTCCAGCCTGGGCGGCAGAGCGAGACTCCGTCTCAAAAAAAAAAAAAAAAAGAAAAAAAAAGAAAATAAGTATTTCAATTCCTTTATACCAGACCATATTACAAAAATATGCGCTGGCTGGAGATGTATGTACACATTATCTGAGTAGCTTTTGTTTGTTTTGTTTTTTACTAAAAACTATTTTAATGTTCACTCAATGAAAAGTAAGAAAGAACACATGTCTACATAATGGGTCATCTGTACCAGGAGGTATAATATTATGGAGACATTTACAAGAATGAGGTACAAGAAATCAAGTACTACAGCCAATGCCTACATCCAATGTCTACAGCTTTTGGGCAAGAAGAAAACCAAACGACGTGATGATATTCACACTTGCAAAGTGTCTGTTCTGCACATTCAGAAGGAGTTTCTAGAAAACACTAACAGAGAATGTGCACCATCTGTCTTTTCTAATAAAAGTGATCTTCTCTTTCAACTTAGGAAAAAGTGATGCTTGAAAAGATGAAAATAATTGAAAAAGATTTTTTGAAAGATTATGATGAATGCATTTTTAAATACAGATATGAAAGGTATTAATATACAATATAAACACAGAAATTCAGTTGCAGATAATGTTTTTGTATGCCCCCCTACATTATACATAAGTGTTGAAGATATGTGCTTGCCAAAACAAATGGCAAGAAGAAATATTTCAAGGCAAGGTCTGAGTGGGCATGTGTTTGGGGTCAGCAAGCCAGATATTGTTGAACAAACTTGATCTTTATGCAAAATAACTGAATTGCCCAATCGACCTCAGAGAGAAGGCAGGGGGCAACTGGACTTGCTCATGCAGACCCCACAACAAGCTCTCAGCTCAGCTGCACAGCTGTGGCACCATCCTTGGCAGATGTGGTCCACAGAAGCAGCAGGACCAACCATCAGAGCAGCTGTGCTTCCAAGGGAGACACTCAGGGTGTCTGTGTATGTTCCTTCCCTGCTGGCTGTTGCTCTCAGAGTAGAAACTTCCCAAGGCTCCAGAAAGCACGGAAGGGATATGAGGAGGCGAGAGATTGAATGAAATTCAGTGGGAAGTACTAAAAAAAACAAAGTTGGAAGTGGTGTGGGAGGACTGCCTAAGATTCACAAGAGACATAAGCAACAGTAGTAGTGTTGTAAAATTCTAAAATATCCTTATTTGAGGTACAGCTGGGAATATCAGTGTAGGTACAAGGCATGGAGGTTTTACCCTTCTTTGTCTTTATGACACCATAACACAGTGTTTAAGAAAATGGGCTTTGAGGGAAAAATTCTTCTGTTAAATGAACTTTCTTAATAACAAGACAGTATGGTGTGTGTGCAGAGATAGAAAAATAAATCAATGAAAAAAATAAGAGAGTTAAAACACACACACACACACACACGCATATCTAAGCAATTTATAAAAGGGAAAATTGGGAAAAGGCTAGTTAATACTGTTCCAGGAAATGGAATATCCATAAGGGGGAAATAAAATCTGACGTATGAGCTCACGTTACATAAAAAGCAACTCCAGGTGGATCAAAAACCTCAAATACAAAAACAATTTCCAGTAGCTGGACCCTAATTTAGGAAAATAACTTTATTACCATGATATGTATTTTATTTTAATTTTATTTATTTATTTATTTATTTTTGAGATGGAGTCTAGCTGAAGTGCAGTGGCACAATCTTACCTAGCTGCAACCTCTGCCTCCCGTGTTCAAGCGATTCTCTTGTCTTAGCCTCCCGGGTAGCTGGGATTATAGGCATGCGCCATCATCCCTGGCTAATTTTGGTATTTTTAGAAGAGATGGGGTTTCACCACCTTGGTCAGGCTGGTCTTGAACTCCTGACCTAAGTGATACGCCTGCCTCGGCCCCCCAAGTGCTGGGATTACTGGTGTTAGCCACTGCTCCTGGCCTAGAGCACCGTTTTTTTTTTTCCTTTTTTTTTTTTTTTTTCTGAGACAGAGTCTCCCTCCGCCTCCCAGATTCACGCTATTCTCCTGCCTCAGCCTCCCCAGTAGCTGGGACTACAGTCGCCCGCCACCACGCCCGGCTACTTTTTTGTATATTTAGTAGCGACGAGGTTTCACGATGTTAGCCAGGATGGTCTCGATCTCCTGACCTCGTGATCTGCCTGCTTTGGCCTCCCAAAGTGCTGGGATGACAGGCCTGAGCCACCGCGCCCGGCCAATATTTCTTAAAGAAAGACGTAGAAAGTATGTTTCACATAAGGAAAAAGGTATGCTGCTATTGCTGATGTCAGCAAAGACTCTAGAGACAGGCAGAATGAAGCCTAAGCTGCTTTCATTCCTTTCTTGTGGACCTTTAGGCTCCACTTCAGAACTGAAATATGAGTGCAATAATAATCCCTACATGTCGGCATGCTGTGAGGAATACTAATAATACTCAAAGCCTGCGATGAATAGAAGGTATACACTAACTACTAAATTAGTAGTTGATAATACAGCTTTTTCTGAGTAATTGCAATATGTATTACTTGCACCCATTAAATGATGTATCATTACTTTTTTTTTTTTTTTTTTGAGATGGAGTCTCACTCAGTTGCCCAGTCTGGAGTGCAGTGGAGCGATCTCACCTCACTGCAAGCTCCACCTCCCGGGTTCACA
>NW_012118121.1:509311-509867 GCF_000951035.1 Colobus angolensis palliatus
AGTACAGACGGGGTTTCACCATGTTGGCCAGGATGGTCTCCATCTTCTGACCTCCTGATCCACCCACCTCAGACTCACAAAGTGCTGGGATTACAGGCGTGAGTTACCAAGCCCGGCCATAACTCTCCACTTCTTAGGGATGCGTAACATAGAGTGCCTTCCATTGAAAAAGAGAATGGGAAAAATAATTTTACAGAGAAGAAATCTGATAAAACTACTTCATCCAGCTGATCAAATGAACATGAACAGTGATAAGGCATGTCGATAGTGTAAGTTCTCTTGGTATACTGTAATGAGAACAGCCCTTCTTCTTCATGATATTCCTCCCCTAACCATGCGAATCCAGTGTAAACGTTGAGAAAAATGTCAGATACATCCCAAATGAGGGATACCAAAACAAGAAATGTCTGAGGACCTGTCACAGAAAAAAGTGAAAAGGGAGCCCAAGGAGAAATGCTATCTAATATCTAATGTAATGTAGCTTCCTGAAAGGGTTCCTGGGCTGGGCGCGGTGGCTCATGCCTGTAATCCCAACACTCTGGGAGGCCGAGGTGGA
>NW_012118121.1:510237-541168 GCF_000951035.1 Colobus angolensis palliatus
TGGGATCCTGGAATACAAAATGGGCATTAAGTGAAAACTAAAATCATTCAATTAATGTGTGGATGTTAGTGAATGTTAACGTATTCTATCGCTTCAATAATTGTGACAAATATTCCACAGTAATGTAAGAAATCAACAATAAGGGAAACTGTGGAAAATATTAGTGCTTTGTACTGTCTTCACAACTATTCTGAAACTAAAACTCTTCTAAAATAAAAACGAAACTATGTGTTTTTTAAGTCACTGCTGAGCTTGCTATAGAGGACATTATCAATATTCGTGATGCTTGCTGAGTGCATCTCCCCAATTCCAGCCGCTTTCTTACTCACTGCAGGTAATTATTATTTTAAATTCTCTACTCTCATGCCCTAATTCTTCTTGATTATTTTTCTAAATTTTTATTTGTAAATAATTAACTGATTACCTTCAAACTTAGATAAATGTGTCTAAATTAATCTGTATTCCTAATTTAATTTTGAGAAACCATCAAACAAATCCATATTGTAGGACATTTTACAAGACAAAAACAAAGACAAAACCTGACCAATGTGGTTTTGTTGTTGTTGTTGTTGTGTTTTTGAGACGGAGTCTCGCTCTGTCGCCCAGGCTGGAGTGCAGTGGCATGATTTCTGTTCACTGCAAGCTCCGCCTCCCGGGTTCACGCCACTCTCCTGCCTCAGCCTCCCGAGTAGCTGGGACTACAGGCGCGGCCACCATGCCCAGCTAATTTTTTTGTATTTTTAGTAGAGATGGGGTTTCACCGCATTAGCCAGGATGGTCTCCATCTCCTGACCTTGTGATCCGCCCACCTCAGCCTCCCAAAGTGCTGGGATTACAGGTGTGAGCCACCACGCCCGGCCAATCAATGCTTTTAAAAAGGGTAAAGTGAAAAAAATTTAAGTGAAGAACTGAGAAACCACTGCAGCCTGGAAAAGACCTGATGTGGCAGATAGAACCTAACATGTTGCCCAATGATGCCCACCTCTTGGTGTACACAACCTTGTATTCTAATCCCCTCCCAGTGAGTGTGGTCAAGAACTATGACTTGCTTGTAAACAACAGAATATCAAAAGAGTAATGGGATATGACTTGGGTGATGATTTTACATAAGTTTGTGATTTGTTTCTTCCTAGAAGACTCTTTCTCTTTGTGGCTTTGAAGGAGCATTCCGCTATGTGGGAGAAACCAACAGGAGAAGGACTGAATGCAGCCTTAGGCCAACAGCCAGCAAGGAGCTGAGGCCCTTGGTCTAATAGCCTGCCCCAGAAGTTTCAATATACATTTACAAATAAAACTACATCATTTCACAAGTATTGTGAGTATCTTATAGTAAGAGAACAATCCTAAATCCTCTGTCCTGTACGTCGTATCATGACTCATTCATGTCACCTGTATTGAAGCATATATATAAACATACATTAAAAAGTCAGGTTTGCTATTGTTTTCAACCAGTTCTTATCTGTTGAATCAATTAACACAAGAAAAAAAAAGCTTTTATTCTCTAGAGAAGTTACTTTAGAAAGTTTTAACTATTGCTGATATGCTAGTAAAGGGTAAGAATGGAATATAAAACATTCAGTTGAAATCACACAATGCAGAAAGAGTAGAATACAAAAATATAAACAAAGAACAAGAACAGCAAACATAAAACAGTAAGAAATATGGTTGGTATTAATGCAATTGTATCAGCAATCATTATGAACGTCTCTGGTCTAAGTGTACCAGTATTAAAAGACACAGATAGCAAATCAAAAAACTATGTGTTGTTGTCTACAAGACACCCACTTTTAATTTTAAAAAGATACTTATAAATTAAATTAAAAGATATAAGATATATATCTTATTAAAAAAGAAATATACTACATATATTAAAAAAGAAAAGATCTAGAACAATAATCTAAGTTTCCACCTTAGGATCCTAGAAAAGAATAACAAATTAAATACAAAGTAAGCAGAAGAAAAGATATGAGATTGCAAAGACAGCAAAAGCCAAGTAAGAGATACACCAACTGAATTTTTCAAATGAATATTAATTACTTAACAATTTCCAGAACACAGAAGTGTCCAAATTTAAGAAGGAAAACACAGCCCCAAATAGAATCTTTGTTTAAGGCATGCAGAGGTGATTCCCTCCTGAAATAAGTAGACAGTAATCTTCAGAAATGACCAACCAATAGCGTATTAAAGTAGATAATCTCATTTTTCACTCAGCTGGGAAATACTTTATGAGTAATCCACCAATAAGAAATGTAAGCAACCATTGCTACGTACATAATGAAAACGAGCACAGGAGACAGGACATCAAAATACTTGTTACGCTCTGAGACACAGGAGAAAATCATGAAGTTTTTATGAGAATATCAAAGAACAAGTTAGAGGAAACGCAGACACAGGTGAACCTGTGCAAAAAATCGTTCTGTGAAGGTTCGCCCGCGGCCGCACCTGGCTCATCTCCTAGGAGCCTCACCTGCTTCCTGGCGCCAGGCGCTTTACTCTGCGCAGCTGCGCACCCGTTTCATCCACAGCTTCCGGCGAGGCTGCGCTCAACTTCTGACGGATGGACGCCAGGGGGCGCAATGAGAACGCCGCTCTGAAGTTCTGCGGGGATCCTACTGACACCTGCGCAGTGCCCCAGGGACGGAGGCCAGGGCTGGAGGTGTGGTGCGGGTTCTAAACGACGGAGAAACAGCAACAAGAGCATCTAAGCACCCCAGCCACCCTGTCCAGGAGCCTTGGGTCCTCTCTCTCCACCCTCGTTCCTCTCTAGACCCAACCCCTCCTGGTAATGCTCAGGTACCATCTTGAGTCATTCTGTCTTCCTCCAGGCTGACCTCGAGGACTGGGTCACCATTTTAAGAAACCAGAACAAGATATTCAAATCCCTCCCCACAGAATGCAATCCTCAGGGAGCAGCCCTCCTTTCCCTGCCCAGTCCTTCCATGGTCAGCCCTTCCTGCTCCTACCTCCTCACGTATTACTCATCCCAGCGGTCCTTCCAATCCACTGCCCTCTTCTCATGCCCTGGCCTGGACCACGGACACATTGTTTCCTCTTCTCTTTCCCTCCCCTGTTGGCGGGACTCACTGCTCCTCACTCTCCAG
Source organism: Colobus angolensis palliatus (assembly GCF_000951035.1). Classification (NCBI taxonomy): domain Eukaryota; kingdom Metazoa; phylum Chordata; class Mammalia; order Primates; family Cercopithecidae; genus Colobus; species Colobus angolensis. Next base: position 513,339 of record NW_012118121.1, read on the forward strand.
AATCTCCTCCAATGCTCCTCCTCCTGGAGACCTCCCTTGTCAATCCCAGTCCAGGTCTGACGCCTGTCCCCTGAGTTAGCAAGGGCAGCTCTTCCACTTACAGTTTGGTGTCTGTAAGTTTCCTGAATCCTCGCTGGACTTAAACATCAGATAATTTTAAAACTTCTTCTATTCTCCTCCCCTGTAAGCCCCACATATGTAGTGGACAAAGAGCAACACAGAAGATTCTTCTTCACATGTAACTTCACACATGAACTAATAAATCTCTCCAAATCCTTACCTGTATTCTTGTCTACTTCCCAATAAACTCCAAGTGTCTCAATATCAAGAGGGTTTGCACTGGATGATAAGCATGTTTCTGTTTCTGTTTTGTTTTGATTTTGCTCCCTTCTGTTCTCAGGGCAAAGTGGCAGCCCTGACTCCCCCTCAGCCTCTTCTGCAGCCTCTCCATCCTCAATCCACTGCAGAGCCACTCTCATGGGCTAGGCTTCTTCTACCTCATCTGCTCCTCTTCTGTCCTTCAAGACAGTGTTACCCTCTTAGAGCATTTAAAATCTTCTTCTCTGGATTCCTATCTGTTAATATAGATCCCTTCATAAATATTTCCAAATCCTTATTATTTACCTTATGTCACTAATTTTATTATGCATGTTTTTGAATTTTTACCACATTTGTTGTTTGGCTAAGTGCGAGTCAGGACATGGTTTTCATTCTCTGCACTTGGATGAACTTTTTTCTGGAATTTTCTTCCGTCTCTTTCTGGTAGAGCCACCTGCATCAACGCTGGCAGAATGGAGGGTGAGGTGTGAATCACACAAACAATGGTGCAGCCTCCTGTATTAAAAATGATTTCTTTGTCCTCACTCTTCATTCCACAAAAGGAGACATTAAGATATCCATTATTTGTTTACTTTATTTGAATTCCGGCACTTTTTATTTTCCCATGTTCTGACTTTTTAAAAATTTTCTTCCAACTTTTATTTCAGATTCACAGTGTCCATGTGCAGATTCGTTATATGAGTAAGCTGTGTGTCACTGGGACTTGATATGCAAAGGATTTTGTCACCCAGTTAGTGCACATTGTGCCCAATAGGTAGCATTTTCAGTCCTCACCCTCCACCCTCAAGCAAACCCTAGGGTCTATTGTTCCCCTCTTTGTGTTCATGTGTACTCAGTATTTATCTCCCACTCCTAAGTTAGAACATGTAGTATTTGGCTTTGTTTTCTTGTGTTAACTCACTTAGGATAATGCCGTCCACGTGCATCCATATTGCTGCAAATGACACAATTTCTTTTTTTTTTTTTTTTAGGTGGCGTCTCACTCTGTCGCCCAGGCTGGAGTGCAGTGGCACGATCTCAGCTCACTGCAAGCTCCGCCTCCCGGGTTCACGCCATTCTCCTGCCTCAGCCTCCCGAGTAGCTGGGACTACAGGCGCCCACCACCACGCCCAGCTAATTTTTTGTATTTTTAGTAGAGACGGGGTTTCACCGTGTTAGCCAGGATGGTCTCGATCTCCTGACCTCGTGATCCACCTGCCTCGGCCTCCCAAAGTGCAGGGATTACAGGCGTGAGCCACCGTGCCCAGGCACGATTTCATTTTTTATGGCTGCATAGTATTCTGTAGTATGTATGTGGCACATTTTCATTATCTACTCCACTACTGATGGGCATCTAGGTTAATTCCATGTCTTTGCCACTGCAAAATGTACTGCAGATATCCATTCTTTAAATCAAATTCTGATTCAACCAAATCAGAATAGGAATTTCAAGATACTTTAAAATTCATTGACACATGAATTTTAATGTTGCTTTCATTTTTATGTGAATAAAATGTATACCTCTGTAATTCCACAGGGACTCAAGTATAAAATAAGGCTATTTACTGTATCACATTTTGGCTGTGATATTTACCCTTTATTTTAGATGCATATTAAAACTTTCAGACAGTGGCACACACCGAATGAACCCATGGAGACTGCTACAGACACTGTTAGTAGAACAATTCTTACTTTCCCTGTCATATGACAAATGCCAGTTCACTTGTCTGTTTTCCCTGTGAATTTGATTCACATTGTTCCTTCTTCACCTTAATTTTGCCAACTAGGAGCATACAGCCAGTGATACAATAATAATTGAATAATTGCCAGAAGAATGAATCACAATGTTGTGGATAAATCATTATGCTTTGAATGTCTCACCATAGGTAAACACAAAAATATGGGTACATATGTGAGTCAATGGTTTGCAAGATAGTGTATGTCAAATATTGAAGGTCAGTGCAGTGACACCTGAAAGATTTGAAACAATGAACTTTGTTCTAGTATCGCCCCCAGTTTAATGATTACAAAAATTTTCCAGTGGCAAAGATCTTGGAAAACTTTTTGATTTGAAATGAAGGATCTGAAGTTCGAAAGAACAAGGTGACTATTTTCTAGAACAGGTCTGAAGAAGAGAGGTCTAGTCACAGAAAAAACTCTAGAGACTGGCAAAAGTTCCTGCAGTGCATCTGAGTTGAGAACCTAACTGAGGCTGGGCAAAGAATCACCTCATTTGATTAGAGGTGACTCACACACAAGGTTGGAAATAATTTCTTTTCTTAATTTACATCAGCCAAATTGGTAAACCTCAAGATTCATAGGACGCTGGAAAGAAGATACAGATGGGTCTTGTCTCAGCAGTAGAGAATTGGTCCAAGATTCAATACAGTATCTGGGTCCAAGTAGCAAATAAGAGGCAAGATTTCAAAGAATAAAACTGTTCCCAAGAAATGCCTCAGAATAGTCATCAAGTGTATTTACTGGAATACAAAAATTTACAGTACCCAACAAGCTAAAATTCACAATGGCTGGCATCGAATACATATTGGGCATGCGAAGAAATAGAAAAATATGACCCAGAATGAGTAGATAATTTAACTATTTGAAACTGGCCCAGAAGTGACACAGCTGTTATAGTAACATTAAATTTTACTGTTTTTCATACATAGATACAGTTTTTGTCACTGCACTCTATACACTGAAAAGTTAACAGAGATGTGGTGAAAACAAAGAAGACCCTGATAAAACTTCTAGGGAGGAAAACTACAACGTCAGTGATGTTTTAAAAGTACAGGGAATGGTACTAACTGCAAATCAGACTTGCAGAAGAAAAGATGAGTAAGCTTGAAGATACGGCAATGGATGCCATCTAAAATAAAAGAGACCAACATAATAAACATGAATGAAAACAGTATCCGTGAGCTGCTGGGGATAGCTTCAAAGCAGCCTCACATATGTGTAACTGGAGTCCAAATTTACACAAAGTATAAACCCACACATTCAAAAGTTCAGTGAGTTCCCAAACACAAGAAACACGAATATATCTATTTAAAAAGCACTTCATGACCAAGTGGCTCCAAAACAATGATTAAAAAAAAAGTGTCTGGACAGAAAAAAAACATGTTGGTAGAAAATAATAGAAATCAGGCCGGGCGCGGTGGCTCACGCCTGTAATCCCAGCACTTTGGGAGGCCGAGAGGGGCGGATCACGGGGTCAGGAGATCGAGACCATCCTGGGTAAGACGGTGAAACCCCCTCCCTACTAAAAATACAAAAAATTAGCCGGGCGAGGTGGCGGCGCCTGTAGTCCCAGCTACTCGGGAGGCTGAGGCAGGAGAATGGCGTGAACCCGGGAGGCGGAGCTTGCAGTGAGCCGACATTGCGCCACCGCACTCCAGCCTGGGCGACAGAGAGAGACTCCGTCTCAAAAAAAAATAAAAAATAAAAAATAAAAGACTAGAAATCAGGATAACATCAGATTTCTCAATGAAAATGTGTCAGAAATTGGTTATTCCCCATGGGTTCTTGGTCTGGCTGACTTCAAGAATGAAGCCATGGACCCTCGTGGTGAGCGTTACAGCTCGTAAAGATGGTGTGTCCAGAGTTTGTTCCTTCAGCTGTTCCGATGTGTCTGGAGTTTCCTCCTTCCCGTGGTCTCCGGGTCTGGCTTGACTTCAGGAGTGAAGCGGCAGACCTTCACAGTGAGTGCCACAGCTCTTAAAGGTGGCGCCTCTGGAGTTGCTTGTTCCTCCCAGTGCGTTTGTGGTCTTGCTGACTTCAGGAGTGAAGCCACAGGCCTTCGCAGTGAGTGTTACAGCTCATAAAGGTAGTGCGGACCCCAAGAGTCAACAGCAGCAAGATTCACTGTGAAGAGTGAAAGAACAAAGCTTCCACAGCCTATAAGGAGACTCCAGCGGGTTGCGGCTGCTGGCTCAGGTGACCAACTCTTATTCCCTTATTTGTCTCTGCCCACATCCTGCTGATTGGCCCATTTTACAGAGTGCTGATTGGTCCATTTTACAGAGTGTTGACTGCTGTGTTTACAAACCTTTAGCTAGACACAGAGTGCTGATTGGTGCGTTTTTACAGAGTGTTAATTGATGCATTTACAAACCTTTAGACACAGAGCACTGACTGGTGTGTTCACAATCTTAGCTAGACAGAAAAGTTCTCCAAGTCCCCACCCAACGCGGAAGCCCAGCCGGCTTCACCTCTCAAAAACAACACAGAAGTGGCAGTGTGGTGATATTGTTAAAGTAATGAAAGAAGAAAAAGTCCATCAGTATTCTATACAAAGCAAAAATATTTTCCAAAAGCAAGGAAAAGTGAAGACTGTTTCATGTATATGTGACCAGAAATAACACATCACTAGTAGACCTTCACTACAATAAGTGTTAAATTTCAGGTAGAAGGTAAACAATGCCAGATAAAAATTTGAATCTACACAAAAGAGTGAAGAACACAGGGATTTGTAGTTCCATGAGTAAGATAATTGTAGTAGTGTTTAAATATGTTTAGCATGTAATTTACTGTTGACACAAAAATAATTATAATGTGCAGAGGGATTGCCAGTAAAAGTAAACTGTATGACAAATTTACAAAGGTCAGAAAGGGAGAAATGCATTTATACCATTTTAAGACTCTTACACATTTCATACACTTGTAGGATATCACTTGAAAGTAGACTCTGATAAGTTAAACATACACAGTAAACCCTAAATCAACCACCAGAATAACATGTTTCCTGGAGAAATGCATTTTAAATACAAAGACACAGACAGTGTAAAGATAAAAGAAGAGACAAATATATGCCATCATAACAAATATCAAAACAAACCTGTAATGGTGATGTTTTTAAAAATCAAACTAGATTTCCTACCAAAATCGTACCAGGAATAAAGAAAATTAGTTCATAACAATATAGGTCAGTTTATCAAGAACCTACAGGAATACCAATCATTTATCACCAAGCAACAGATCTTCAAAATACATGAAGTGAAAACTGATAGAACTTCAAAGAGAAACACACAAATTAAAAACTATAGTTGGAAATTCTAGTACCCCTCTCTCTAGTACCCCTCTCTCAATATTAAATAAGTAGAGGAAAAAATATTGGTAAGAATATAGAATATTGGGAAAATACTATTCTATAACTTACCCTAACTGGCATTTACAGATTCACATGCTCCACCCAACAGCAACAGAAGACACTCACTCTTTGGAAGCACACTGAACATTTAGAAAGGTAGCCTATATTCTGGGGCAAAAAAACAAATCTAAATAAATTTATAAGTAATTCAAGGCATACAATTGCTAACATTCTTTCTGGATAAAATCTGTTAGCAAAGTAGGAATAGGGCAAAGTCCAACGAAGTTAACTTCCTTAAGCTGAAAAGAACATTTACTAAAAACCTACAGCGAACATCATACTAAACTCTAAGAGACTTACATATTGTCTCCAGGATTGGAAAAAGGCAAATATGTCAATTCTTACCACTTCTTCAACATGCTACATGGTGCCCTAGCTACTGCAATCAGGAAAAAAATAGAAAAGGAAAAAGAAAAAAGAAAAATAATACAGATAGGAAAAAGAAAGAAAACTATTTTGCAGATGACATGACATCTATGTAGACGATCTCAGGGAATCTACCAAAGAACCCCAAGAACTAATAATTGAATGCATCCAGATGCCAGATTAGAGATAGAAGATAAACACAGTGTGTGTGCATGTGTGTGTGTGTGTCTGTGTGTGTAACTAATTTTTTTTTTTTTTGAGCCAGAATCTTGCTCTGTCACCCAGGCTGGAGTGCAGTGGTGCAATCTCAGCTTGCTGCAACCTCTTCCTCCAGGGTTCTGGTGATTATTAAGCCTCTGCCTCCAGAGTAGCTGGGATTACAGGTGTGCGCCACCACACCTGGCTAGTTTTTGTATTTTTAGTAGAGATGGGGTTTCACCATGTTGGCCAGGCTGGTCTTGAACTCCTGACCTCAAGCAATCCATGTGCTTTGCCCTCCCAAAGTGCTGAGATTACAGGCGTGAGCCACCACGTCCGGCCAAGAAACTCAAATTTTAAAAATACCTTAAAAATAAAAAAGGCATAAATATGACAAAATGTGCAGAATCTTACACTGAAAATTATAGAACATTAAAAAAAAAACAAGACCTAAATATGTAAAAAGACATATCTTGTTCATAGAATGCAAAACTAAACATAGCAAAGATGCTAATTGTTCCCCAATTAATATAAAGACATAAATAAATTCCTACCTAAATCCCAGCACATTTTTTTGTAGACATTAGCAAACATTCTAACACTTACATGGAAAGACAAATGAACTAAAATAGCTCCAACAGTTCTGAGAAAGAACAATTACGTTGGAGGAATCACAGTACCTGAATATAAGATGCAGTGTACAGCTACAGTAGTTAAGACATCGCGGAATTGTGGACAGACAGAGACACGTATCAGTGAAACAGAATAAAGTCTGGAAACAAACCCACAGAATAAAAGACAAAACCTTTTTGACAGGTGTGCAAAAGAAATTCAGTGAAGTAAGATTTAAATAGAAGGTGTTGGCTGTATATCCAACCCACACATACAAAATGAACTTTACCTTATGCTTTACACCTAAAGCAAAAATAATCTCAATGAACTATTTATCTCAATCTAAAATGAAAATCTGTGAAACTTTTATACAGGAAAATGTAGGAGAAAATTTGTTAACCTAAGTTTGGAAGAAGGCATCTTAGACATGACACCAAAAGCACAATTCATGAAAGAAAAACAGTCAATAAATTGGACTTCCGTGAATGATAATGTTAAGCGAATGAGAAGTCAAGGTGCAGAAACATGTGCAAATCATGCGACCGACAAAGGACTCTTATCAGGAAAACACAAGGAATTATCTAAACCAAATGGTAAAGAAAATAATCTATTTAAAATGGGAATGTCTTCAATAGACATTATGCTAAAGAGAATAATATATCGATGACACACTATTATCCATTAGAGAAATTAAAATTAAGGTCATCACGATATACCCACTGTATCTACTGAAATCACTAAAATAATTAAAAATATGAAACCACCAAGTGGTGTTGGGAATATATACTGGTAGAAGCTATTGTGGAAAACAGTTTGACATTTTATTATAAAGTTAAAAATGCACTTACCATATGATCTAGCAGTCTACCCTTGAACATTTTTACCCTAGAGAAATGAAAACTAATGTTGACACAAAAATCTGTGCAATGTTCACAGCAGCATTATTTGTCCTGCCCAAATCAGGAAATAACCCAAATGTCCTTGAACCAATGAGGAATAAACAATGATACATTTATGCAACAGAATACTACTCAGAAATAAACACAAACACACTATTGATACATGCAGTGACATAGATTTCACATCATTGGACTGGAAAAAAAAACAAATATCAAAAGATTACTTTCCATACATTTATAACTATTTTATACTTTGTAACACATCCTTGAAATTATAAATTTATAGTCATGGAGAACAAATCCATGGCGGTCAGGAGTAGGACTGGAGGAGGGTATTGTTAACTCAGGGTTGCATGTGAGAATTTTGTTTTGCAGCGTTGGAAAAATGCTGTATCCTGAGTGTAATGGTTGCTACACGAATGTATACATACAATAAAATTTAATATATTTGTATATATAAAGATTGCATATAAAAACTGGTGAAACCTGGCTGGGCATGGTGCTCACACCTGTTATCCCAGCACTTTGGGAGGCTGAGGCAGATGGATCACGAGGTCAGGAGATGGAGACCATCCTGGCTAACACGGGGAAACCCCGTCTCTACTAAAAATACAAAAAAAACCAGCTGGGCGTGGTGGTGGGCACCTGTAGTCCCAGCTACTCAGGAGGCTGAAGCAGGAGAATGGCGAGAACCCAGGAGGTGGAGCTTGCAGTGAGCCAGGATCGTGCCACTGCACTCCAGCCAGGGCAACAGAGCCAGACCATCTTCTCAAAAAAAAAAAAAAAAAAAAAGAAGGTAATATAACTTGGGTAGCAATCTGCTACTATGTAAGATTTCAGAGATACACATCCTTTGACCTAGAATTTTAAATTCTACGAATATATTCTACAAAAATAATAGACTTCTAGTGCGGACAAATGTACAGGGATGTGTAATCCCATATTGTTTCTTTTGGCAAAATACAAAAGAAAACAAACTACTGTATATAGCCATCGTAGAATAATGGATAATTTGGTAAATATACTATAACACACCCTTTCAACAGATTACTATAGAAACATTAGAAATAATCAGTAATTTCTGAATATTTAACATATCCACAGTAAAAGACTATAGAACAACAGAACAATGAGATGATTTTTCTTCCTATACGGTGGTGAAGAGGATGGTAGGGTGCAGCGAACCAAAGGGACAGTGTTCTGATTTGTTATGATGCCTTTGTAACCTTTCAATAGTTACCCTACCTATCACATTTTTAGTGTCCTCACTTGTGCGGTGGATGTAAGAAGGTATACTATGTATTTTTTGAGTTACAACGTTCCAACCAATTAAAGGAGCACTGATAACACCACATGGCAATCCTATGACATGCTATATCTAGTTTAAATTAACACAATTACCATTGTATAGTCTACTGCACACAGGAAAACAGAAATACACATATTTGTGTATACAGGTGTTTACATGCATAGATCTGAAAACGCAGACACCCAAGTGTGAAGGTTGAAGGTCGTTACAAATTTCAGGATTCAGAAAGTAGATGACAGTCTTTTATTATGTAATTTTTTTCTAGATTTAAATTTTTATCAGCAAAATATTTTCTTCCGTCAAAAATTAGAAAGTTAACACAGCAAAATAATTACTCGCATCTAGTTTTTGAATAGTCCTCAAAGAAAATTTCTAAGTCTGTAAGAAGACAGCTGAGTATCATTCCTAACTGTCACATCAGGAATTTTGTTGTTGGGATTTGTTTCCTGCCTCTGCTTCACCCTTAACTTTATCAATGTCCTTTTATAATGCTTTTAGAATACAGAAAAACATGGAGGTAAATTCCACATAACTTACAACACATAGGAAAAAAGAACCTACACTTGCTTATTTTGTGAGAGGTGGCAGTGAAGAGGTTTCTGCGACGGACAGACGACTGAGCTAGGAGATGGCACACGAGGTACAAGGGTGGGGTAAGTTGGAAACAAAATTCGGAAGTCGGAGGAGTTTCATATAGAAGTGGTTCAAAAATAAATGTCAATAGTTTTGCTATTAATGAAGTTAATAACGTTGTTTTAAGTGCAATGAAAATTAAAAGATTGGGGGTAAAAATCACAAACTTTTAAATAAGGTTATATACGGGTAACTAGTCACAGGATTTTAAAGATAATGTATAAAACTATAGAAGACATTTTGCTTCTGGAGCTTTTGGGGTAGATTAAAAAGTCCGAAGAACACAAAATAGAGCATCAGTATCCAAATCTAAAATCAAAATTGATGTTGACTTCCCATTAAACAAGACTTCCCATTAAACAAGAATGTTTCCATCTAAACATTCGAAAAAAAAGTCTTACCAATGTAATTAAAGTAGAAATATAAAGCACTAATGATACAAAGGAATACAATCAGCAACTTTATTTGTGGATCGTCACATGAATATAAAATCGATAGATATTAAAAAGACTTTTACGTTGTCCAGGAAAAAAAAAAAAAAAAAGCCAATCCCTTTATATAGCAGGAAACAAAGAAACACGCAAAATCCACGTCTGGGGGCCTAAACCCTAGGAAGAATGAGGTCAGGGGAGTTGAGCTGTATTCTGCATCTCAATTTCCGCGGGCAAACTACAGATGAGAAATTCCTAGTAAGCGCCCTGATCTTAGAGGGACCTGGCTGAGGCCCAAGAGACTGAGGCCGGCAGGAGCGCAGCGGCTCCGCCCCACCAGCGCTGCTTCCGGCCAGGCCCCCGTAGCCGGCGTCCTCCCGCCGCCCACGTGACCTTCCCACAGCACACCGCGAGGTAGCTCCGGTCTGACCGGCGCTTCTGCGGCCGCGCGCTGTCAGGCGCCCCATGGCTACCGTCCCGCGACAAACCGGGGATACCCGGAGACCAGAGGCTCGTTGAGTGTTCTCTCTGGGCAGTTAAGAAGTCAAGAATAAACAGTTTCCAAAAGTCTCTGTCACCCCACGATCGATTTCTATGTCCTTGCGGTTTTTCAGCATAGCAAAAATAAGTGTAAAATAACTTTATTTTGCCGTTGCTTCCAGAAAAAAAGCATTTCAGGTTGCATGGAAAGAAAATCCTGTAATTTATGCATTCTGTAGCTGCATTCTTACAGGTCAGTCCTGAAAAGCTGAATCTGAAAGGTTAATAGCTTACCAAGCAGCGTGTACCCTAAAATAACGTATTTAGACAAATGTAGCAGTGCCAATAAAATCACAAGAAGAAGAAAATACTCAAAAATGGTTTTAAAAAATAGCACTTTTCATACTATTCAGGGAGACTCCTGTTACAATTTTTCACTTTTTGTATATAATATTTTGTATATAACATAAAACTTGACTTAATAAAATCTACAATCCAGAGTGGATGTATAAAGATTTTAGAATTTCCAGCCATATATTAATAAAATAATCTTAGATTCTCCACCTTTGACCACACATATAAATTCCAGATGTAATAAGACTATGCATCTTAAATGAAAACTAAACAGCAATAAAATATTTCCTGACGTGTCCACGTGAAATCTGAAATATTTACATTTGTCCATAAAATTATTAATAATGTTTAAGCACACTAGAGAGAGACTACAAATAGTTAAATATTTGTAATGTATTTGCAGTGAAGGACCCGATATAATGCTGATAAAATATCATGACCTGAAATAAATAATAAAAGCAACCTAATTTTTAAAATAATGTATTAAGTGACATGAGCAGGCACTTTTCCAGAAAAACACATAAATAACACAATAAACCCTATGCATCCTCCAAAACTAAAATAAGCTAATTTGAGAAGCCACTTTAGCCTGACTGGGGAGAAACGAATTACTAATACTCAGGCTTGAGAACTGCCTATGGAATTCATTACATACACATTTTTTTTTTTTTTTTTTGAGCCACTGTCTCACTCTTAGTGCCCAGGCTGGAGTGCAGTGGCATGATGTCGGCTCACTGCAACCTCCGCCTCCTGGGTTCAAGTGATTCTCCTGCCTCAGCCTCCCAAGTAGTGGGATTACGGGTGCCTGCCACTATGCCTGAGTAATTTTTGTATCTTTAGTAGAGACAGGGTTTCACCATGTTCAGGCCAGGCTGGTCATGAACTCCCAACCTCAGGTGATCCACCCACCGTGGCCTCCCAAAGTGCTAGGATTACAAGCGTGAGCCACGTGCCTGGCCTGTCACATACACATTTTACGTATGTATGGATATGTACATATGTAAGGATATGTAATTTCTATATCCTTTTTTACTCATTGATTTTATTATTACTGAAGTGTAAGGTTCATCAGAATGCTTTCTGCAACATTTTCTGCAAAATTTAAAAATAAAAATACAGTAAATTTTTATGAATGGGCCATAGACAAATCGAAGGGTATATATATTCTGGAGTACAAAGTGCTAACAAAAATACTGCAGTGGATAGCTAATGATATGGAAAGAGCACTATGACATGCTACAAATAAGAGCCAATTTGGAAAATAAAATGTGAATATCACCTATATAGCGATATATTATATATATATATATATATAGCTACAACAATGTATTATATATGGAAACATATACATCAGTAGATATAGATCTGGTTAAATGCCATTGAAAGCATTATGAAAGATCTAATATCTATAGTTATAGCTGTATCTACATCTCAATCGCTGTCTTTATGTAGGTAGACATATATAAGTTCATTTGGATACACTGGTAGACGGACTGGAAAATACGAACACGTAAACACAGTTAAAAATGGTACGCAGTTAAAAGGAAAAAAGGATATTGTGTATATATCTTTTGTTTAATTTGTAATCTTCTGTACTTTCGAATATTCACAGTAAATTCTACGAATTGTATAATTTAAAAGGCAGTATAATTTGCTCTTCATTGAAGTCCATCAACAGTGGTTCCCTAGAATCGTTTCTGTCCAGGACTCTGAACTCTGTCTTCACAATTACCACGAGGATGTGCTGCAGCTGCTGGGAGCCTGGCTTCTTAGGAATTTTAGTTTGTTCTCATTCTTCCATTTTTGGATGACAGATGGCGCTACAGCATGGGTTTCTGATCATTACATAAATTTCTAACACTGACAACTCACATACAAATGAAGTGGATTTTAACATTAAAAAAAAATGAAGTTCTCAGGGTTCCCACATTTCCTTCGAGGAAGAGAGATTAATATAACTTTGACAGGAAGAGTTTAAGGGCTTTAGCAACTGGAGAATGCAGGGCACTATCCCTGTGCTAAGAAAAAGCTGCAAAATAAACTCTTGACTTTTCACTCAAATGTCTAAGAGCAGTTTTTGTTATAAGTCTAATTTTTCTGGACACAGAATCGCTCCCCAACTCAAAAGTGACAGGAACATTAATATAATGAACAGTGAGCCTGGAGGAAAAGATAATTGTGGTATATCTCAGTTGGGGTATGCGGAAAATGGATAGAAGAAGGAGTGGAAGAGGTGCTGGAAAATTGTGGGTGAGAACAAAAACAAAGGGATACATTTAAACTGAAAGACTTTAATAGAGAAGGTAGTCACTTCCCGCAAAATGTTGCAGCGCAAGCGAACTTCCCAAGATTGGCAATTTTTAAGCTATGAGCAGAATCTTCCATTGGCCACATTGTTTTAGGATATTTCTAGGGGCTTATGGGCTTACAGAAGATCCTGCGCCTCATGATTTTACTAATGCATTTGTCACTAATGCATTAGCACAAAAAGTGCTAGTGACAAATGGATAATAGAAAAATACTATGAAGCTGAATGTAGCCCATGAGTATATAAACTCACATATTATAAATAAGATACTTCAAATCAGAAAAGTAAGAACTGAGTAATTTATTTTTGAAGGAAAACAATGTTCCAGTAAGAAAGTGCTGGGAAGAAAACATGTCCGAGTCTACAGAAGTCAGCCTGAAGGAGTCAGAATTCCAAATAATTAGACAATTCCCCCTTGAGGAGGTAGAGCATATCTTATGATTTAAGTGTGGGCTGCTCATAGGGACTTCCATCTAAAGAGTATTGGAAATGGAGAAAAATAAATACTTTTACAGTGGAGAACCCTGAGAATCATTGTCCAAACCAGGTGTTGAAGTTCAACATCAACAGTGATAATTCATGTTGATAGTACGTACCATTGACAGGATGTTATAAAACTGGCAGTTTATCTTGATGAACCTTCTCCCTCAATATCCATAGCCCCAGTCTAATAATGAGAAAATCATAACACAGTTCCCAATTGATGGATGTTTTACAAAATATTTAACCAGGAGTTCTAAAAAGTGTCAAAGTTATCAAAAACAAGGAAAGTCTAAAAAAGCCATCACAGTCTAGAGGAGCCTAAGGAAACATGATGAGTAAATGCGGTGTGAAATTCAGACTGAGATCCTGGAAGAGACAAAGTACAGATTAGAAGGACACCAGGGAAACTTGCAAAGTATGCATTTTAGTTAATAATACACTAGTATTGGTTCACTCGCTGTAATAAATGTACCATACCTATGTAAAATGTCACTAAGGGCAAAACTGGGTGTCAGATACTCTGGACTCTCTTTAGGAGGAACTCTGAGTAGCTACATAGGAAATTTCTTTACTACTTTCCCATCTTGTCTATAAATTCAGAACGGTGTTATAAGAACTTTAATTTAAAAAACTAGATAAAAGGTAGTAAGGGATTTAACTGAATGATCAAAATGAGAATCATGAGTCCAAACCAATATAATTCAGTGAATGAATGAATGAATGAATGAATGAGAAAGAAAAACTCTTCCAGACAGTAGGATACCAACTAATAACTAAAGGATAAATGATAAAGGAATTAGAAAGTCATGAATTTATGCTAAAATAATAATTTAAAGTGTGATTATGTATCTTCCCACAAATTACCTTTATTAATTACAAAATGGAAATGTTAATTATGGAGAAATCTATCCTACTCAAGTGATCAAAGTTAATATCACCAATATTGGTAAAAATCAACATCATCTGCCTCTTGAAAAGATGCTCTAAGAAGGACACAGCATCTCTTCAATAACATTCTCGCTAAAAATGCATAACATAAATTTAATCATGGAACAACATTAGACAGAAAGAAATTGAGAAATAATTCACAAAACAAGTGACAATAGGCCTCAAAAACCTAAAAGTCGTGATTCTCAAATAAATGCTGAAGAATTATTCCAGAGAAAAGGTGCTGAAAGAAAGAGTTAAATGCAACACATTATCCTTGATTGTAAACTAATGGCTGCAAAGGACATAATTGGGACAAGTGACAAAACTTGAATATAGATTATGAATTAGATAATAGCATTTAATCAATCCTAAATTTCCAGAACCATGGTTATGTAAGACGATATCGGTGTTACTGGAAATGTACTCCAAAATATTTAGGATTAAAAGAATATTCTCTACCTAATCCATTAACAAACAACTTGTAAAAAGTGTGTGTGTGGAGGGTAGTGAGTATGACATGTTTATGCAAACCTATATATCAATCCATGTCTATAGAGAAAGACAATGATAAAAATAATAAATCAAATAAAGCAAAAATGAAGCATTTTAAACAAAATATAAATGATGAATCTAGGAAAAGAAAGTATAGGAGTCCCTTGTCCTATTCTTGCAACATTTTTTAAGCTTACGATCACAGAAACAAAGTTACAAAAATAATTTTGGGGATAATTTACTATTTCGTTAATCTATAAAAAATATGTATCACTATATTCATAAAAGTGAGTTTAATAATACTGTGCATAATGGCTACGATAACTACTACTGCAATTCTGGAATCAAATAATGAAAGTGTACTATCATGTATTGGAAATAAATGATTCATTTTCCATACTTCTATTTATTCTATATACATTTAAATGTTCCACTTTACAAAATCATAAACATTTGAAAGGAATGTTAGAAAAATGTTGGAAATAATGCCACTGTGAATGATAAAATAAGTTACGACTGTTATTAACTAGTATGTTATTAACTAGTACTGTTATTAACTAGTATGGCTAATTCCAGTTATTCCTGATGAAATATTTGTGAAATTAAAGACGACTCCAAATAATTAGAATGTTTTGGAGTGTTCTGAGAACAAGATAAATTCCTGAATTTCAACTGAAAGAAGTAAATGAATAAGTTGTTCTGTTATTTATCATTTCCTCTTTGTCTTCAATACCTCCATCATTAATAAAACTGCAAAAAAAAAAAAAAGCCTTGAAGTATCATCATATTCTTCACGGCTTTCCCACTCTAAACATAGATATTGACCTCAGGTGCTGGATGCTGAGGCTTTCAGCTGGGCCCATCCATCTACCAACTGCATCACCAGGATTCTAGCCAGGACAGGAATAGAGCCTGGCATGTCTTTTTAAGCCATAGAAATATATTGGAGATTATCATGTGCTTTCTGACTGCCATGAATCAAGAATAGATGCTGTGATGATTTTTCATGTGGTTGAAATATCTGTGGTGATTTTGAGTGAGAATTTAAACAAATCCTTGTCCCACACAGAAAAGTCTATACATAAGGAACAATAACGGGTTACTCTACAGACACTACCTATTTGCCACTAAGTATTCATGCCTCTGTAGGTGTGCTTTCCCCGCACTCCATCGAAATAAATCTTTCAAACATCACTGTGAACCTTCGTGCTGCTCAATCTGGTGGACACATCTCAGTGCTTGTCTCATTTGGCTGCTCATGTGCATCCATGTATTTCTGAGCCTCCCCTTTAAGTAGCCTCCTTTCTGTTTCTGAGGCTCCATTTGCCATGTTTTTCACTGAACTCTCTGACTTGTCTAACTCAGTTTTGTTTATTGATTCCTCCTCCTCTGTTCATAATTCTAAAATGTTGGAATACTCAGTATGCTAATAGCCCCTACACGAATCCATTTCCATGCATGCAAATGTGGCGGCAATACTTCCACTCCCTGTCTCCAGTCCACTGGGTTGTTCTCTCCCACACTGACTCTGGGCCTGGCCACGTTCATTGCTTTGGTCAGTTCATTGCTTAGGAACAACAGCAAATGTGACCCATCCATAGATGTGGAAAAAAAAAAATACTTACACGCTTGGGCTTGCCTTCTCCTGCTACTTTTGAACTCTGAGGTTATATGAAGCAGACTGGGCAAGCCTGCTTAAGGATAACAGACATAATGCCCAATCATCCCTATTGCCTAAGCTGCCACCAAGCCAGGGTTCACATATGTGAGGCCATTCTAGGCAATCCAGGGCCAGATGAGATGGCCCAGATCAGAAGAACCACTAAGACGACCCACGGGATCATCAGAAATGTAACTGTTGTTTTAAACCACTGATTTGGGGAGATAAATTGATATGCACCACACAGCTATTTGACAAATACATAGATACCTAGACGTGGGGCACCACTGTAAATATATATATTTATATGTATATATATATATCTATATAAAACGCTCGTGGCACTGGCTCTGAGATGCAGCAGCTGCTATAAAGGGAAATCACAGTGAGGAATCTGCCAGGAAAAACTGGGAGACGGTGAGCAAACCTCCAGCATGGGCTGGAAAATGGAAAACTGGTAAAACTATCACCCGTTGAAGGATCTCCCTAGGATTTTGTGGACCTTGGCAAGATTATTTTCAGGTACAATGTTTCAAGCATCAATTGACTTTAGTTATAATCGTAAGATAAAACAACAACAAGAAATGATGAACTAAAGAAATAGTTGCTCAGGACACAGGCAAAATGTAGAGGAAACACAGAGGAACCAGAACGTGCTGGGTGGGAAAATAAAACTATTTCTCATGCACAATCTCAAGTAAGCACAGAGAATTTAAATAATAAATTATTAATACTTTAAGGCACTAAGTTTGGGGATGGGGAAAACTAACACATTGATCATGGCTTTAAATATTCAGGCATGTGACTGACTCCCATGGTTTTTACCTCTGGTACAGACTTCTAAGCTTCGCACGTACAAATCTCACAGCTAACTTGAAACCCACTTGAATTTTCACAGATTTCTTTCATGCATCGAAAGTCAGAAATGGAACTCCGATTTTCCCTTCTTGAAAGCTACTCCCACTCCTCCATTCTGCATCTCAATAAATGGCATTGCCTTTAGAATAAGCATCTTAGGTCCAACACCTAGTTTATTCTCCATACGTCTGAATAACCCACTCCCTCCACCTACTCACCTACTTCAAAATTCTATCTACCTTGAAAAGACTAACACATCTATGTGCTTTTCATCCCTGAAGTAATTCAAGCAACTATCATCTCTTGCCTAGGCGACTGTAAAAACCTACCAAATGGTGTCGCGGGAACATACTTGGGAATATGACTTTATTTTGTTCCACCTCGTGTCTTTCTCTTCATTTCCCCGATTCAAGGACACAGTCACATCTCTGCTCATTAAATTACTCGGGACTTGAGTGAGGTTAACATCTGTCATGTCCTTGAGTCTTCCCACTTTCTGTTTTCGGAACCCACATCTTAGATGAGGGAAAAGACATGATAATAAGGCAAAATGCCACAGGTAGAGCACGGAGGAAAAAGCCGAACAGAATGAGCAGTTAGAGGCCTTCAAAAATGCATCGCCTCTTCCTAATCTCCCTCAGAATCCTCACTTTTGATACAGCCGTGATGGGCACAGGAAGAGAGACTTCATAACACAGCAATAGCACACAGGCTTCAGACAGGCAGACTGTCCCTCTCCTGCCACTACTGCCTCTCAGAAAGCGCAGGAGTTCAGCCAGGCTGGGAGGGGAGACTCTTCAGAGGCAGATCCTGGAAATGAAAACTTTCTAGTTTTCTTTGGGCTGCTTCCACCACAAGCTCTCCTGCCCTCGTGTCAGCACCCCGCCCCAGTGTCTAGCTCAGTGTACGCATCAAAATCACTCGCAGGGCTTGTTAGACATCGGCGGGTCCACTCCTTGAATTTCTGACTGACAGGGCAGGAGTGGACTAGGCACCTGGTTTCTAAAGTTCAATCAGCCCCGGCCACTAAGGATGGAGACCCCGGGGAAGAGAGGGCGGTGGGCGCAGGGCTGAGATGCAGTGGTGAGGCTTCCCTAGGAGGGCTCACCTCCAGCCTGTCAATCTGCCCACATTGCCTTCATGCAGCTGCTCTCTTTCCAAAATTAGGGTCTGTTATTTGACTCTAATGCTACTTTGGTGACCCGCACAGCGTACTTCCAAGTCCTAACAAACTTCCCAATTAGATGTTGTCAGAGAACAGAACTGGGCAATGCCTGCGTGGTTTGGTTGCTGCCTACAGGCGCAGTAACAAATCAGAAAAAGAACACTTGTGGCTTGAGAGCTCCAGGGGAGGGAGGAGCTGGAGGAGAGAATGACAGGCCAATACCCCCTCCTGATCCCCCCTCCCAGCCCTGGAGCTTTCTGGAAGTTGCCAAACTAGCGCAGCCGCAAAGTGGACTCTGCAATGCTGTAAGAATAGTGCGCAGGCGCCAGGAAGCCCCCTCCTCCAGCAAAACTAGCCCCTGCAGTGTATCAAGAGTGCGCATGCGCCCAGAAACCCCTTCCCTCCTGAAGCCGACCCCTGCAGTGCGGTGGAGAGATTGCGCATGCGCCAGAAGGCCCCCCTGCCTCTGTGCTATTAGCTGATCTCCACCCATTTCCTCCCACCTCTCATTCCAGGTGATTGACACTAGCTGAGGCCTGGTGGATGAAGGCCTGCAAAATGGTGGCCCTGTGAGACCCGTTTCCCTATGCAAATGTGGCTTGAACGTTCTGTATTGCTGCGACATCACCTAAGCACCTGTCCCCATCCCCAGATGGACAGATCTTAGAACAGGAAAGTGTGCTGATAGTAGGCCGAGGTCAGATCGGCTCAGATTTCTTGAATCAGGGCTTTCTTGGGTTGGGATTCTCTTTTCACTCTGAATTCTTCAAAGCTCCTTATTCTTCCTCCCTAGAGATGTCATCTTAGGGGCCTGCAACTGGCCTTGCCTTTTCTGTTTCCTAAGTCATGGGTTATCAGTGTTTCTTTTTCTTTAACCTTAGAGACAAGGTCACTGTGTCGCCCAGGCTGGAGTGTGGTAATGGGATCACAGCTCCCTCCCTGCAGCCTCAAACTCCCAGATTTGAGCGATCCTCCCACCTCATCCTCCTGAGTAGCTGGGACTACAGGCAGCTGAACTGCACTCAGCTAATTATTTTTGTTTGTGTGAAGAAGGGGGCCTCACTATTTTGCTCAGGCTGGTCTTGAACTCCTGGCCTCAAGCCATCCTTTTGCCTCAGCCTCCCAAAGAGCTGGGATTATAGGCCCACCCGGTTACTGTTACCAGTTCTTAAAATTTACACGCCTGCAGCCATGAGGCACTGAGATTATTCTGGATTTTAACTTCTCACAGATACAAGAAGTCAGGACAGAAGCACAGGCAGAGGGCCTAGTTACTTTTGAAGGGAGTCCTATTGAAGGGGGAAGAGTCCATTCGGAAACAGAGTTTTGGAGCAAGAAAAGGAGAGGCAGAAAGCACAAGTGTCCCTGCTGGTCCCCTCCCCACTTCCGTGTCCTCGCTAAATCCTTACCCTGGTGTTCCCTAACTCTTCTCAGGCTAAGAACCACATTTCCCTAATCAGCTCATGTTTAAACAGTCTGGTTTCAAACTGGCCATGTTCTAAACCACACCTTCATCATCCTTTCTCAGAGACCCAGCTAAACAAGAATTCTCTGGAAAGCACAGATCTGGGATAACACAGCAAAGCTCCTATTTCTCACGCCAGTTCAATACTTCTTAAGGTATAGGGTTTCTCTCAGACTGCAGGGAGAGCTTCCCTAGATTGCTTCTTCACACCTCTATCAGGAATGCATAGCCACACAGTTTCATCAGACTGAATGGCAGGAAGACGGAATCTGACGCAGATGAAACCTGATCGGAGCCTCATCATCTCTCCCTGGAGCTTCAGAAAATGCCTACCTGCTTCCACCCCTGCCCCTCCCTCTAGCTATATCATTCATACAGCTGAATGAGAATGAGACCATGCACAACCTCTCTGGTCAAACCCTGCAATGGCCACGTATTCGGCTCAGAGTGGAAGCCAGATTCCCCAGCATGCCCTGCGCACTAAGAATGACCCTCCGAGGTCAGCTCCACTCCAGCCACGCTGGCCTCCTTGCAGTCCCCTTGAAAAATGAGCTCTCTTGTAGGGCTTTTGCCCTCCCTAGGACACTCCGCTCTGCATCTGTTGATTAACTCTTTCATTTCCTTCACGTTTTCGCTCACAACTCAATTCAGCTGAATCCTGTTTTGGTCACCCTATTTACTGGAGAAACCTGAGGCATCAAGCGCTCTGTAGTCATCTTACCTTCATGCACTTTGTTCACCACTCTCCTTGCCTTCTTACCTACGATATAATACACATAAAATATAAATGCATAGTAATATAAATTCTGATTGTAAACTCCATGAAATCAGGTCACTTTATTTTGCACACTAATATATTCCAAGCTCCTAGGACAGTGCTTCATATGTAGGGGGCATCTGAGAAATATTTTTAAATATGTAAGCGAATACTTAGGTCTCAGGGTTAAGACACTTAATATGAAATGACAGTTTAGGAAGCGTGAGTTGGTTGGGAGAAAAAGCAAAAGAAAAAAGTGGCACAGCAAAATTCTTAGGCTCAGAAATAATCTTCCCAAACTCTTTTTGTGTGTGTATATGCACAAAGAGGGTAATGCCATCACAATGAAGACTTTGTAAAGAATAATGAAGTCTGTACAGGCACCAGAAAGACAACTCAAGAAGAGGGAGGTGCAGGCTTGCTGCCGCTCTCCTCTGCCTGCCTCAGGAAGCCATCCGACACGATGTTCACCAAGCTTGCTTCCCTGGAACCAGAACCAAAGGTGCACACATTTGGGCATGAACTTCTTTTCCCTAGAAGGTCCCGATTTCACAATTGGTGGCCTCAGTTTTAATATTTTGGTCTCTACATGTCTGAGTCACATACCCTGCCCTCAGAAGTCCACTTCTGTCCCACAGCCAGGGAGGGCTTCGAGGGATTAGCTGCCTAGAATGAGCAACGGAGACTGGCAGGGGTTGTAGTTCCCTTTTTGAGATCTGGGCAAGGCTACCCGGGAACCTTGGTTCTGTTCATCTGACCTGAGAAAAACCTCTTCTGGGAGAGATATTTTTAACAGCTTGCAATACGTAAAATATGCTTACCCTTAGACCTAACCATTTTATTTTTTCCATAAATAATATTTTAAAGAGGAGAGAATAAGGATGTCCCACTGCAACATTGTTTGTGATAGTGGAAAAATTAGCAATGATCTAATTATCTATAAATAGATGGCTGACAACCAAACACAGTGTATGTGATACTGTATAACACAGAGGTGAGAAAAAGAATGCAGGATCTATAATGCTGATATTTTACAAAGTAAGAACAATTTTAAATTTCACTAATAATAAAAAAAAAAACCTGTTCTATAGTCACTTTTGATTACATTTGTAGAGGCATCAAACCCTTTGTGGATGCTGATCAATTTGTAAAAAGGAACGCAAATTTTAAGTTAAGTGAAGAAGAGGAATTGACCATAGGACACTCATTAATAACTTTAAGCAACGCTGGATTATTTGACTATTTGCCTTAATCACGAAAATCATGGGTCAGTTTTAGATTCCTGTTCCACTGCTGTCCATCACCATCCTGCCTTCAGACCCTCGGCTTCAGCCCTGCTGCACCTATGCTGAGCCCGGTCGGCGCGACCTCTCTACCCAGCTGCTCCAGTTCAGCACCTGTTTCCCCAGCAGCTCCCGGGGCATTTCTGAAGCAGTTCACTTCTCGCCCAGGACTCCCAGTTCTGAACGCTAGATGGCGCTGTAACCTGATTGAAAGAAGACTGTCCTAACAAAGATAACTCACAGGGAATGAAAATCGTTTTAAAGCGGTCCATTCGGATGTGTTTGGGATTTACTCCTCTCCTTCAAGGAAGAGGTGTTAGTGCTCTTGTGAGATGTTCCTGTTGACGTTAGATGTTAGATGATTCCGTTGATGAGGAGGGCAGAGCTCCCTCCTGGGGCTGACCACAGCGAAGAACTCGGACGCTGAGGTGCTCACCCTTAACTCACCAATTCCCCAGACGCAGAATCCCAACCAGTAATCACAGTCTTGGGGAAATAAAACTTTTCTTGGGGACCTGCCACGTTGGAATCTCCATATATAAGTCAGATGGGGCAGCCTAAGAAAGGTTTACTTAAATGAATGATATAAAATGGCTAAAATTTTGCATCAGAAGAAAACACTTTAAATGACAAGCATGGTCAATTAGAAAAATATTCTCTCAAAATTTAATTATCCTGAATTTAGCTGTTGTTACATTATGAGAAAAAAATCTACCAAAAGTGGTTTCATTGAAAGAACTTTTGACTGCTGGTACCTACAAAGATTCTGATTTACAGATTTTCTAGTTGATTACTTCTGCAAATCCTATAAATATGAATAAGATTTTAAAAAATAGATTTGTGTTTCATCCAAGTGTACATCAAAAGTTATTCAAGCAATTTGGAATCTTCTAAATGGAATGAAGTTGAAACATTGAAAATATTGTGTTGCAGTATTTGGCTAACATTTGAAAAAATTATCGCTACATGCCTATCTTAAATCCTTTCTAAAGTAAATCCCAGTGGTATAAAATCAGCAAAAGGTAGTGTGAAAAATAGTGAAAAGGAAAGCCATCTTGGTGGAGGTATCAGCAGCTTTTATAACTAGATTACATAAGGGACCTCTACGCATCAGTAAGAGAGAAAGTCATAAACCAGGGGAGATGGACAAATTATTTGAAAAACTACAGCAACACAGCAGAGGGTTAAATACATTCACTGGCAGTTTGTATTGCCACGTTGTCGTTCTACAACAATGTACCCAAGCACACACTGCTGCCCTGCAGACACCAAGGACATCTGCCAGAGGTCGGGGTCACCGGGATGCTGACACTCTGGAAGTAAACAACGCTAATGGACAGTAAGTAAATCATTTTATTTTCCAAACATTTAATTGTTTTGTATGATTGTGAATGTATTTTTATGCTTTAAGACTTTCTTAGATAAAGCACTGTAGGAAAACTGTAAATGACAGATAAATGTAAAAAGTTTTGTTACCTTTATCTGCAGGGAGTTGGAAGCAGTCACAAGTTATAAATATGGGAACATGTGTGAAATAAATATTTTGAAACAATTAAAATGTTACAGACTTTTCAGGTCATATATCAGGAGTATATGCAGAAAAACATGAGAAGTACATTCCCCATATTTCACAGTAAAAATGGAGATGCATATATTTTTCCATTACAGAACGGTTTTATGTTCACCCTCATCAAATAACTAGGATCACCTTATCATTAGTTCTCTTATGTCTCTGTCCCACCCAAACATAGAAATGTCCGCCCTAGGACCTCGCTCCTATTCAGGCATCCAGCTGGACCTATCCATCCACAAACCCCTCTCCGGGCTCCTGGCCAGGGCAGGAATACAGCCTGGGCGGTATGGCTTTCAGAGTCACTGAAATATGTCAGAGGTTACCACGTGCTCCCTCAGGACTGCTGGGGGTTAGGAATAGAGCACGGGAATGTTTATTTGTGGTTTGTTAAGTTTCTTACAGAAGTCTGAATTGAAAGCAGTGTCCTCCGACCCTCCTCAGGAAAGAGCACGGTGTAAAGGGAGATAAAGCGTCTCTTCCTGTGGTCGCAGAGTCTTCACTTTCGAGCCTGCTTTAACGGGGTTTCCATTCCTCTCTCTCCAAAGACTCCTGCACAGTCCTCCGCTTTCCTTCATGTGGTGAAATCTAAGGGACACGTGCCACTGCTCATCTGAGTTGACCATACAGCAACCCTCGACTGCCAGCAGACCCTCTCCTGCCCACATCTCTGCATGCTCCTGGGCTTCAAGGAAACTCTAGCCAGGACTTTTCTGCCTCTTTTCCTGCACTCCTCAAGGCTCTGCTGTCCTTGAATGAAGTCATACTCCCCCTTCTGAGCTCATCATTCACTTCTTGTGAAATCCCAGCTTCATGTTTGTTCCTCACTGCAAACCTTCACCTATTTGAGTCCTCCCTGCACCAAGGGCAGGGTCCCGGCAAGATGTGAAAGGGAGGGAGTGGTGGGGGGAGAGAGCACTTTCCTTCTCTGATCCCCTTGGCAACTCTTTTTCCTGGATGCCTGGTGTGAGCTTTGCTGAAGGGGTGAGGAGTCTGCAGGAGAGTGACTCTGAAAGCCACAGATTGCCTCAGCAGATGCAATTAGCACATCCTGGATTATAATAGACGAGAGTGTGGTGCCTGCAGCACAGGCCCTCCCTCCTCCCCTCACCCCAGGTCCATGTCCCAGCCAATGGGGGCCTCTGGTGGTCACAAAGGAATGGAGATGACCAGGTGCACATACCGAATTTCTTTTTCTGCTGTGCTGTTTATTCAGCCTTCCAGAATCTTCTTGTCACCCACCTTTAAATAACTCCCTTATGAAAAGAAGCAGCTGCCCTTCCTTTCCATGGTTATCTGGGTGCATTTTTTACCCTCTGTGAATCCAATATCTCTTCCAGGTTTGCACGATTAGGGTATTCACTTACTAGCTGGCGCGTGACTCCTCTTTGGCTACAACAGACTGCCTGTCCCAGAGGCACATCAATACACTTTATGGCAGGACAGGGCATGATCTGGGGAGGGACCTCAAGGAGAGAACACAAGGGCGGGAGCCTCTGGGCTGCTGGGATGCCGTTTTTCTGGATCTGGGTGTTGGATACACAAGCGTGTTCACCTTGTGAAAATTCACTGTGTTTACCCATATTCAATTTTATGTAATTTTCTTAAAAGAAAACCAACAAGCAAACGAATTAGCAAAAAATAATAAACCAAAATATGAAACAGAAACAAAAAATTACTTAGGGTCTTAAGCAGAGAAACAATCCAGCAAAAACACACACAGAGATACACACACACAACCCCCCAACACACAAAGACACCGCCCCCCACAACACACACACACCGATACCAACTACTGCCCCAGCTCCACATACAAGGAGGCAGCCCAGGAAAGGGCGCAAGTAAGAACCTCAGTTCCATCAAGAAAATGCCTGCCTGCCTGCCCACGATCCCTCCGAGCCCAGAAAGCTTGCTTTGTACCCACTGCTGACCATGTGCCCTTCCTTCTCCTTGTCACCAGGTACAGGCATGGATGCTATTTCCTTTTTTGTTGTTGTTTTGAGACAGAGTCTTGCTCTGTCGCCCAGGCTGGAGTACAGTGGCACGATCTTGGCTCACTGCAAGCTCCACCTCCCGGGTTCACGCCATTCTCCTGCCTCAGCCTCCTGAGTAGCTGGGACTACAGGGGCCCGCCACCACACCAGGCTAATTTTTGGTATTTTTAGTAGAGATGGGGTTTCACTGTATTAGCCAGGATGGTCTCGATCACCTGACCTCATGATCCGCCCACCTTGGGCTCCCAAAGTGCTGGGATTACAGGTGTGAACCACCACACCTGGCCAATGCCATTTTTTTTTTTTTTTTTGACAGGCTCAATTTAAAACATTCTGGTTTCTACCTGGTCACTTTACACAGTAGATGTTTTAAGCATCTCATCAGAGACACCAGCTGGGTAAGGCTTTTAGAAATTGAAAGTCTCGTATGAAAATTGAGGCTAACGGCAGCAAAACTCACACTTCTGTACTCCAAACCTTCACACCTGAGGTCACACTTCATCTTTCAGGTGGCCTGAGGCCAGTCTTTAAGCCCTCTGGTTACTACTTTTGAAATCAGCCTCCTAAGTCATTCCCAAGGTCATATCGTCAGCCAAGGTTTGCTGTGTCTCTGTTTGTTGTCTTTTCTCGAGTGTGCATCACATTTTCCTGTTTCTTCATATGTTGCATCATTTTGGATGATTTCCTAGACAGTGTGAATGAAATTTTATAAACAATCTTGATTATGACGTGTTCTTCTGACTGTGATATGTTTTTACATATGTATGCATGCATACATTATATATATAAACAGGCAGCCAGCCTGGTTGAACAAAAACTACAAACCTGGTCTCCTCTGCACTGGTGGAAACTGAAGTCTCTGTTCAGTCTCAGGTGAACTGCTTACATTCTTCCCTGCGTGCGTATTTCAGGGACAGTCGGAGTTGGGCAGCGTATATCAACAGGATTTAGGGCCCCCCCAACCAAGACTCTCTTCTTTCTGAGACTGCACTCTCCCCCGATTTTCTAGCTCATGTGACTGCCCCAAACTCTATCCTCTGGTTTTTCATGCCAGTGAAGCTGCAGGTTTTTCCATTGGAATTTAAGCTGTCCTTCATGGCAGGGACTTGGAACTTCCCCCAGGCCAAAAACCATAAAGCAATGAGAAACTCACCCAGTCCCATTCCCCTATAACCAAGTGTCTGTCTGTTTCTGACTGTCCCCTAATGACTTCAGAGAGTTGCTGTTATAGTTTATCTTATATTTCTATTTAAAATTATGTATATTATTACCTTTAAATAATATATTTAAAACATTTTAAATATTTATAATATTAATGTATTACATTATTGCTATATCAATTATATGCATATGAATATGAAATATACATCAATATGCTATTAATGTAGAATAGTTGTCATAGTCACATTTAAACATGTACATGCTTATTTATTTAGTGGGTGTTACCTGCAGGGGGATTGCACCAACAGAATAGACTTGGCCTGAAGCAGATCCCCGAGTTGGCTGACTTGAAGCACACATGGAGAAGCCCATGAACATAATTAATAACAAAGCTCCAAACATAATTAATTGTGAAGAGACAGTAAAGGAACATTTCTGTAAACGCATGTCAGGGCCTCCCTCCACATAGAAATGGCAGAAGATTGTGTTTTCACATACCACAAGCATGGATGTGGGGCATGGGGAGAAGGGTTGGTGGGGAGGTGCAAAGACTGGTACAACATAAATAGTCCCTTTCCACGCAGCCACCAAAAAAAAAAGGACATAGGAGAAAGGAATACCCTGGAGAGGTCCATGAAGCAGGTGTGGGCCCAGGATCGAGTGCCCCCCCACAGAGGCCTGCCCGCTCACCCCACCCCATCACACCTCCTTGGTCATCCCTGGTGCTGAGGAATGAAACCTCAGAGGCTTTTCACCCTTGTCAAGAGCATGAAATACTGTTCTTTGTTTTAATAAACAAAACAAAACAAAACAGCTCATCCTCCAAATTCTATCCTAGGCTTTAGTCCCCTTCAGGGAGTTGGGGACCTGGATGAAGGAGAATAGCAGACAGGAAACACAGCTCTGTTTTTCTGTTTTCTTTTCTTTTCTTTTCTTTGTTTGTTTGTTTTGAGAC
>NW_012118121.1:541423-618823 GCF_000951035.1 Colobus angolensis palliatus
AGCCAGGATGGTCTCGATCTCCTGACCTCGTGATCCACCTGTCTCGGCCTCCCAAAGTGCTGGGATTACAGGCTTGAGCCACCGTGCCCGGCCACAGCTCTGTTGCTCTGTTGTTCTTTTCTTTTCTTCTTTCTTTTTCTTTCTTTCTCTTTCTTTCTCTTTCTTTCTTTCTTTCTTTCTTTCTTTCTTTCTTTCTTTCTTTTTTCTTTCTTTCTCTCTCTCTTTCTTTCTCTCTCTTTCATTCTCTCTCTCTTTCTCTTTCTTTCTTTCTTTATCTCCCTCTTTCTCTTTCTGTCTTTCCTTCTTTTTTCCCCTCTTAGAGATGCTGTTCTTTCCATTTAGCCTTCCTAAAGCATCTGGGCCCTCCAAATGCTGACCTCACTCCTCAGGAAAATTTAACATCAATTCTACTCGAGGCTTAAATTGTGGAAAACTTTTTTTTGTTTGTTTCGTTTAGTATAGATTTTCTTTCCACAGTGCCGTATGGGCTTGTTTCATCCCCCCTTTCATTAACCACCCTTCATCACAATGCACAATGTGTTTTGCATTCCACTGGCACCTACCCTAAAGATGCCATCAGTCACTGGGGCCCTCAGTAGCCAATTGGCACCCAAGGACTGGCAACAGAGTGGAAAGAATATGGCAGCTTGACATGAAGCCATGCTCATTTTTTGATCAAAGAGTGATTAGACAGATGGAGTCTGAGGATCAGTGAACGGGGTGGGTTCTATGTCATGATGAATAAGAAGGTGGTCTTACAAAGGTCCCCAGAAGAGCACTGAAACAGCAGAAGACCCCACGGTGCACAAGCCTGTGTGCAGACTCTAGAGGCGTCCTGGGAACACACCAGCCCCCCTCACGCCCTACATCACATAAAGCCACAATGTCATCATTTCCCCAAAACGGCAACTCCAAATCTGCTCCCATTGCTGATCCCAAATCCTGAATTAATATTTGGGGATCTGCAGCGCACTCTCTAGTTCGCAATAATATCTGGGTTTAGAAGCCTGAAAAGAGAAATGTAGCCAGCAAGGTACACAGCTCATAGCAATATAATTCTACTTCCCTGCCTCCAAAGTCATCCTAAAAAGCCTGAGAAACTTCACGTGTCATCTCAATCAACACTTTATAGCATGAGCTGTGGATCACTCAGTACCTGCTTCAGGATCCCCCAAAGCCCATGTCCAACCCTAAAGCCCCAGAAGTTCATGTGGCCGGAGGTGCTGACGGTTGAGCAGGATGGTTTCTGCAGAGTCCTATTAATTCCTACAGTGACAGACCGTAACCCAGCAGAAAAGCAGCCGAGAGGGAGCACTGCTCATATTTCTCAGATCTGGGCAAAGCTTCCTAGGATACATCTGTTTTCTTAATTCAGTCTTTATGAAGCCATTACTCACCTCTAAGGTCTTAACTCTTTGCCAAATTCCAGGCTCTTTTCTTCCACTTCTCAAGCCATAAAATACTGGGGTTAACTTCAGACCCAAATCAAGGAAATCTTCTCCCCAATAAAATATTAGTACCACATAATTAAATGTGTAAAAAGTAAAATAATTCATGTGTAAAACGGGCCATATATATGAAACTACGCTAACTTGCATCTTGTACTTTTATACAGGAAATATGGTGAATTAGAAACGATCAATTTGTATGGAGGAATACGCTGAAAGGAAGGGAATGGTAGTGGAAATCCTCCACACTTCTCAATTCATCTCTCTCCCAATGCCTGAAGCAGCTTCCATCCACAGAGAAGTGCTGGCGCCGAGAAGGTGCCCCTCCCGCGCCATGAAGATGCACTTGATCCAGAAAGGTCTGTCCCACCTTATCCACCACTTCTGTACTTGCTCCCCCCTTCCCAAATGCCCAACAACAGCTTTGGCCTCAGGGACACAAAGCTGCAGGCCTGAGTTGCACATTTCTGCTGAAAGTCCCCAAACCAAAAATTCTATGCATCCTATGGTCAATGATACTCTTATATTCAGCACAAGAAACCACCCCTGGTTCTGGACTGACAAGGCTTGTGGGGATCAGAGACTTACATCCAGAAATGCAATTAGAAGGGAGCACAAAGTATGCATCCCATGCCTGAATGGTGCCAGGAAATCCAGGCACTGTCCTTTCCTTCATGCATTCCTGGTGAATCCAATTTGTTTCACCCATCATGGTCTGAGCTCAAATTCAACCTTGCACTTTTTATTTCATAGCATGGAATATCAATTAAATCTGAGATTACCATATTCCATTCTGGCACATCATACTTTTATATAGACATGGCGGCAGATAGGCAGAGCAAGGGACTTAACTCTTTGTGGAGATATTTCTAAGCCAGCAAGTGCTTTTATTTTTTTTTCTAATTTCTGGTTAAGAAATCTTGGTATTTGTATGTGTTTAGTTTCCATGTATATGCCATTAGCAAACTGTCTGAAAAAGAACAGAAGAAAGCAATACTATTTACAACGCCTACCAAAAATTAAAATACCTAGAAACATATTGAATGAAGGAAAGATCTTTACAATGGAAATTATAAAACATTTATAGAAGAAAATGAAGAGGACACAAATAAATGAAAACATATTGAACTTTCTTGGTACCACAAAAGACTCTGGACAGCCAAAGCAATCTTGAGAAAAAAACAAACACAAAACAAAACAACAAAAACAGAGCATGAGGCACCATACTACCTGATTTCAAAATGTACTGCAAAGCTGTAATAGCCAAAACAGCACGGTATTGGCATAAAAACACATACACCAATGGAACAATATAGAAAGCCCAGAAATAAACCCACATAGTATAGCCAACTGTTTTTGACAAGGTGCCAAGAAGACAATGGAGAAAAAAACTCTCTTCAACAAATAGTGTTAGGGAAAACTGGATATCCACGTGCAAAATAATGAAATTTGATACCTATCTCTCACCACATGCAAAATTCACATCAAAACAGAGTAAAGTCTTAATGCAATACCTGACACTATGAAACTACAGAAGAAAACATAGAGGAAACACTCATAGAAGAAATCAAACATAGAGGAAAGACGTCAAGAGCATGAACAAAAGCAAAAATAAACAAACTACATCAAACCAAAAAAGCTTCTGCACAGCAACGGGAACAATCAACAGAATGAAGACACAAGCTATGTAATGGGAGAAGGTATTTGTAAACTGTACATCTGACAGAGGGTTATCTTTTTTTTTGAGACGGAGTCCCGCTCTGCCGCCCAGGCCGGAGTGCAGTGGCCGGATCTCAGCTCACTGCAAGCTCCGCCTCCCGGGTTCACGCCATTCTCCTGCCTCAGCCTCCCGAGTAGCTGGGACTACAGGCGCCGCCACCTCGCCCGGCTAATTTTTTGTATTTTTTAGTAGAGACGGGGTTTCACCGTGTTAGCCAGGATGGTCTCGATCTCCTGACCTCGCGATCCACCAGTCTCAGCCTCCCAAAGTGCTGGGATTACAGGCTTGAGCCACGGCACCTGGCCTGACAGGGTTATCTAAAACTTGTAAGGAACTCAAATAATTCAAAAGCAAAAATCAAAATATTTAGGTAAAAAACGGGCAAGAGACATAGATAGACAAGACATACAAATAACCAACAGGTATACGAAAAAAATGTTCAAGATCACTAATCATCAGGGAAATGCAAATAAAAATCACCATGAGATATCACCTCAGCCAAGTTAGGATGGCTGTTACCAAAATGACAAAAAAGAACAAATGCTGGCAAGTATGTGTAGAAAAAGGAACTGTTATGCACTGTTGGTGGTAGTGTAAATTTGTATAGCCATTACAGAAAACACTATGGAGTCCTCTCCAAAAAAATTAAAAATACATCTACCCAGAAGATCCCACTACTGGGTATATACCCATGAAAACATGTCAAAGAGACATCTGCATTCTCATGTTTATTGCAGCATGATTCACAATAGCCAGAATAAGGAACCAACCTGTGTCCACAAAGAGATGAACAGACACATAAAATAAGGCCTGTACACACAGCGGAATACTATTCTATACACAGTGGAATACTATTCAGCCATAAAAAATCCTGCCATTTGAGACAAGAATGAAACTGAAGTAAAATAAGCAAGTTTTTACTTATTTTACTAAGTAAAATAAGCCAGACACAGAATGACAAATATTGCATGATCTCATTTCTATGTCAAATTTAAAAAATGATCTTATAAAAGTTGAGAATATAACAATGATTATCAGAGACTGGGGAGAATAGGAGGGAGAAAGAAATGAGACAAGGTTGGTCACTGGGAAAATTGTTATGGTTCAATAGGAGGACTAAGTTCTGGTACTATATTTCATGGGAGGGTTGTAACTGCAGTTTGTAAGTGGCAGCTAAATAATTCACTATATTTTAGTGATTTTTGAGTGAATGCTGAATATTGTGAATATTCAGTTTGTGAATATTGTGAATGTTTCAGTGTTGATTATATGGATTCTGTTAGGCTTTGTTCATACAGAAAATTAAGAAATTTGCAAATCAGCTCAATCATTTTGAGGCTAATTTTGAGGCCTTATTAAGGCAGGCCTGGTGTTACTTTACTGATAGTCTGACTCCATTACTAATGAGTCATTGTTTGTGGATTTCCCCTGAATGTCTTGGTGGTTGTTCTTTTTTTCAGACGGAGTTTCACTCTTGTTGCCCAGACTGGAGTGCAATGGTGTGATCGCGACTCACTGCAATCTCCGCCTCCCGGATTCAAGCTTTTCTCCTGCCTCAGCCTCCTGAGTAGCTGGGATTACAGGCATGCACCACCATGCCTCGCTAATTTTTTTCGTATATTTAGTAGAGACAGGGTTTTTCCATCTTGGTCAGGCTGGTCTCGATCTGCCCGCCTCAGCATCCCAAAGTGCTGGGATTACAGGCGTGAGCCACTGTGCCCGGCCGGTCTGCCTGATCTGTGATGGGACGTTTTTCGGATCTGCACAACGTTTAGAACACGCTCAGCTCACAGCTCTGTGGTTGCTTCTGCCTAGTCTCCCGGTGTGTTCTCCCACATATGCCTGGCTTGGTAGCAGACGCAATGGGAATCGAGGCAGATTTCTGGAGCTTTCCATTTCTGCATATTTTTCTTTCCTTTGTTCCTACGTCCCATAAATCCCAGGCGTCTCAACTCCCTGAGCCCTGGCCTTTGTTTCTTCATATCAGAACAGTTCTACTGTTGCTTAGTATCCCACTTCGTCCATTATAGTTGAAAGGGGCTTCAGGGACAAAAGTGGAGCAATTGTTTCCTTCTTTTCTCTCCAAGATGCAGCTCTATGCTGCCTCCTGTTAATGTTTAAACACGATTGTTCCACGTATTTCTCCCAGTTTATGACAGGAGGAAAAGTCCAGTCTAAGCTCTTCTTAATGGTAAGAAACAAAAGTTCTACCACCCTTTTAATTCACCTCTTCAATATACCTGAGCTAAAATTAAGAGCACCTGATGTTTGCTAGAAACATGGCACAGAATCTAAGAAGACCCCTTACAGCTCAGAGGGTGACACAATTTCTTGCTATTCCACACTATACACACCATACCATGACTTTTACCAGTTCAAGAACAAATCTCCAGTTCGCCCTAATTTTAATATTCTGTATTCTCTTGTTGTATCATCTAGCATGTTCCAAGCAGTCTGCTTTGAATTTAGCAGACTGTTCGAGTTCTCAAATAAATAATAGGAATAGCAGAGAGAAAAATCCATACTTCTTATGCTCTGGGTAGTGATAAACTTAGATACTGTTTCCCTCAGTATTTCCAAAGTATATTCAAAGTGCTCAGTAAGCTCAGGTAGATCTGCAGTCCTCTGTCTATTTAAAGATAACATAATGGATCAACAAAATGTTGCATATTTATACAATGGAATATTATTAGGCCATACAAAGGAATGAAGCACTGACATAGGGTGCAACACTGATGAGCCTTGGAAATATCACGCTAAGTGAAAGAAGCCCATAACAAAAGACCACATATTATATTATTCCGTTCATATGGACTGTCCAAAATAAGCAGACTATAGGCTTATAAAGTATATTGGTGGTTGCTGGCCAGGTGCAGTGGCTCACATCTGTAATCCCAGCACTCTGGGAGGCCGAGGTGGGTGGAAAACCTGATCTCAGGGGTTCAAGACCAGCCTGGGCAACATGGTGAACCCCTGTCTCTACCAAAAATACACATACACACACACACACACACACACACACACAAATTAGCCGGGCGTGGTCATGTGCATCTGTGATCCCAGCTACTCAGGAAACTGAGGTGGGAGGATTGCTTGAGCCTTGGAGGCAGAGGTTGCAGTGAGCTGAGATGATGCCACTGCATTCCAACCTGGGTGACAGAGTGACATCCCGTCTCAAACAAAAAAAGTATATTAGACGTTAGTGAGGGTTGGTGGTGATAGCTAAAGCAAATGATAATTCGTGTAATTAAAACGTTCTGTAATTACCTGTGATGATGTTTGCACATATCTGCAGGTATTATAAAACCAATGGAATTGTACACTTAATTTTTTATTTGCATAAATTTAAGGAGTGCAAGCGAATTTTGTTACATGGATATGTTGCGCAGTGCCGAAGTCTGGGATTTTATTGTAACCATCACCTGAATAATAGGCACTATGTCCATTAAGTGATTTCTCTTTCCTGGCATCCCTACACCCTCCCATACATTTGAGTGTCCGTGTCTCTTATCCCACAACCTATGGCCATGTGTGCACATGATTTAGCTCCCACTTACAAACTGCAGTTACAACATGTTGCATTTGAGTTTCTGTTTAAGACTTGTTTTACTTAAGCTAATGGCCTCCAGCTCCATTCATGTTGCTGCAAAAGATGTGATTTTACTATTTTCTATGGTTGAAAAGTATTCCATCATGTATGTATACGTGTGTATGTGTGTGTGTGTGTGTGTGTGTGTGTGTGTATTCCACATTTCATTTATCAGCTGATGGACATCTAAATGATTCCACATCCTTGCTGTTGTGAAGAGTGCTATAATAAACATCTGGGTGCAAGTATCTTTTTTACCTAATGACTTCTTTTCCTGTGGGTAGATACCAGCAGTAGGATTGCTGGACCATATGGTAGTTCTACTATTAGTTATTTGAGAAATCTCCATACTGTTTTCCACATAGTTTGTACTAATTTACATCCCCACCAACAGTGAGGATGTAAGTGTTCCTTTTTCTCTGCATCCTTTGCTAACATCTGTTATTTTTCACTTTTTAGCAATAGCCATTGTGACTGGTGTAAAATGATATCTCAGTTTGGTTTTAATTTACAATTCTCAGAAACAGCATTAGAAACAATTCAGCATCATTTTTATTATGATTATTTTTATTATAGTAAAAATCCTCAACAAATTATACATAGAAGCAACATACCTCAAAATAAAGAACATGTATGATAAACTTATAGCCAATATCATACCGAATGGAGAAAAATTGGAAACAATGCCCCTAAGAGGTGTAAGAAGACAAGGATTCCACTTTTACCACTCCTATCCAGTGTAGTACTGAAAGTCCTGGTCAGAACAATCAGGCAAGAAAAAAAAAAAACAAAGGCACCCAGACTGGAAAATAGGAAGTCGTATTATCTCTATATGCTGACAATATGATCTTATGTATAGAAAACTACAAAGACAAAGCTGGAGGCATCACGCTACCTGACTTCAAACTATGTTATAAGTCTACAGTAACCAAAACAGCATGGCACTGGTACCAAAACAGACATATAGACCAATGGAACAGCAGAGGGACCTCAGAAATAAGGCCACACATCTATAACCATCTGATTTTCAACAAACCTGACAAAACCAAGCAATAGGGAAAGCATTCCGTATTTAATAAATGGTGCTCGGAAAACTGGCTAACTGTATGCAGAAAACTGAAACGGGACCCCTTCCTTACACCTTGTACAAAAATTAACTCAAGGCAGACTAAAGATTTAAATGTGAAGCCCAAAACCATAAAAACCCTAGAAGAAAATTGAGGCAATACCATTCAGGACACAGGCATGGGCAAAGATTTTATGATGAAATCACCAAAAGCAATTGCAACAAAAGCTAAAATTGACAAATGGAATCTAATTAAACTAAAGAGCTTCTGTGGAGAAAAAGAATCATCAGAACTAACAGGCAACCTACAGAACGGGAGAAAAATTTTTGCAATCTACCTGTCTGACAAAGGTCTAATATGCAGAATTTACAAGAAACTTTAAATTAAATATTAGAAGGAGACCTAGAGAAAACTTTTCTGGACATTGCTCTCTGCAAAGAATTCATGACTAAGACCTCAAAAAGCACAAGCGGCAAAAGCAAAAATAGACAAATGGGACTTATTAAACTAAAATACTTTTCCATATGAAACGAAACAAGCAACAAAGGGAACAGACAACCTGCAGAATGGGAGAAAATATTTGCAAAATATGCATCTAACACGACACTGCTATTCAGAACTTACAAGAAACACAAAGAACCCAACAACAACAACAACAAAAGTAAACTCATGAAAAGTGAGCAAAGGCCATGAACAGTTTCCTTTGGGAATTTGTTTTTTAATGTTAGATTCAAGGGGTACATCTACCTGTTTGTTACATGGGTATTACATGGGTAATGATGGGGGTTGGGCTTCTGTGCGTCTATCACCCAAATATTGAACATTGTAATAAATAACTTACCAATCCTCACCCCCACTCCCAATTTCTCCTCTTTTGGAGTCCCTTTTAGTGTATTATTTCCATCTTTATGTCCATATGTACCCACTGTTTTGCTCCCACTTACAAGCGAGATAATGTGCCATATTTGGTTTTCTGCTTTTGAGTTAGCTCACTTAGGATAATGGCTGCTGGTTGATCCATGTAGCTCCAAAGGAGATTATTGCATTCATTTTTTATGGCTGCATAGTATTTCATGGTGTACATTTAACACATTTTCTTTATCCAGTCTGACAGTGATGGGCACTTAGGTTGGTTCCATGACTTTGCTATTGTAAACAATGCCATGATAAAGATACTAGTGCGGGTGTCCATTTTACACAATGGTTATTTTCCTTTGGATATATACCCAGCAGTGGGATTGCTCAAAAGAATACAGACACTCAAAGGAAGAAGGGGTCAAAGAAAATAAAAAGACATACAAATGGCCGGCAATCATAGGAACTGTACACTTTATAATAAGGAATTACACGTTTTTTTGTTTGTTTGTTTTTGTTTTAGAAAAAAAGCTGAGCATGGTGACTCACGCCTGTAATCCCAATGCTTTGGGAAGCCAAGGTGGGTGCATCACCTGAGGTCAGGAGTTTGAGACCAGCCTGGCCAACATTGTGAAACTCTGTCTCTACTAAAAATACAAAAATTAGCTGGGCATGGTGGCAGGTGTCTGTAATCCCGGCTACTTGGGGGAGGCAGAGGTTGCAGTGAGCCGAGACTGTCCCACTGCACTCCAGCCTGGGCAACAGAGCGAGACTCTGTCTCAACAAAACAAACAAACAACAAAAAGAAAAAAAGAACATAATGATCCATCAAGATCCAATGCCAGAGCCCAGAACCCAAACTTCAACTCCACAGATACACAGATATGACATGAACAGAGGTAAATGGGAGGATTAAGCATATTAAGCATGCAATTTTAAAAGACTTTGGCTTAGGGGGGTGTGTGTGTGTGTGCTACAGAAAAATAGCACTTTCAAAGCAAGTGTTTTCCATGGCAGTGTGTGTGTGATATTTGGGGTAAATATGCCAAGAACAAATATAGAAGGTGGAGGTATACATGAGCTTGTTGGAGAAGACCTCTAATTCTACCCAGTGATCTCAGAGGGTAAAACGTGAGTAAAGACTCCTGGAAAAAAAAAAAGAGAAGAAAGGACCTTCTGGCAGGGAGTGAGTCTCCTCATTCAGTTCACTCATGCCTGTGCCCCTCCTCAGCCCACGTAAAAATGTTGTATGACTTTGTATAACAATGGGATAGTCCCAGATATTTCACTGGAATCTATGACTTCTTGAGTATCGTTCCTGTCACCATAGTTTCTGAGTTTATCTTTTCTGCAGTTTCACAGAAGTGGAATCACAGAGTAAACATCCTGATTCTTGCTCCATTCCCTGAGCACAGCGCTTGAATAGTCATCTGTGCTATGGCATGTGTCAGCAGCAGCTCCTTCCTACTGCCCAGCAGCACTTGGTTGTGTGAATATACGCCGTATGTTTATCTATTCACCTGGTGAACAGCATTCGGTTGTATCTGGATTGCAGCTATGAGGAATAAAATGGCTCTGAATATTTGTGAACAAGTATTTTTGCAGACATACTTTCATTTGTATTGGATCAATAACTAGATTATTGATTCTTATTGTAATTGCATGTTTATAAGAAACCGACAAACTATTTTTCAAAAAGATTGTATAGTGCAGTGGCGCGATCTCGGCTCACTGCAAGCTCCACCTCCTGGATTCACGCCGTTCTCCTGCCTCAGCCTCCCGAGAAGCTGGGACTACAGGTGCCCGCCACCACGCCCGGCTAATTTTTTGTAGTTTTAGTAGAGACGGGGTTTCACCATGTTAGCCAGGATGGTCTCCATCTCCTGACCTTGTGTTCCACCCGTCTTGGCCTCCCAAAGTGCTGGGAGGCCGAGGCAGACAGATCATAAGGTCAGGAGTTCAAGACCAGTCTGGCCAACATAGTGAAAACCTGTCTCTACTAAAATACAAAAAATTAGCTGGGCGTGGTGGTGTGTGCCTGGAATCCCAGCTACTCGGGAGCCTGAGGCAGGAGAATCACGTGAACCTGGGAGGCGGAGGCTGCAGTGAGCTGAGATCGCACCACTGCACTCCCACCCAGGTGACAGCATGAGACTTTGTCTCAAGAAAAAAAAAAAGAAAAAGAAAAGAAAGATAGATAGATGATTGATTGATAGGTAGGTAGGTAGATAGATAGATAGATAGATAGATAGATAGATACATAGATACATAGATAGATAGATAGATACATAGATAGATAGATAGATAGATAGATAGCCATCCATCCATTAGGCTCACATATCAGTGTCTCTGTTGCCAGCCCCCCCTACTGCTAATGTCACACATTTTCGCTTTCGTGTAATTGTAGCATGCTAATTCTGTAGTGATTTCTGCATTAGACTAGACTAGGTTATACTGTGGTAACAAACTTAACCCAAAGGGTCTGTGGCTTAACACCACATTAGTTCATTTCTTTCTCACATTACACACCCTACACATGTTGGTAGGGGTTTCTATGCTATACGGTTTCCCAGGGACCCAGACTGCTGAACTTATGACCTTCATGGTAACCCTTTTGTTGTTTTTATCCGCCCTCAACATTATTCTGCTAGAACTTTTGGTCAGCAGGTAGTCTCTCTTTTTAAACAAATTCTATCTAATATTATTTCAAACCATGGGGATCGTTGAGCAGTGAAAGTGAATGTACATATGGCCTAGAGCCATCATTTTTAGAAATTATAACAAAAAAGTCAGAGAATGAGGTCAACAAGCTCAGAAGGCTTCATGCCAAGAGACAGAAAGTTCTGGCTGGGCACAGTGGCTCACGTCTGTGATCCCAGCACTTTGGGAGGCCGAGGCGGGCGGATCATGAAGTCAGGAGATTGAGACCACCCTGGCTAACATGGTGAAACCCTGTCTCTACTAAAAATACAAAAAATTAGCCAGATGTGGTGGCAGGCACCTGTAGTCCCAACTACTCCGGAGGCTGAGGCAAGAGAATGGCGTGAACCCAGGAGGTGGAGCTTGTGGTGAGCCAAGATGGCACCACTGCACTCCAGCCTGGGGGACACAGCAAGACTCTGTCTCAAAAAAAAAAAAAAAAAAAAAAAAAAAAAAAAAAAAAAGAGATAGAAAGCTCTTCCAACAGTGTGATGACAAGAGGTTACGATCACGAAAGTCACGCAGTGCACCAAGCGCAGAATACAGGCCACAAGGAAAGCTGGCTGAGCATGGATGACCAATTTTGATCTCACAAAAAGGCTGACGGAAACTACAGCATTCTCAAAACAAACAAGTTTTAAAACATCAAACATTCTTATGTCATTTCGACCCAACAATAAAACAAACTACTCAGCTCCTGTCTCTATCTTCCACAAGAAATGTCCCGTAGAGAATCCATAATCACATGAGGTACAGTGAATACCACCAAAATAAGCGTTATTATATTAACGGTAGCATTCTAAACCTGCTCCCTTCTTCCAAAGTCTTATTTAAATAATTTATGCAGAAGTCAACGTTTAACAAAGGTGCCAAGAATAGACATTGGGGAAAGGATCATTTCTTCAATAAATGGTTCTGGGAAAATCAACAGCCACAGGCAGAATAAGAAAACTAGACCCTTGCCTTTCACCACATGCAAAAATCAACTCAAAATGGGCTAAAGACTTAAATGTATGACCTGAAACTATGACACTACTGGATAAAAACATAGAGGAAAAAAACTACACAACATTGGTTTGGGCAATGATTTTTTCTATTTGACCCCAAAAAACCCAGGCATCAAAAGCAAAAACAGACAAATGGGATTACATCAAACTAAAAAGCTTCTGCTCAGCAAAGGAAACAATCAACAGAATGAAAAGACAACCAACAGATAGGTAGCAAATGTCTGCAAACTATACCTACGATGTCAAGGGGTCACTATCCAAAATATTTAAGGAACTCAACTCAATAGCAAGCCCAAACAAATAAAAAACCTGCTTAAAAGCGGGCAAACAACATGAATAGACATTTCTCAAAAGAAGACATACAAATAGCTGACATGTATATTAAAATGCTCAATATCAATAATAATCAGGGAAATGCAAATCAAAACCACAATGAGATATCACCTCAACCCAGTTAGAATGGCTATTAACAAAATGACAAAAAAAAAAATAACAAATGCTGGTATGTGTAGAAAAAAGAACTCTTATACACTGTTGGTGGTAATGTAAATTAGAACAGCCATTATGGAAAACACTATGAAGGTTCCTCCAAAAATAAAAATTGAACTACCCTACGATCTAGCAATCTCATTACAGGGTATATATACCCAAAGGAAATGAAATCACTATGTCTAAGAGGCATCAGAATTCTCATATCTATTGCAGCACTATTTACAATAACCAAGAAATGGAATCGACCTAAGTGTTCATCTGTGGACGAATGGATAAAGAAATGTGGTACATATACACAGTGGGATAATATTCAGCAGTAAAAAAGATGAAATCCTGCCATTTGTGACAAGGACGAACCTAGAGGAAACTATGTTAAGTGAATTAGTATTCACACTAAAAGACAAATACTTTATGATCTCACTCATATCTGGAATCTAGTTGATCTCATAGAAGTGAGGTTAGAATGGTGCTTACAGAGGCTGGGAGGCTAGCGGAAGGGGAGAATGGAGACAGGAGGCTCAGGGGAGGGGAGAATGGGGAGATATTGGTCAAAGAATACGTAATTACAGTTAGATGGAAGGAATACATTTCAAG
This sequence comes from Colobus angolensis palliatus, assembly GCF_000951035.1. Taxonomy (NCBI): domain Eukaryota; kingdom Metazoa; phylum Chordata; class Mammalia; order Primates; family Cercopithecidae; genus Colobus; species Colobus angolensis. Next base: position 554,896 of record NW_012118121.1, read on the forward strand.
ACATCTATTCAACAGCAAGGTGACTATAGTTAACGATAGTATATTGTATGCTTAAAACATGTAAAGAAAGTGGATGTTATGTGCTTTGACCACAAAGTAAGAGAGGTAAGAGAGGTAATGCATTTGTTAATTGGCCATGTTTGACCATTCCACAAGATATATATGCTTAAAAGCAGAATGTTGTACACAATAAAAATCATAGAATATGATATGTCAATTAAAAATGCACACTCATAGGCAATATATTAAATTGTGAAATAGCAGGGTTTCCCCTCCCTTTACTATTTCCACAAGGGAAATTTAGTTCTTTTGAAACTTGTGGTGGTTGTAAATAAATGGGCCACAAATGCTTTGACACTACTTCCGTCTAGAGGTGGAGGTGAAGGTGGAGCCCATGCCCCTCTTCTTGAAACCAGGTGGACTTATGACTGCTCCACAGGATGACTGGGATGCTGGGTGGCATCTGAATCAAGGTCACAAAAGTTATTCTGCTCTGCCTTGCTCACAAGGACACTCACTCTATAAATCTAAGCCACCATGTGCAACATCCCACCTGAATTCCACTCTGTGAGGAATCCCAAGCCACATGAATAGGGAAGGACTCCTGGCAACAGTTTGAATCTTTGAATCATCCCTGCTCAGGCACAAGACATACAAGAGAATGGAATTCTAGATGATTTCAGCCCCCAACTATTTGACTTACTCTCAACCACTGGTGTCTTCCCAGTTGAAGTTCCAGACATTATGAAGCACAGAAAAGTCTTTTTTACATGGGTTCATATCCACGGAATCCATGAGCATAACAAGGTGGTTGCTCTTTTGGTATAGCTTGTTACACAGCAATCAATAACTGGAACACACCTCGTAACTGAGAGCTTCATGTGGCCAAGGTGTCATGGAGTTGAGTGGGATATTTTACGCATTAAAATTCTCTTTGCAAATGGCCCAGGAAGAGAAGAAAAAGTGTTTTAATGGTGATATGGTTTGGCTGTGTCTCTCCACCCAAATCTCACCTTGAATTGTAGTTCCCACAATCCCTTACGTAGGAGGGACACGACAGAAGGTAATTGATTCATGGGGGTGCATTTTTCCTGTGCTGTTCTTGCAATAGTGAATAAGTCTCATGAGATCTGATTGCCTTACCAGTTTCCCTGCACAAACTCTTTTGCCTGCCACCATGTAAGACATGCCTTTGCTCCTCCTTCGCTTTCTGCCATGATTGTGAGCCCTCCCTAGCCATGTACAACTGTGAGTCCACTAAACTTCTCTTTCTCTTTATACATTGCCAAGTCTTGGGTACTTCTTCACAGCAGTATGAAAATGGACTAATACAAATGTGATCTATTGCAGAGGGAGAATTACTCAGTTTCCTCAGGTCAGAGAAGCTCTTCTTAAGATGCAACTTTTCCTTATTGTGGGTTGTAGTGTGCTTATATTTTCTAGGCTCTTGACTCACTTCTTGACAAACTCAGGCTTCCTATTTACCTTACTTCTTAAATAACAGAAAATTAAATTTCTATTTCCTCATTTAATTTAAATTGGCCCAATAAAACTGAAGCCCACTAGTTATTTGGTGGTGGATGGAGGATGGAGCAATGTTTACATTGACCACTAAAGGACTGACCAAGTAATGACTTACAAAGCTTAGATGGAGAACATAGGCAGAAAGATGCTGTTATGGGAAAACCTTCCCTTACTCTATAAACTTAGCCACCATAACCCACCTACCCCCAAATTCCTTAAGAGTGTTCTTCGTCATAGAGACAAAGACCCTAGAAAGATCCCTGTGGTGCTTAGGGAACACTGCCCGGACTTTGCAAAGGCCTTCCAAACAGAAAGGGGGGTCTGAGGTCTCCCAATCTCTGCACTCCCTCTTCACTTGACTACTACCAGATTTGTTGCAGTGTGGGAGGGTGGAATGCAGAAATACAAGCCTGGATTAAAATTTCCTCCTAAATTATTCTTGCTTGGAACATCCCATAGTGTTGAACAACCTTGGTCCCCATCTTCGCCTCCAAAAATCTTTGAAAAAAGAAAGAATCCATCAGGTAGTGAAGCGCAGATTCACATAATCAGGCAAATTGTAGTTGTTATATTTATCATGATTCACATTTCCTTACATCTTCTCACCTCCATAGGTCTTTAATCATTCTCTTGAAATTTTAGCTGCAACTAATTGCCCACATTATCCTTTATGCTGTATCTACACCATGGACACTATCTACACTATTATTTCAATTATTTGGGGGGTATATATCCATCTTTGGGGAGATGTCTATTCAGGTCCTTTGTTCATTTTCAATGTGTTTTGTTCGTGTGCTTATTTTGTCCCATGGCTGTTCAATTCAATGGCTGCTCACATAACTCTCATTTCAGATAATTTTTCAGCAAATCTTCACAGGTGTGGCTATTCTTAGTAAAAAAATGACAGAAACAAAACACATTGAAAATGGACAAAGGATCCAAATACAGTATAAAAGGACCCAAATATGATATTAAAATGGTCAACAAGTACATGGAAAAGATGCTCAACATCACTAATTATTAGGGAAACGCAAATGAACGTCATAATGAGATAGCATCTAATACCAATTACTGAAAATAACAAGTGTTGGTGAGGATGTAGAGAAATTGGAAATTTTGTACATTGTTGGTGAGAATGTAAAATGGGGGAGCCACTCTAAAAATCGGTCTAGTGAATTCTTCAAAATATTAAAACTGGAATTATCCTATGATCCAGGAATTCCACTTCTGGATATATACCCCCAAATAATTGAAATAATGGTGTCAGTGTTATATTTGTATAGTCATGATAACAGTAGCATTCTCCACAATAGCCAAAAGGTGGGAGTAACCCAAATCTCCACTGATGAATTAACAGGTCAACGAAAGTATTCAGCTGTACATGGATGAGTTCTAAAGACATGTTACTAAGTGAAATAAGCCCGTCACCAAAAGATAACTATTGTATGATTTCACTTATACAAGGTGCCTGAAATAGATTCATAGATATAAAAGTAGGATGCTGGAGGCGGGGTGCTGTGGCTCAGGTCTATAATCCCAGCACTTTGGGAGGCCAAGGCAGGAGGATCACTTGAGCCCAGGAGTTGGAGACCAGATTGGGCAATATACGTCTACTAAAAAAATAAAAAATAAATTATCTGGGTGTGGTCGTGTGTGCCTGTAGGTTGAGGTAGGAGGATCACTGAAGCCCAGGAGATCGAGGCAGCAGGAAGCTATGACCAGGCCACTGCACTCTAGCCTGGGTGACAGAGTGAGACCCTGCCTCAAAAAAAAAAAAAAGAAGAAGAAGAAGAAAAAGAAGAAGAAGAAGTAGAAGTAGGATAGCAGTTGCCAGGGGCTGCACCAAGGGATTTGAGTTATTGTTGAATGGATACAGAGTTTCAGTTTTGCCAGATGAAAAGAGTTCTGGAGATGGATAGCAGTGATGGTTGCATAACAAATTGTGAAATTAAAAATGGTTGCAATGGTAAATTTCAGGTTATGAACATTTTACCACAATCTAAAAAAACAACTGTGGGTACAGCATGGGCAAAGAAATAAAGTTAGGAATCAACATGATGTATCATGGGAACGGTAAGGAGACTAACTTCTTAAAACACGTGAATGTGCTTCAGAACAAGGGAAGATACTATAGACAGGTAAAGAAAAGCCACAGAAAAAGAGGCTGTATTTCATATACGTAAGGTAAGAAATTAGATAAGAACTAGTGTTGGTGAGAGTGTGGAGAAATTGGAATTCTTGTACATTGGTGGGCTGTAAAATTGTGCAGCCATTTTGGAAAACTTCTTTCAATATTTAACTTCATTTTGGAAAACAGTTTTCTGTATATATACACAAAAAATTAAATATTGAATTACCATCTGACTCAGCAATTCCACTCTTATATATAGACCCAAGAGAAATGAAAACATATCCACATCTAAACTTGTATATAAATTTTCACAGCTGGCCAGGCACGGTGGCTCATGCCTGCAATCCCAGCACTTTGGGAGGCCGGGGTGGGCGGATCATGAGGTCAGGAGATCGAGACCATCCCGGCTAACATGGCGAAACCCCGTCTCTACTAAAAATACAAAATTTAGCCGGGTGTGGTGGCGGGTGCCTGTAGTCCCAGCTACTCGGGAGGCTGAGGCAGGAGAATGCCTAGGAGGCGGAGCTTGCAGTGAGCTGAGATCACGCCTCTGCACTCCAGCCTGGGGGACAGAGAGAGACTCTATCTCAAAAAAGAATTTTTTTTTCACAGCTATATTATATATTTATGATAGTCAAAAGGTGGAAAAAACTTAGATGTCAAGAAATTGGATGAACAAATAAGTAGAATGTGGTATATACACGAAAACATACATATTATTTTGCTATGAAAAGAATGAAGACTGGGTGCGGTGGTTGACGCCTGTAATCCCAACACTTTAGGAGACCGAGGTGTGAAGTGCTTGAGTCCAGGAGTTCAAGACCAGCCTGGCCAGCATAGTGAAACATTGTCTCTACCAAAATGATGTTTTTTAATTAGCTGGACATGATGGCATACACTTGTACAGACTACAGGTATGTGGAGGCTCAGTTACTGAGGAGGCTGTGGTGGAAAAATCACTTAAGTCCAAGAGGTAGAGGATGCAGTGAGCTGTGACCACACCCCTGCACTCCATCCTGGGCAAGAGTGAGACCCTGTATCAAAAAGGGAAGAAAAAAAAAAAGTATTGACATGTTATACACCGTGGATGAACCTGAAAAACACATTTTTTATTTTTTTTATTTTTTTATTTATTTATTTATTTTTTTTTTTTGGTGAGATGGAGGAGTCTTGCTCTATCGCCCAGGCTAGAGTGCAGGGGCACCATCTCGGCTCACTGCAACCTCTGCCTCCCAGGTTCAAGCGATTCTTCTGCCTCAGCCTCCCAAGTAACTGGGATTACAGGCACCCGCCACCAGCCCTGGCTAATTTTTGTATTTTTAGTAGAGACAGAGTTTCACCACCTTGGCCATGCTGATCTGGAACTCATGACCTCATGATCCACCTGCCTTGGCTTCCCAAAGTGCTGGGATTACAGGCATGAGCCACCATGCCTGGCCAAAAACACATTTTTGAGTGGAAGAAGACCCTCACAAGAGATCGGATATTTTATGATTCCATTTATATGAAATGTTCTGAATAGGCAAATCCATAAAGAGGAAAAAGTAGACTTGTTGCTTAGGGCTAGGAAGGATGGAGGATTAGGGAATAATATTAAAGGGTAGGGGGTTTCTTTTTATTCTAAATGTTCTAAACTTCTTTTAAATTTGATTCTGACTCGATTGTGGTGATTATTGCACACTGCTGTGTATAAACTCAAAATCGCTAGGTTTAAATGGCTAATTATATGCTATGTGAATTTAAATGATTAATTGTATGATGTGAAAATTTAAATAGTTAATTGTATGATACGTAAATTTAAGTGGTTAATTGTATAGCATGTGGATTTAAATGGTTCACTGCATGCTATGTGAATTATATGTCAATAAAGCTATTACAAAATAAAAAAAGGAAAGAAAAAGGGCCCTGGGCTTAGACGGAGGGGCAAGCAGAGGGAGAATGCCCCGTGACAGCCTTCTGCAGCCTGCAGGCACAAAGAGGACCTGTTTGGGGTTTTCCCCCAAAATACGTGCAGGCTTCATGCAGACTTTTCCAAGCCCAGCCATACATGTATCCCTCTTCCTCTCCAAACCCCGTCATGCTATCTTGTATCAACTACTACTTGTTACCGAGCTTATTCTCAGTAGCAAAAATTAGACTTGAAAGTGAGTTTTCACCAGAGACACTGATTTCTTTGATGACCACTGCATGTTGAAAGTTAATCTTGTATTATGATAAATCATGTAGCATGTCTTTAGCAGCCTGCCTCAGCCCTTAGCATAAAGAGGCTTCCAGCAAACACCAGCCAGTCCTTGAGGGTGAGGCTGTCCGGGTGCAACTCAGACCTCAGGGCCCATAATAGCGCTTCATGGGCTCCAGCTGTCCTATTCATGAGCCATCCTCGGGTATCATTGCTTGCCAGTGCCCGTCTCCATTTCAGGGTACACGTGCGGTCATTTATTATTAAGTGTGTATGCTCATGCCACCGTCACATCTACAGGGGAAACCAGTGCCCCTCAACCAAAAGGGAAATGTGGAAAGAGAAAGAAGTGGACATGGTATATGGTTTTATGTCAGGCTATGCGCTGTTCATTCCCAAAGCAACCAAGAGAAACCAGGCTAGGAGGAAGCATGAGTTCAGCGGGAGGGTGAGGAGGAAAGCCAGGAGGGCCAGTTACCTGCATGAGTCCACTGGAGGGGATGCATACCATGAGGTCACAAAGGTCCACAAAGCCTTTCCCAGGGTGTCAGCCCACTCGACAACTGTTTCCACTTTTGTTCTCGGAAACGAAATGTACCTGAATTGGACGCTACATTTCCCCAGAAAGTTCAGTTTCAACACTTACAAAACAGGTGCCCAATAACATGCATGCACTAGCATTTGCCTGAGTTCCACCACAGCAGTATTCCTGGGGACAGAAACTCACACCATGGACGTCACCACAAACATACCTGAGAATGGACCAAACAGCCTCTAAGGCTTCGTGGAGTGTGTGTGTTCCTTTAAGCTCTCAACTCACCCTTTGCCAAGTTCCAGTCTGCTTTTAATTTTATATCTATAAACAGATGATCAACCTAGTATTCCAACCCAATCACAGTGGCGAAAAGCTAGACAGCAGCGGAAGATAAATGAAGGTGGATTTAAATGAGTCTGTGTGTATGTACAGAAAAAAATGATGACAAAAATCTTGAGCTGAGGAGTAGTTTTGTCATCGTCAAAGAAAGAAGTTATCAAGGTGAAAGTCTAGAATGAATTCAGTCCTGAACCAGAGTTGTAGATATTAGCATAAATATGTTTGTTTTAACCTATATACCTACATAAATTTAGACATAGAAAGATACAGATATAAATACAGATATATAGGCTTACATAAGTACACACATATGTTTCCTAGATTTCTTTGCTGAGAGGGCCAAGAAACACTACAGTATCAACAAGCACATCTAGTTTTGAAATGCCATTCTCTAATTAAAAACAAACAAAAACAAAAGACAGAGCTACTTGGACAAATATTTCATTCCAGGGCTAAGGCAGAAAAAATGCAAGATACTGCTGAAGCATCTTGCAGTGACTGTAAGTAAGCAAGTACTAAACCAACAAAAACAAAACAGCAAGCAAACCTCCATGAGTCCATAGTGACATAAATAAGCAACTGAATAATCAAATAAATAAATAAATGAGACACATAATAGATGTCCCAGAAATAAATCCACATATATACAGTCCAAATCTTCACCAAGGGTCCCAAGAATACACAACTGGGAAAATATATAGTCTCTTCAACAAATGGTGTTGAGAAAATGTAGTATCTACATGCAGAAAAATAAAAAATAAAATTGGATTCTTATTTTACACTATATACAAAATCAACTCAGAACAGAATAAATATTTGGACATAAGACCTGAAACTATAAAACACTTAGAAGTAAAAGGAAGAGGAAAGTTTCATGACACTGATCTAGACAAAGATTTCTAAAATATGACACTGTAAGCACAGAAAACAAAAGTAAAAATAATGTGAGACTACATCAAACTCAGCTTCTGCAGAGCGAAGTAAACAGGATGAAAAGACATTCTACGGAAGAGGAGACAATATTTGCAAACCATACATTGAATAAGGGGCTGATGTCCAAATATACAACATATTCCTACAACTTAAGAGAAAAAAGAATTTCCCAGTCCCAAATAATCTAATTTTTAAATGGCAAGGGATTTGAATATACATTTCTCCAAAGAATACATGCAAATGGCCAACAGGTATATAAAAAGTTGCACCGCATTATAAATCATCAATTAACTGTACATCAAAACCACAATGAGACATCACCTCGTATCTGTTACAATGGCTAGCATCAAATAAAAAAGGCAAAAAATAAGGAGAAATCACAACCTTCACACACTGTTGATGGGAATGAAAAACAAGGTAGCCACTATGGAAAACGGTATGCAGGTACCTCAAAGAATTAAAAATACAGGTATCATATAATCCGGCAATCCTACTTCTGGGTATACATACATAAAATGGAATATTGCTCAGCCTTATAAAAGAAAGAAATTGTATTATTAATGACAACATGGATAAAAACCCTGAGGACACTATGTAAAGTTACATGAGATAATAACAGAAGGATCAATTCTGCATGGTTGCACTTGTATGAGGTATGTAAAATGATCAAACTCATAGAAGCAGAGAGTATGACTGAGAGTGATTGCTGCGGGGTAGGTGAGGGGAAAATGGGGAGTTCCTATTCAATGGGTATAAAGTTTCAGTTATGCAAGATGAGTAAGTTCCGGATATCTACTGTTGAACGCTGAGCCTACAGGTAACAATATTGTGCAATTAAAAATTGTTAAGAGAGGCCAGGTGCGGTAGTTCACAGCGGTAATCCCAGCATTTTGGGAGCCCGAGGCAGCCAGATCACTTGAGATCAGGAGTTCAAGACCAGCCTGGCCAACATGGTGAAACCCCGTCTCTATTAAAAATACAATAATTAGCTGGGCATTGTGGCGGGCGCCTGCAATCCCAGCTACTAGGGAGGCTGAGACAGAAGAATTGCTTGAACCCGAGAGGCAGAAACTGCAGTGAGCCAAGATTGCACCATTGTACTCTAATCTGGGCGACAAGAGTGAAACTCCATCTCAAAGGAAAAAAAAAAATTGTTAAGAGTGTAGATCTCACCGGGTGCGGTGGCTCAAGCCTGTAATCCCAGCACTTTGGGAGGCCAAGACGGGCGGATAACGAGGTCAGGAGATCGAGACCATCCTGGCTAACACGGTGAAACCCCGTCTCTACCAAAAATACAAAAAACTAGCTGGGCGAGGTGGCAGCGCCTGTAGTGCCAACTACTCGGAGGCTGAGGCAGGAGAATGGTGTAAACCCGGGAGGCGGAGCTTGCAGTGAGCTGAGATCCGGCCACTGCACTCCAGCCTGGGTGACACAGCGAGACTCCCTCTCAAAAAAAAAAAAAAAAGAGTGCAGATCTCAAGTCAAATGTGGATATGACAATAAATAAATAGATAAGCAGGAGCAAATCTTTTTTAGAAAATAATTCCAAATAATAAAAAGAAAAGGAATTAGGAAATTACCATGATAATACCATAACACAAATCACCAAAGACCAGATTCATTGATGAATGTTGAAATTAATTGGCAGTGCATTAGGAATAAACAAGGTATTTATAAGACTAGAAATATCTTCCCCCAAATGTTAATGTATTGTGGTGGTTTTAGCATATTCTTGGTAAATCACTTGATAGTCTTTCTCCCAGAAAATGAAGCCTAATTCCTCCCTTCTGTTTGTGTATAGGGTGGGTTTGCTTCTAATATGTAGAGGATGGACAAATAAAGCATTAGCTTTGCAGAGAAAAAAATCTGGCAGTCACCATCTTAACCAAGTGATCAAGTTCAACATCAGCAGTGAAAATCATGTTGACACCATATATCCTTGATATAACGCAATGAGAAAGACACTCCACTTCTATGATTTTCCCAAACTCTACATCCCATACTTCTGCTTTCAGCTCCAACATGCAAAGAGCTTGAAAGCTGTCACTCCTATTCTTGTAACAGTAAAAAGCTGGAGGAACTGAAAATAAATGACTTTTATTGGACCCACCAGGGAACTGGGGTCATAGCACAAGCATGCACCCCAAAATACGGAGAGACAGGCAGGTCCAAAGAGATACAGCTACTGAGATCTTGTGGTCAGGAGCGGAAGGTGATGGAGCCCTAAATGGGTAGGAACACTTAATAATAATTTTTACAATAGCTGGAAGCTGAGTATGGACTGGCATGACAGTGGAGAATCCTGAGACCACAGTCTTGGAAGGGACTTTCACTTTCATGGACTTTCCTTCCAATGCTCAGATCCTTCTTTACAAAAAGTCGTTTGGGGGTGGGAGTACCTTGCCAGGGACCATTTAGAAACCTCATCCTAGCTGATAGGGGAAATTTCTCCTTATCACAGTATCCCTCACCCTTTCTGTGTCACCTAAGAAGGAAAAGCCCACAGTAAATAGAATAAAGGGATTAAAAAGTATGGATTCAGAACTCTGCAGGCAGTGAGCAGCATAGGGAGTGAACAGGCAGTGAACAGCACAGGGCAACAGAGTTGCACCGCTGGCAGGGCAGTAAAGTTGCCAACCTCCCGTGAATAAAGCCAGAATATAAGGGAGTACTGAGAACAATCATATACCAACAGCTTAGATGACCCAGATGAAATAGACAAATTCCCAGAAAGACAAAAACTACTTAACTGGATGAAAAAGAAACAAAAATCCTAAACGGAGCCATGACAAGTAAAGAAACTGAAATAATAAATGACAAACTTGCCACAAATAAAGTCCCAGGCCAAGATAACTGCACTAATGAATTACACTAACCTTTAAAATATTAATACTAATCCTTCAGAAATTCTTAAACAAGCAAGCAAGCAAATAAACACGTAAACCAACAAAAACAGAAGATAAGATCACACTTTCCAACTTAATCTATGAGGACAATGTACCGTAATACCACAACTAGAAGACATTAAAGAAATAAAATGTATAGGCCAATATACCTTTTGCACATAGAGGCAAAACCCTTAGATAAAATACTAGCCAACCAAACCCAGGCAACATGTACAGAGGATTATACGCCATGACCAAAGGGATTTATCACAGGAATGCAAGTTGGGGTCAATGTACAAAACAGTGCGACACATTATATTAATATGAAGGAAGAAAACCACGTGACCATCTAAAAAATGCAAAAAAGCATCTGCAAAATCCAAAACCAACTTTTGATTAAAAAAAGACACCCAGTAAATTAGAAATAGAGGTAGGAGAATTGCTTGGGCCTGGGAGGTCGAGGCTACAGTGAGCAGAGACCATATCACTGCACTCCAGCCTGGATGACAGAGTGAGACTCCATCTCAAAACAAAACAAAACATAAGAAAACAAAAAGCAACAAACAAAAATAATTACAAAGAGATGTAAACTTTCTCATCCCAAAATAGGCATCCAGAAAAACAACGCACATGGTATCATGAAAGGCTCAATATTTACCCCAGGATGTCCACTCTTGCCACTTCTATTCAACATTGTACTGGAAGTTGTAGCCAGGGCAATCGGCCTAGAAAAACAAATAAAAGTCACTGAGAAGGGGAAGGAAAAAGTCAAAGTATCCCTGTCTGCCAATGAGGTGATATGTGTACAAAATCCTAAAGAATCCCCTAAAATATTATTAGAACTAAAAATGAGTCCAGAAACGTTTCAGTATACAAACTCAGCATACTAAAAGCAATCATATTTTCATATACTAGCAATTAACAATCTGATAATAAAACAACAAAAACAATTTCATTTAAAATGGCATGAAGAGAGGGCAGAGCAAGATGGCAGAATAGATCTCCCATGGTAATTTTCTTGCAGAGACATCAATTTGAACAAGTACCCACACATAGAAATACCCTTACAAAAGCTAAGGAACACAGATGAAAGATCATAGTACACGGTTATAGCACGATACTAAGAAAAGATTCATCGAATAGAATAGGAAAGAAAGTTTTATATTACCCAAATCACCCCTTCCCCAACAACAGTCAGCACAGTGCAGAAAGGGATACCATTCACTTTGGGTAAAGAGAGGGAAGCAACTGTGGGATGTTACCTTGGATCCCAGTACTGAGTCAGCCACAGTAAAAATCAGCACACAGCAGACTCCCATGGTCCTGTCGCCAGGCTGGTACCCACAAATGGAACCTCTAGATCTACCCTGGGGCCAGACAGAAATCTGTAGCCCCTGCAACATGGACTCAAGTTCCAAACCATTTCACCGCTGACTGACCATAGTGAAACTGGGCTCCAAATAGTCCATGGAAACAGGCAGACCTCAGGAGCCACAGGCCCCAAGCACACCCCAGTTCTGTGCTAGCTCAGTGGCTATGGGCATTAGGTGCACCTCAATACGGCAGTAGCCTCAATGGTCATGGGATTCCCGCTCCGTGCTGCACCCGAGTCAGAAGCCATGGGATTCCAACTTGTGGCTCTCCTGGGCTTAGGGCGCCCCCTAGCACTGCAGTGGCTGCAGCAGTCATGGGTTTAGGCACTATACCAAATGATGTGTCCACAATCTCTGGACTGGCTTACTGTTGAAGAATGTTACCAGGCAAAGCCAGACTGCAAAGACCTATATATATGTTGCCCACAAAATATTCACATCCCCTGTAATGACACACATAGCCTGAAAGTGAGGGGTTGAAAGATATTCCGAATAGTAAATCAAAGAAAACAGGGGCGGTTATATTTATATCAGAAAAAAACAGACTTGAAGTCAAAAACTTTAAAAAAACAAAGAAGGTCATTATATAATGGTGATTCAATTCAGCAAAAAAAAATCCGTGTTTATGAATCAGAAGAATTAATGTTGTTAAAATGTCCATACTACTGAAAACAATCTACAAATTCAATGTAATCCTTATCAAAATACCACGTTCTTAACAGAAATAGAAGAAAGTTCCCACATTCATATGGAGCCGTGAAAAACTCCAAAACCCCAAAGAAATATTGAGCAAAAAGGACAAAGATGGATAAATCTGTAGTGACTTTCAAATATACTACAAAGCTATAGTAACCAAAACAGCATGATACTGACATAAAAACAGGCCAGACACAGTGGCTCACACCTGTAATCCCGGCACTTTGGGAGGCCGAGGTGGGAGGATCACCTGAGGTTGGGAGTTCGAGACCAGCCTGACCGACATGGTAAAACCCCATCTCTACTGAAAGATACAAAATTGGCCGGGTGTGGTGGCGTATGCTGGTAATTCCAGCTACTCTGGAGGCTGAGGCAAGAGAATCGCTTGAACCCGGGAAGCAGAGGTTGCAGTGAGCTGAGATTGCACCATTGCACTCCAGCCTGGGCAACAAGAGAGAAACTCCATCTCAAAAAAGAAAAAAAAAAATAACAGCAGCAGCAACAACAACAAGAAACAGACACATCAAGGAAACAGAATATACAGACCATATATAAATCCATGCATTTATAAACAAGTGATTTTTAACAAAAGGTGCATGAACACACATTGGGGAAAGTATGGGCACTTCAATAAATGATGTTGGAAAAACTGAATCTCAGTAGAATAAATAAATTAAAACCTTGTATCTCACTATATGTAAATATAAATTCAAAGTGGATGAAAGACTTAAATGTATGACCTGAAACTATGAAACTACTAGAATAAAAATATAAAGAAAAACTTCTATGACAAGAGAGTTAATTTTTTTTTCAAAAACTCAGGCAACAAAAGCAAAAATGCATAAATGAGACTACATCAAATCAAGAAGCTTTTGCACAGCAAATGAAACAATCAACAGAGTGAAGAGATGGCTCTCAGACTGGGAGAAAATATTTGCATACAATATGTCTTAGAATATCCAAAATATATAAAGAATTCAAAACACTCAATAGAAATAAAAGAAAAAATAAACAATGGACAAAATATCTGAGTAGGTATTTCTCAAAAGAAGACATACAAATGACAAACATGTTTATGAAAAAAATGCTCAACGTTGCTAATCCTCAAAAAATGCAAATCAAAATCACAGTAAGACATCACCTCACCCCCATCAGAACGACTATTATCAAAAAAGACAAAAGATAACAAGTGTTAGTGAGGATATAAACAAAAGGAACTCTGCTATACTGTTGGTGGGATTATAAATTAGCACAACCACTATGGAATACAGTGTACAGGTTCTTTAAAAAATTAGAAATAGAACTATCATTTGACCTAGCAATCTTACTACTGGTTTACAGGCATACCACATTTTATTATGCTTCAATTTATTGCAATTTGCAGATACTGTGATTTTTACAAATTGAAGGTTTGTAACAACCCTGTGATGAGCAAGTCTAAAGGCATCATTTTTCCACCAGTATGTGCTAATCATTCCACCAGTAATGGCATGATTTTTCCTCCATTTTTGTCTCTGTATTACATTTTGGTAATAAAATATTTTACATTTTATCAATAAAATATTTTAAATTTTATCATTATTATTAATGTTACGTGATCTGTGCTCAGTGATCTTTGATGTTACTATTGTATCGTGGTCCTTGAATGGAACCCATATAAGACAGTGAATTTAGCCAGGTGTGGTGACTCATGCCTGTACTCCCAGCACTTCGGGAGGCCAAGGAGGGTGGATTGCTTGGGCTCAGGAGTTCGAGACCAGCCTGTGCAACATGGCAAAACCCCATCGCCACCAAAAATACAAAATAGTAGCCAGGCATGGTGGCCCATGTCTGTACAGTCCCAGTTACTCGGGAGGTTGAGGTGGAAGAATCGTTTGAGCTCAGCAGGCGGAGGTTGCAGTGAGCCAAGATCACACCACTGCACTCCAGCCTGGGTGACAGAAAGAAATCCCATCTCAAAACAAACAAACAAACAACAGACAGTGAACTCAGTCTATAAATCTTGTGTGTGTTCTCTACTGAAAGACCTTTTCCCTGTCTCTCTTCTTCCCCTTGGGCCCTTATTCCCAGAGATACAACAATATTACAATTTGGTCAATTAATAACCCCATAATTGTCTCTAAATATTCAAGTGAAAGGAAGAGTTGCACATCTCTCATTTTAAATGAAAAATGATGAGCACCTTTTCATAGACCTGTTTGCCATCTGCGTATCTTCTTTTGACAAATATCTATTTAGATATTTTGCCCATTCATAAATCAGATTATTAGATTTTTTCCTGTAGAGTTTTTTGTGGTCCTAATATATTCTGGAGCTCTTGTCAGATGACTAGTTTGCACAAATTAATTGCTTTTCAGATAGATCGTTTGCAAACATGTTTTTCTATTTGTGGGTTGTCTCCTCACTTTGTTGATTGGTTCCTCGGCTGTACAGAAGATTTTTTACTTGGCGTCATCTCATTTGTTCTTTTTAGGTTTGCTTGACTGTGCTTGGTCAAAAAATCTTTAGGCAGTCCAATGTCCTGAAGTTTCTCCAATGTAGTTTCATAGTTTGAGGTCTTAAATTTAAGTCTTTAATACATTTTTATTTGACTTTTGCATAAGGTTAGAGCTATGGCTCTAGTTTCATTCTTCTGCATATGGAGTTCCAGTTTTCCCAGCACCATTTATTGAAGAGACTGACCTTTCTCCAATGTATGTTCTTGGCCCAAAAGAAAGGAAGTCAGTATATTGAAGAGGTACCTGTACCCCCATGTTTATTGCAGCACTATGCACAATAGCGAAAATTTGAAAACAACTTAAGTGTCCATCAGCAGATGAATGCATAAAGCAAATGTGGTACCTACACACAATGGAATGCTGATCAGCTATCAAAAGCAATGAGATCCTGTCATTTGCAACAACCTGGTTGCAACTGGAGATCATTATGTTAAGTGAAAAAGCCATGCACAAATGTAGGGAGACCCCCTGAAACTACTGCTAAGAAAAAAAAGATGAAATGCTCCTGATTGTTGTAAATACAAAATTGCATGCAAGATTGTGTAAAGACAATGCCAGGCTGGGCTGCCAGAATGAGCCAATAGTGCCAATTCAATCGTCATCAAGATTCCTATCCCAGAAAAGCAGACGTTCATAGCTCTGGGAATGGAATGCGACCCTTGTGGAGAGCCTATAAATGGATGCATGAGGGGCGCCTGTTCATATGGATAAGACAGGGTTATAAACACCCTTATCTTGCCATGGCTCTTCTAGGTCTCTTTAGGGTTAAGACATACTCCCTTCTGAGAACTTTTGGTCTAACCAGTTGTCTAGCTTCATGTCCTGTTTCTATTGATTGTTTGCAAACAGCTTTTGCTGCAACTGTTACTGCTGAATAATATCTTGCTAATCATAGGTTATGGATAGATTGTGTTTCTGTTTTAAGGCTCTGTTAGAAATTGCTGATGCACACACTATGTTGTAAACTCTTACCTCTGTATATTGTACTTCTGCATACCGATGTTATGTTAAAGAATTACTTCATCCCCATGTGACCATCTCATCTCATAATCAAACGACCCTAAATCCCTCACTAACCTACCCCCGCCCTCACTAAACTTAATAATAAATGCTGGTATATCCAGTGCACTGGTGGCATCGTGGGACCAGAAGGCGGAGACTCCCCTGGACCCAGCTTCCACTATCTTGTATGTGTCTATTATTTCTTGACCTGCCGATCGACTTGGGAACAAAAAAACAGCACCATTGCATTGCAGGCTGCTGGACAGATCCCGCAATACACAGAAAGACAAATTTTGTATGTTCTCACTTATTTGTGGGAGCTAAAAATGAAAGCAATTGAGCTCATGCAGATAGAGAGCAGAATGATGGTTACCCGAGGCTGGGAGGGGTAGATGGAGGGTTGTGGGGAGCTTGGGTTAGTTAACGGGGATAAAAAATAGAAGGAATGAATGAGATCTAGTATTTGGCAGCATAGCAGAGTGACTACAGTCAATACTAATTTAATTATATATTTAATAATAACAAAAATGTAACTGGATTGTTTTTGTTTTTGTTTTTGTTTTTGAGACAGAGTCTCACTCTGTTGCCAGGCTGGAGTGCAGTGGTGTGATCTCAGCTCACTGCAACCTCTGCCTCTAGGGTTCAAGTGATCCTCCTGTCTCAGCCTCCCAAGTAGCTGGAACTACAGCTGCACGCCACCACACCCAGCTAATTTTTTGTACTTTTAGTAGAGACGGGTTTTCACCATGCTGGCCAGGATGATCTCAATCTCTTGACCTCATGATCTGCCCGCCTTGGCCTCCCAAAGTGTTAGGATTACAGGAATATACTTCACAAAATAATCCTAAGATGAGTACACAGAAAACTTCAAAACATTATTGAAAAAATTAAAGAAGACCTAATTAAATAGAAAAAATATTCCATGCTCATTGATCAGGAGGCTTAATACAGTTAAGATGGCAATATTTTCCACATGGACCCATAATTCAATGCAATCCTTACCAAATTCCAGCTGCTTTTCTTTGCAGTAATTGACAAGCTGATTTTTAAATTCATATGGAAATATAAGTGATCAGAACAGCCAAAACAATCTAGAAAAAAAGGCTGGAGTACTCAACTCACACTTCTGGATTCTGAAACTTACTTGAAAATAATGGTAATCAACACATTATGGTACTTGTATAGGGATAGGCATATAGATCAGTGAATAAAATTTAGCATCTAAAAATTAACCCTAACATTGATGATAAATTGATTTCACAAGGTAGTCAAGACAATTCAGTGTGGATTTTTTTGTGTGTATGTCAAAAATAATGCTGGGACAAGTGAATACCCTGGTGCAAGTTGGAGTCCTCCCTCATGTCATACACATAACATGGCTGAATACTGTTTACTTTCATTTATATGACACTCTGAAAAAGGAAAAAACTATGGAGATAGTAAACACATTAGTGGTTACCAGTGGCTGGAGTGAGAGAAAGATTGAATAGATGATGTGTCGATTTCTTTAGGGCAGTGAAAATATTCTCTATAATACTGTAATTGTGGATACATGATACTATTTTTTAAATACAGCAGAATGTTATATCACAGTGAGTAAATATGTATGCAAATTTCAAAAAATACTTAGGTTAGGGGATCACAGGGTGTAACACAAACAAAATAATATAACCACACTACAAATATATGAAATAACCTCACTGAAGAGAGTGAGAGGGAAGAAAGGAGGCTGACCTGAGTAACATAATTTTATAAGTGGAAATTCCAAGTTTAAAGACTAAAAGATGTGTATGTAAGCACTATACCTTTCTTGATAAAGTTGTGTCTCATGGGGGTGTTGATGAACAATTCTGAAACTAACATCCATGTATTTTGGGATAAAATAATTAACTAAATGCAGCCAACTGTTTACGGTTAGAGGGGGAGGTTACATACAGGCAGTAGGAATGGATACAGTGCTTTGCACAATACTGGATTAGATCATGTGGTGTTAGGGGCATCGGTAGGAATTAATGTGGCTATCCAGTTTTCCCAGCACCATTTAGTAAACAGGGTGTCCTTTCCCCAGTTTATATTTTTGTGTGCTTTATTGAATATCAGTTGGTTGTAAGCATTTGACTTTATTTCTTGGTTTTCTATTCTGTTCCATTGGTCTGTGTCTACTTTTATAACAATACCATGCTGTTTTGGTAACTATAGCTTTAAAGAATAATTTGAAGTTCAGCTTTCTTTGTCTTTAATCGTGGGTATGTCAAAATTAATCCATATTTTTAGTCTAATCATGAGAAACCATCAGACAAATCCATATTGTGGGACACTACAGAACAACCGGCCAGTACTCTTCAAAAGGGTCAAAGTCATGAAAACTAAATAAAGATTGTACACTGGAGAATGGCTGATATAGAAGGTAAATGATTCCCATCTCTTGGGATGACACAACCTTGAATACTAATTCCTCATGAATGTGGTCAGAAACTGAGTTGACCGTAAACAAGAGAATACTGCAAAGGTGATGAGATGACACGTAGGTGATCATGTTACATAAGATTGTGATTTTTCTGTCTTGCTGAAAACTCTGTCCCTCAATGGCTTTGATGGAGCCTTCTGGCATGTGGGAGAAGCCAACACCTGGAGGAACTAAATGCAGGCTTTGACCAGCAGCCTGCAATGAACTGAGTTCAAACAGCAATACTGTGAGCTAAGAAATAACTTCTTCACCAGCTGAAATTTTAGTTGAGACCTCAGCCTTGGCTATCATCTATGTCTCAATTCTTGACCCAGAGAACTATGAGATAATACTTTATGCATTTTTAGGCCAGTAAATTTGTGATAATTTACAAGGCAGCAATAAATAAGTAATGCACTTAAGAACTAAATGTCATGTGCTATCCTGGATTGGATCCTTGAACAGACAAATGACATTAGTGGAAAACCTGGTAAAATATAAAGAAAGTCTTTAATTCGGTTAATAGTTATTTATACCCTGTCAGTTTCTCAGCTTTCATAAATATACTATGGCTATGCCAGATACTAACATTACAGGAAGCTGAAGCTGACGAGCATATGAAACTCGCTGAATTCTCTCTTTGCATCTTTCTATAAATCTAACATTATAAAAATGAAAATACTATTTTAAGGGTATTATTGTGATAGGAAAGAACATGCAGACAAAGACAAAAATGAACACAAACACAAACTTGGGTATGAATAGGCACACGGAAAGAATGCAAAGCTGCTTCCTTTATCTAGTCAGCATTCCAAATCCAGGGGCACCTGCTTCAGGTAGACATCATCAAGCTCCAGGGCTCTCCTACTCTTTCTTCTTCCCCATCACACTCTTAATTACCCAGTCGCCTGTGCGAGTGTCAGTAACCACTTCTTTAAAGATAGATGCCTGTGCCTCACATTTCCCAGAAAGACCCATTTCAGACAACGTCTAGTCCTGTATCTGCGGAATCCCAACAAAGACTCTTTGGAAGACATGACTCTGGACAGTAGAAGTGAAGATGGAGAAATGCGAGTAATAGGGAAAATAAATCATATTTAGGCACTTAAGAGATTTTTTTTCTTGTTAAGGCTTTCTTTCCTTAAGGTTTAAAAACACAACTGTACCTTCAAGCCTTTGAAAAATCCTGTGACAATTAAGCTCTTTTCATTTCAGAGACTCCATGAGGAATTATTTGGGACCATGTATTCTGTAAACACCCACATCATGGAATTACATGAACCAGTACTAAGGCCTAAAACCACAAAAAAAGATAGTCCTGGTAGCAGGCGGGCTGTCTTGGTGTAGAAAAAGAAAAGTGTTTGTAATCATGTTCATTTAAGCCAGTCCCTGCCCACCCATATCTGAAAATGAAGCTTTAGACACAAGGTTTTTATCAGGTTTAGGAAAGTGAGTGATTCAGATTGTGTTGTGCACAGGTAAAGAAATCCTGGTGAAATAAACAAAAGAACAACAAGGTACAGCATATTCTCAAACCTCCATGCACCGGTCTGAGATGGACACAGGAAGAATGGTGACTCTGCGTATGTGCTAGCTAAACAGAGAATCACACAGCAAGGAGAGATGCCCCCTCACTCGCCACACAGCTCCCTGTTCACAGACCACAGCACTCTGCTGGGGAGCACCAGGGCTGTTTCTGGCAACCATGCCTACAAAGCGTACAAAGTCAGGGGGCTGCATGGCCACAATCCCATGGACATCTGCAAAGCCAAGACTCTTGCTTTTATGATCTGTAATCATAGGTTATATTCTCCATACCAGGTTTACAACTTCAGTGGGAAAATGAGCTCCTGTAGTGTTTAGACCTACAGTGAGAGATGCACCTGACCTGGACCACAGTTCTCATTTCTGAGATCAGGATAGCAGTTATTTAGTCGCTGTTATAGTGGGCATTTGAAATTCAAGAAACCTCACTCCTCCAAGCTCATATTTCACTCCTTGAGACAGGCAGGCACACTTAAATGTTTCATCTGAAAACATGGAAGGTTACTCAGATTATTTAATTTTAACTGTAGTTTCTATAATGCCAAGTAACTTGTCAAATCCCCTTTTCCTATTTATTTCAATGCATACGCTACAATCTATCATAATGTACACTGAATATTATCCCTTGACACACTTTTCACCAAAAAGAGGCATAGAGGAATGCCATAAACAGGCTGCAAGTAGAACTGGACAAGAAAGGACTCATCACCATTTGGCAGATAAGGGTCGATGAGTTCTGGTCAATGTGTGCTCAGGATGAAGACAGAACAGGCGATAGACACAAGGCTGTGCTAACACTGATGTCACAGGACACAGTGCTGAGCACCAAGTCCCCAAACACTACTCTCTGAGGGCCTGAATATATGCTTTCCCACAACCTACTGCAGTACCTCTGACCTGATTTTACAGATGCTGGCCTGACCACCCAAATTCTAAGAGATCTGTCATCACAAACATCCCAAAGTCTTAGGCCACGTCATGCAGTAAGGCCCCACTACCCTGTCTGCACACTGTAACCTGAAGAGAGAATGGTGTCCAGTGGATTCATGGGTCATAAATTTGAGATCAGGACATACTGCAAACCTGGTTGAGCCTTCCGGAAGCCTGAAACTCTAGGTGCAATTTCAGTCAATATCCTAAATTATGAACTAGATGAAATTCTTCTTCTGTAAGTATGTTCATCAGGGAACAGCTAAGCCCATTCCAATCTCCAAGTGCCCAGAAGTAGAATCTGTCGGTATCGCAAGTGGGCAGAGCAAAGCGTTCTATGGAGACCAAAATGCATCTACTTTTGTAGTAACTGATCATAACATGATTTGTATGATAACCATCCACATGATCATAAGGGTGAAATAACAATAAGAAAATATAGGGCCGGGTGCAGTGGCTCAAGCCTGTAATCCCAGCACTTTGGGAGGCCGAGACGGGCGGATCACGAGGTCAGGAGATCGAGATCATCCTGGCTAACACGGTGAAACCCCATCTCTACTAAAAAATACAAAAAAACTAGCTGGGCGAGGTGGCGGGCGCCTGTAGTCCCAGCTACACGGGAGGCTGAGGCAGGAGAATGGCGTAAACCCGGGAGGCGGAGCTTGCAGTGAGCTGAGATCCGGCCACTGCACTCCAGCCCGGGTGACAGAGCAAGACTGCGTCTCAAAAAAAAAGAAAGAAAGAAAGAAAGAAAATATATACAATTGTTATGGATTTAAGAATTGATTTTGGAATGCAGCTTATAGGGAACATGGATCATATTTGTAAGATCAGAGCAGAAATTTGCAAAATGTAACTTTCTCTAAGTCTTTTTTTTTTTTTTGAGAAGGAGTCTCGCCCTGCCGCCCGGGCTGGAGTGCAGTGGCCAGATCTCGGCTCACTGCAAGCTCCGCCTCCCGGGTTCACGCCATTCTCCTGCCTCAGCCTCCCGAGTAGCTGGGACTACAGGCGCCCGCCATCTCGCCCGGCTGGTTTTTTGTATTTTTTAGTAGAGACGGGGTTTCACTGTGTAGACCAGTATGGTCTCGATCTCCTGACCTCGTGATCCACCCGTCTCGGCCTCCCAAAGTGCTGGGATTACAGGCTTGAGCCACCGCGCCCGGCCTCTCTAAGTCTTTAGAAAGCTATCGCCCCAGTGCATACTTTCAAGTAACTCTTTGCCATTCCTATCTCCCTATTCCATGGACTTCTTGAATCATAGTTTATAAACTCTCCACACATAAATTATGATATTTGGTAGCACACTACTTACTCTACTGTCTCTAATAGCTAGTTAGAAATGATATTTAAGCATGTTTCCTCAATGATAGCGCAGAATACAGCAAATGAGCCGCGATGGCCGTACACTGAGCATAAGCAGGTGCAGAGAAGGTAGTGCATTCCACTGGTGTTACTGCATACATCCCACCTATCTCAAACACAGATTCATGTGAAAATTAACAGTGTCAAACACTATTGGTGGGAAGACAGTCATAATGTGATTGTCTTTGCATGCACATACACAAACGTGGTCTGAAAAGCTTCTATGAATACCTTCGGGTGAGATCGTGACAAACAACCTGCAGAGAGTCTGACAGTAGATTGGAAAAACACATTCACAGAAGAGTAGCATAGGACTTGCTCAAGAAATGTGGCATTGCCAAATCTTCTAATTAGCGTAGATGATGAAACTGTGGGGAAAGTTACAGGCAAGATGAGTTGAAAAGTGATTCAGACAGAAGAGTTTGATCTGAAAGGTATAAATTTTAGAAAATACTTTGGTAATGTAATTTGCTTATATTTTCCATCTCATGTAATCATAGAAGTGATGTATGACAAATGCTCACATTAATGTAAGTTGCAGAAGGTTTTCTTGTTAATATAAGATAAAAATTCTAAGTTTTATTCTGTCATGGTAACAGAATACAGTGATGCATCTAATACTTGAAGCATATAATACATCTTGCAATTACTTAGATAATGCTGTCAATATCAGCACTAACTTAGTGGTTAACTCAGAACTGGTACCAGTCTACATGCCCTATGTATTATTATTTCATTAAATCTTCACAGCAATTCAAGAGGTAGCCACTATTATCTCTCCTACAGTCTAGCTCTGAATCTAAGCAGAAAGCCCTACAGCAAAGGAATAGAAGAATTTGAGCTTGACTCAATCTGTCTCCATTTCCTTGCTCACATCAACTATGTTACACTATATTTTATATTACACGAAAAGTACTTTCTAGGTTTGGTTTAAGTAATCTTACCCTACATCACGGTCAGGAAATTATTTTCTAAATTACATTCTGAATATTCTATTGACTTGTTTTTATATTTAGCTCTATGATCAACCTGAAATTGATTTTATGTGTAATATGAAGTCAAAGGCCATATTCTATTCACCCTCCTATAGAAATACAAAATTCGTAGAGTATTGAAAAATCCATCTTTACTTCACTGATCTTTCTTATAAATATTTGCTTATATATACATGTATATATTTTTGGGCTTTCTTCTCTTTTTTTTACTGGTGTCTCTATCTTTGTGCAAATACCACACTGAGTTAGAAAGATTCTTCATTTAAGACAATAATTTTCTCTCCATAGCTTTCTCTTAACCACTGTGATGTTCTATCACAAAGAAAATGAAGAGTGAAAACTGCGTGCTTTGTACCTACACCAATATTCTCAGCTGTACCTTGAATAAAAAGGAGGTTAGAACCAGTGGAGTTCCATTTAGTACCCATTTCTGGTCACTTGGAGAAGACCCATCTCAGCACAGGATATGGACTATTTCTTTTCACAATCTCCTCTCCGCCTCCCCCTACACACAAACACCCTTCATGCATTCACATACAAACACTGACACACCCATTAACATAAGCACATACACATTGACAAATGTCCATAGAAACACACACTGGCCCACACATTCAAAAGAAACACACACCAACACAGAGATTCTGAAACAAACATTGACAGAAACATAAAAAGTGACACGCCATCAACTTAAACATACACCAGCATACTGACACTGAGACACTTTGATACACACACACACACGCCAACACACATTTAAACACAGAAGTAGTATTATGAGCATCAGTTTGCTTCAGAAAATTAAGACATTCCTCCTCCTTCTCCTCCTCCCCCATCATCCTCCTCCTCCTCCTTCATTTTTGAGACAGAGTCTTGTTCTATCGCCCAGGCTGGAGGGCAGTGGTGCAATCTTGGCCCACTGCAGCCTTAACTTCCCAGTGTCAAGCAATCCTCCCACCTCAGCCTCCCAAGAAGCTGGGACGACAGGTTGGCACCACCATGCCTGAATTTTTTTTTTTTTTTTTTTTTGTAGAGATGGTGTCTCACTATGTTGCCCAGGCTGGTCTTGGAACTCTTGGACTCAAGCCATCCTCCCACCTCAGCCTCTCAAAATGCTGGGATTACATATGTGAGCCACAATGCCGCCACAACGTCTGGCCCATTCCCTCTTTCTTTCTTCTCCATTTTTTTTTTTTTTTTTTTTTTTTTTTTTTTTTTTTTTTTTTGAGACAGAGTTTCACTCTGTCACCCAGGCTGGAGTGCAGTGGTGAGATCTCGGCTCACTGCAAGCTCTGCCTCCCAGGTTCACGCCATTCTCCTGCCTCGGCCTCCCAAGTAGCTGGGACTACAGGCACCCGCCACCACGCCCAGCTAATTTTTTTTGTATTTTTAGTAGAGACGGGGTTTCACCACGTTAGCCAGGATGGTCTGGATCTCCTGACCTCGTGATCCACCCGTCTCGGCCTCCCAAAGTGCTGGGATTACAGGTGTGAGCCACCGCGCCCGTCCCTCATTCCCTCTTTCATTAGGCAAAACCTAGGAATTCTCTTTCCTGCCTAGGCCCCTTTCCTGATCCTGGCAGGCAGGACTTTCCTGGAAGAAAGGGTCTTGCATAGCTCAGATTTCTGAGATTCTGGTGATGTGAAATGCCATTTTTCATCTTCACTGACGTTGTTAACATCTCCTCACTTTTGCAGGGTGAAACTGCACATCTGAAATTATAGAATATCATGGTGTGGACCCCACAGACTGTTTTATTTCTCATTGGTCTTCGTGTGTGGATAGTGCAGAAGATGAGAAGGAAGGGGCAAGTGACATGGAAGTATTTAGTCAAAGCATCCATGTAGGAACCAGGAGCTAAGACAGAGGGAGGGGCAGGAAAAGAAAAGTCAGTCCAGTCTCCTGGAGGGACCCCAGCTTGGGTGTGGCACGAAGAATTCCTCCTAGGGCAAGGAAAGGTGCACACCATTCCTCCCTCCTTCCTCTGCCGCCTGCTGCTGGACTCTATTTTCATGAGCAAAACTTGCACATACAGACCTGAAAACCAGTTTTCATCAAAGACACCAATTTCAAAGCCTCTGAGGTGTCTGTGCAGGATCTGGTGCGGACAAAGCTCAATTGTGCAGTGTTGCTTCAGGTGCCTGTCCTCTGCCCATCACTGGAAAAGGATTCAGGAAATGAAGAATGGCGTTCCCGGGGCACACTCATCCCCACAAACCTGTGTGAGGATTCCACAGTCCAGTGTTGCTGGGTGCACATGGAAGGATAGTCTGGGGTCCAAGCTCACATGCACTTAAGTTGGGCCACATGTTGTTCAGATTCCACAGAGGTAAGATAGAAAATAGAGTCCAGAAAGTCACAAGCGTAGGGGAGGGGAAGAGGCCAGAAAAGGAAAGGCAACTAGAAGTTCCTTATTTTTGATACCCTCCCAGACTTGTCTCTATGCAATGGAAGTTAGGGTGCAGGTGAGGAACCCCCTACCGCATGCCAACGAAGTACTCATACTCCACGAAGGCCCCTCCAAGTACCAAAGTCAGAAGTGGGTCCCCTTTCCTGCCTCTCACTTAGCCTTCAGCAGCTGTGTCCTAGAAAGAGGTTCTACACTGACTGTTAAGAGCCCGGATATTTCATATTTACAGAAAATTCAATTATACATGGTTTGGATATGGTATGGTCAAATCTCATGCCTATCCAAGTGTGTTAACCCTGAGTCTTGTCCTTTTGGTGACTGGAGGTGCAGACTGAGGGCACCACCCCAGACCCCAGTTACGTCTTTCAGCAAAGAGGGCTACCTGAGTTACTGTTGGTGTCCACTGTGTAAGGCCATCTTCCCAAGAGCATAGGAACTTGAACTTCATCTTTTTCTCAGATTCCTTTTTTATTCCGTTTCTTAATTCACCAAGGTTCAGATTTGTCTTTTTTTCCTCCATATCACAACCAGGAACCCTTATATTCCATAATGAAATATGTATTTCATTACATTGAAGAGGACATTCCCTTCAAATGCACCATTATTTTATGTAATACAAAGAAAAATCAAAAGCGTAGCTAACTATATAATGACAGTATTCCAAGATGCCACTGGTTTAAAGATGTTAAAGTGTGGGAAATATGCATATTAAAAAGAATAAGTATTTTTGAGTAAGGCCAGGATTTGGTGAAGGAGAAATTAGAAATACATTTATGTGAGTTACGCTAATAAAGGAATTAAAATTGCTGATTAGAAAACACATGGGATGAAGGAATTTTTGAGGATAAAATGACCAATCACTTTCCTGAGACCCAGCCAACCTTTTCTATCTTCTGGAGAGCTGCCATTTTGCAAAAAAAAAAAAAATGTGTGCAGGCCCCAGGAACACGCCTCTTAGCCAAGAGAGAGACAGGGTGGGAGTGAGCTGCTGGTTGCTTTTCAATTCTGGACCAGAAACCACTGAGCAAAAATGGAGAATGAAGGTAACCAAGTGTGAAGGGCCTGCATGTCCACAAATCAGGGCATCCTTTGAGCTCCATGGCAGCCTGCACCCAATAGGTGGGATTCCATGTCAATCCATGTGACCCGTGTTTCCACAGTGATGGGCCATAGGATCCCTGAGCTCATTTGGAGCTAATCAGGCTAGCGAGGAGAAGGAACAGGTGCATATCAGTCTTTCCTGGCCTCTCTCACCAAATCACTGGTCCCTGCCCTCAACTGCTAATGAGCGTCAGGAACAGCACAGAGACCCGCTGACCTTGTTTTTCTCCCACCAATTCCCTGGAGGCCGTCATCAGGTCTACTGGGGAGAAATTTAAAAAAAAAATAAAAACAAACAAAACAACCACCACCACAAAACCATCCCTGAGTTTTTACACCACATTTCTGAAAAACACTGAAATTCCAAACCTAAGTCATTAAATGCCCCAATCACATTCAAATTGCCATCACCCCGTCCTGACACCCAACCTGATGGGTCTGAAAACTGGAGGCCTGTCATGAGGATGAGACAAAAAGGAGCACAGCATAAGTACTGAGAACAAAGCAGTGTTCCTCATCTAATTGCTGCCTCCTTTCTATTCTGCATCCAACGTCACTCTGTACATAAAGGTAGAGACTGGGGTCAGCACTTCCTAGAGCACCTGGTTGGTGGAGAGGAACAGATCAAACGGAGCCACACATGTCTCTGCCTCAGTGCCCAGAACATCACACGTCAGCACCGTGGGCTCAGAGGGGACACTGTGCAGGTGAGCACTGAAGGGAAACTGACATGCCCACTCCTTCCAAGCTCCTAAGTCACGAGCTTTCTCCTTTTCTGTGAGAAACGAGGTTGTAGAAGACTTCAAGAAGAGTCACAAGGGCCCCCATGAGCACCACACAGACACCAGGGACAGCCTGTCAGCAGAAAGGACTGCAGACTCTTCTCCATGCCCCACTTCCCTCCACCTGCCTCATACCAACTTCCCCCCATGGGAAAACATAACAGGATGATGAGTCTTTAACAGATTTCCCCGGCAGGGTTCATTCCACAGCATGACTTCAGCCCCACCGTGGCCCCTATGCCAAGAGGGATTATGGAGATCAGAGCCTGGACATGAAGACCCAGGCCCACAGGACGTTTCAGCTTTCAGAAATCAGGCTCCTCAGGCACAGTTGTTCTCTTCAGAAATCCTCTGGTCTCTCCTCTGTCCTCTGAAGCCTTCACCACACCACAGCTTCTGCTGAAGCTGTTTCATTCTCACATACAAAGTCATGTATTTTTAGGGTCTCTTTGTTAACCTGCATCTTAGAGGAACCTCCAGAACTCTTCCCTAGTAGTTCCAAGATACATGTGGAGGGGACGCAGATGGGCAGAAAAGGGAAACTTCTGGGAAGTTATCTTGGTAACTGTTTTTACAATAAAAGGTCAAAACAGATCCTGACAAACCCTGTGCTCAGACAAAAGGAGGAGCAGGTATGGAGAGAAAATGAAGCCTACCACACCCAACATCCCTCCTCTGTGCGGAGAGCCAAGGTCAGAGTGCAGACATGAAGGAGGTATCACAGAGAACGAAGAAAAACATCTTCCCAGGGTCTGTGGCAGCCCAGAGAGCCACAGGGGTGCCCTGGAGCCACCCACAATGCCCCACGCTGGATGTCCCCAACTCTGATCAGCAGTATGTGATATACAGAGACGTGGACACAAGCTACCTCCTAAGGCTCCAACACAAAAGAATTCTGGCTCTGGTTTCGAACACTCTTCTCTGTACTACCGCAGCATCCACGACATCTTGTCCAAACTCTGTCGCCAGAAATCGCTTCAAGGAAAATCAGCCTGGAATAAGGAACGAGGCTGGATGGGTCAGAAGAGCTCCTGGGAAGGAACAGATGAGCTGTTCACACAGCCATCTGGAAACCGCCTCACCACTCACCCACATCGGCTCCCGTGCAACTTCCCATCTCAACATGGTTTATCGGAATCCGCTTTTTCACTCTCCATATACTTTCTTTTTTATATTCATTTTCAAATTAATAGACAAAAATTGATGCATTTATTATGCACAACACAATGTATGCTTTTTTTCCTCTTTTTTTTTTTTTAAGATTCCAAGGGTACGTGTGAAGATGTTTATGACGGTATATTGCACGATACTGAGGCCTGGAGTACAACTCAACCTGTCGCACACGGAGTGAGCATAGTGGATAGTTTTTCAACTCTTGCCTCCCTCTCCCCTTCCCCTACTTGTATTCCTCTGTGTTTGTTGTTTCCATCTTTATGTCCATGCATAACCAGTGTTGAGCTCTCACAAGTGAGACTATGGTATTTGTTGTTCTATTTCTGCGTTAGTTTGTGTAGAATAGTGACTTCCAGTTGCATCCACGTTACTGCCAAGAACATGATTTCATTGTTTATGGCTGTGTAGTGTTCTCTGGCATATGTGGACCATGTTCTCTTCATCCAATCCACTGTTGATGGGCACCTGGGTTAATTCCATGTCTTTGATATTGTGCAACATGATGTTTTGAAGTATACATACATTGTTGAATGGCCAAATCTATCTAGCTAATTAATGTGCATTTTCACTCATACATTCTTCACTTTGTGGTGAGAACACTTAGCATCTACTCTCTTAGCAATTTTTAAGATTACAGGATACTGTCATTAACGGTAGTCACCATGCTGCACTCAGATTTCTTGAACTGATTCCTCCTATCTAACTGTAATTTTACATCTTTAGATGAACATATCTACCCTCCCAACCACCCTAGCCCCTGGTAACCTCCACTCTACCTTCTACTTCTAGATCACTTTCAATATGAGGCCCTCACAAGCCTACTGAGAACAATGCTGGACGAGTACCTGTGGGCAGAGGAGCAGCAACTGGGCACAGGGTCCATCCCCACCTGTTTTCTCGCCATAGTGAGGGGGAAAAACCCGAAGGCAGGAGCTGGAGGAGGAGAGGCAGAGCGGCGCCCTCCCCACTCCCTTCTGACCATTTAGCCCCTGAGTGTACAAACAGCCGGAAAGACGAGCGGCGCCCTCCCCACTCCCTTCTGACCATTTAGCCCCTGAGTGTATGAACAGCCGGAAAGACGGGTGCAAAGTAGCCTCTCCAAAACACTGGAGCAAGACCTCGGCCAGCACAAATGACGACTAGTTCTTGCTTTCCCCTTTCAACTGCCTGCCTCTGCCTCTTTTCTCAGAAAATGAGTCTGTAGAATTATGAGATTCGTTTGTACAAAAAGCCCAATTTCAAAGGATCTGGACATTCTGGAAATCACAAATATGCCTTGGTACCTCCTACGTCTCACAAATGAAGCTTCTGGGGTTCAGAGACCCAGAATACTCAGACATGAAAAGGAACTGATTAATGTCATTCGCAGTGACCTGGATGAGACTGGAAGCTTTTAAGTGAAGTTACCAGGAATGGAAAACCAAACATTGTATGTTCTCACTCATAAGTGGGAGCTAAGCTATGAGGATGCAAAGGCACAAGAATGGCACAATAGACTTTGGGGAACCAAACCGGGAAACGCTGGGAAGGGGGTTGAGGGATAAAGACTACAAATAGGGTGCAGTGTATACTGCTCGGGTGATGGGTGCACCAAAATCCCACAAATTACCACTGAAGAACTTACCATGTAACCAAACACGATCTGTTTTCCCCATTTTTTGAGATGGAGTTTCACTCTTGTTGCCTGGGCTGGGGTGCAATGGCATGATCTCGGCTCACCATAACCTCTGCCTCCAGGGTTCAAGCGATTCTCCTGCCTCAGCCTCCTGAGTAGCTGAGATTACAGATATGAGCCACCATACCTGGCTAATTTTGTATTTTCAGTAGAGACAGGGTTTCTCCATGTTGGTCAGGCTAGTCTCGAACTCCTGACCTCAGGTGATCCACCCACCTCAGCCTCCCAAAGTGCTGGGATCACAGGCATGAGCCACCATGTTCAGCCAAAAAAAATTAAAAAAAAAAAAGAAATGCACACAGCCTGGGCACCAGGTAGTAGCCAAGAAGTGAAGGATTTCAGTCAAGTTTCTGTGCTTTATCATTCGGTGCAGGGGAAATATACTGGCTGCACCAAGTCTTAACTCTTCACTTTTTAACCAGTGTCTTGAACTGCTATCAGAAATTTCCCCATTCCCTACCAGGGACTTAGATATCCATCCCATGAGCCAAGCTCCAACAGATATAGAGGGAGAGTTGCAGTAGCTGTCTGCTGCTGTGTCACATAAATGTTTAGATGTCAGTGCTTTCATAAAGAAAAGGCTCTTTGACACACAGATGCTATAATGTGAGCATAATGGGTCTTTCTCAGCAAATATTCAGGTACTACCCTTGCCCAGCCTACCTTCCAATGATGAGGACATGATATGAACTCTGACCAATGAGAAACATGTGTCACTTCCAGGCGTAATCAGTCAAGGGCTGTGTGCTGACTGCAACTCCCTCTCCCTTGCTGTCGTGGCCTTGGAGGCCTAGAATCCCAGAAGACATGTTAAAACATATGGGGGGGGGGGGTGTGCCTGACCAATACCAATCCTTGTATGATTAGTAAATTAAATTTTATTCTGATAAGTCCATCTGATATGGAGACTTCTTTATTACTACAGTAGCCCCTATCCTATCTTGGGTTGCAAAATGGTTTAAGAATTCAGTAGGTTCTGGGCACTTCCATGGATACCAAATATAGTGAGGCTGTGAAATCAGTACTGTGTATGAAACGGCCTGCCGTCTATATTGATAAAGAGAGATGAATGGCCCGGCAAGGAGAGAATGGCAAAGAAAAAACAAAAAGCAAACCTACCTGGCTTCTCTCTATCTCCCCAACCTCTTCACATCTGGTCTGAGCACAGGCACAGGAACCTTAGGGACTCACTGGGGGCAACACTCAGCTTTGCACTCACAACAGAGAACACCTCTTAGCCCCATTAAATAAGAGCCCCTCTCCAGTAAGCTTTAGAGAGCTGTGCTTTTCATTTGCTTCTTCTTCAAGCTTGGATCCACCCATAGCCTAGTTCAACGCAGAGACAATGCATCAGAACCACTAGGTGACCTTGGGAATATGGATTGCTGGGTCTCACCCTTAGATTTTCCCATTCAGCTGGTCAGAGTTGGGGTCCAACAACCTGTTTCAAATCCAGGGTTAGCTACTGTTCAAATCCCATTCTTTTTTCCATCTAGGTTTTCACTAGTTCTTTGATGATCAAAGAAGGGACACCATTCCTTCTAGGCTTCCCCAGAGCCTCTGGGAAGCACAGTCACTAGGGCAGAGGTGACAGTTACAGGAAGGGATGATAGGTCCCAAGTCTCATGTCGAATTTTAGTCCTCAGTGTGGGATGGGAGGCCTGGAGGAAGTGACTGCATCAAGGGGGCGGTTTCTTATGAACCGTTCAGCACCACTGCCCTTGGTAATTGTCACTGTGATAGTGAGCGAGTTCTCAGGAAATCTGGTTGTTGAAAGTGTCTGGCCCCTCCTGCTTTGCTGTCCTGCTCCTTCTCCACAATGTAAGACGTGCCTGCTTTCCCTTTACTGTCCGCCATGATTGGAAGCTTCCTGAGGCCTCCCCAGAAGCAGAAGCTGCCATGCTTCCTGTACAGCCTGCAGAACCATGAGCCAATTAAGCCTCTTTTCTTTATAAATTACCTAGTCTCAGGTATTTCTTTATAATAGCATGAGAATGGACTAATACAGAGCCAGACTGAGATTTGGCCAAGGAGCTACTCCATACAGAATGGCAAAGCAGCACAGAATGAGATCAGGGGCTGTGCTTACAAGGGGAGGAGGTTTCTCTGAGCAGCATGCCACCATGTTCCACTGTGCACCAAGCTCCAAATAAGGTGATCAGGTGCCACTAGACTTCTAGAGGAAGGAGGAGTGTCCTATTATCTGGCATACTCCTGAGCCACTTGTTGCCATTGTATAGTGTTGCTGGCCTGGTCAACAACAATTCTCAGAAAACAGTATCTCAAACACGCACACATGCCTGCAACTGACACGGGAAGCCGTATCACAAGATCATATTCCCACCCTGTGGCAAGAAAGGGATTCTGGGGATGAGAAACCTGAAAGGAGGAATGTAGCTGATCACACACACGGCTCGTATTTCTGCATCCAGGATTGTTAGTACTCTCTACTCAGACTTCACGAAGTCCCCTTTGTCCTGCACCAACTCATGAAATTCCCAGCACAGGTTCATCACAATAATTAAACAGGAATCCTGAAAACCATTAAGGTTTCTTCTCCAGCAGACATCTGCCACATGGATTCCACAGCTCATTCCAAACCATGACACCTCAGACTTAGATGTAGCCAGAGCTGCTGAGGGTAGAACAGCAGCACATTTCATGCTGAAAAAAGTATTCCTGCCATGGAAGACAGCATGGCACTGTTGATGGCTGCTCTCAACCCAGGGGCACAGAAAAATACGCTGCAGGGAGATGCACATAGAACACTTTTTTCCAATGGACATGAGGGAATAGCAATACAACAGAGATGAAACATTGCCCGTTATTTCTCAGAACTGGGCAAAAGTTCCTAAGATTCAGCTTCCTCTGTTTAAATATCTAGAAAACCAGCACCTACCCCAAAGCTCAGTTCATTCCAATTCCAGACTCCTATTTATCCCAAGTCATTGTTTTTAATTATTTTAATTAACAAATAATGATTGTACATATTTGTGGACTAAAATGTGATGTTTGATATTTATTTACCATTGTGTAATGATTAAATCAAGTTAATTAACATATTCATCACCTCACATATTTATAATTTTTGTGGTGAGGAAAATTGAAAAGAATAAACAGAAATGAACACAATTGAAATTATTCATTTAACTCTATTAACAATTTTGAGACATATAATACATTAACCATGGTCACCATGCTGTGCAATAAATATTAAAATATTTAATGAATATGTTTAATAAATATTTTGATAAATATTAAAATTTTATTTCTCCTGTAAAATAAAATGCTGTAACCTTTGACCAATAGCTCCACATTCCCCTTCTCTCGCCCTCACCCCGCTCCTGGTAACCACCATCCTACTCTATTTCTGTGATTTTGGCTTTTTTTTTTACAAAGGTATTACATATAAATTGAGATCATGGAATATTCATCTCTCTCGGTGGCTTATTTCCCTTAATATAATATCTTCTAGGTTGATTTATGTTGTTGAGAATAACAGAATATTCTTCTTTTTCAAGGTTGACTAATATTCCATTGTGTTTATGTATCATATTTTCTTTTTTTTTTTTTGAGACGGAGTCTCGCTCTGTCGCCCAGGCTGGAGTGCAGTGGCTGGATCTCAGCTCACTGCAAGCTCCGCCTCCCGGGTTTACGCCATTCTCCTGCCTCAGCCTCCCGAGTAGCTGGGACTACAGGTGCCCGCCATCTCGCCTGGCTAGGTTTTTGTATTTTTTAGTAGAGACGGGGTTTCACTGTGTAGACCAGGATGGTCTCCATCTCCTGACCTCGTGATCCACCCGTCTCGGCCTCCCAAAGTGCTGGGATTACAGGCTTGAGCCACCACGCCCGGCCATGTATCATATTTTCTTAATTCATTCCTGTGATAGTGGATATATAAGGTGACTTCCTATCTTGGCTCTTGTGAATAATGCTGCAATGAGCCTGTAGTGAAGACATCACTTCGACATACTGATTTCATTTCCTTTAAACATATACCCATTAGTAGGATTGCTGGATCATATGGTTGCTCTGTTTTTAACGTTTTAAGAAACCTCCATGTTGTTTTCTATAAATGGCTGTACCAATTTACATTCCCATCAAGAGTGTGCAAAGGTTCCCGTTGTCCACCTACTTGACTACTCTTACCTTTCATTCTTTTCGTAACAGTTATCCTAACAGATACAAAGTGACATTTCATTGTGGTACTGATTTGCACTTCACTGATGATCAGTTATGTAGAACATTGTTTTCATATACCCGTTGGCCATTTCTATGTCTAATTTTTGAGATACGTCTTTTCATGTCCTTGGTCCATTTTTCAATTGGATTACTTTTTTTCATGCAATCAAGTGAGCTCCTCATGTATTGTGGATATTCATCTCTTATCAAATGTATGGTTTGCAAATCGTTTTCTCAATCTGTATGTTGTCTCCTTACTCTGTTAATTGTTTTGCAGAAGTTTTAGTTTGATGCAATATCATCTATTTTTTTTTTTCTTTGAGATGGAGTCTCGCTCTGTCACCCAGGCTGGAGTGCGGTGGCGCAACCTCGGCTCACTGCAACCTCTGCCTCCCAGGTTCAAGTGATTATCCTGCCTCAGCCTCCCCAGTAGCTGGAATTACAGGCGTGTGCCACCACACCCAGCCAATTTTTGTATTTTTAGTAGAGATGGGGTTTCACCATATTGGTCAGGCTGGTCTTGAACTCCTGACCTCGTGACGCGCCTCCCTCAGCCTCCCAAAGTGCTGGGATTACAGGTGTGAGCCACCATGCCCAGCCCTATTTTCACTTTCATTGCCTGTGCTTTTGAGGTCAAATCCAAAAACACCATTGCCAAGACCAATATCACAGAGCTGTTTCCCCTGTTTTCTTATAGCATTTTTACAGTTTGGAGCTTACGTTTAAGTCTTTAATCCTTTCTTTTTTTCTTTTCTTTCTTTTTTTTTTTTTTGAGACGGAGTCTTACTCTGTCGCACAGGCTGGAGTGGGCGCAATCTTGGCTCACTGATCTCCACCTCCTGGGTTTAAGCAATTCTAGTGCCTCAGCCCTCTGAGTAGCTGGGATTACAGGCATGCATCACCACACTTGGCTATTTTTTTTTTTTTTTTTAGCAGAGACAGGGTTTCACCATGATGTTGGTCAGGCTGGCCATGAACTCCTGGCCTTAAGTGATCCACTGCCTTAGCCTCTCAAAGCGCTAGGAGGTGTGAACCACTGTGCCCAGCCTAATCCATTTTTAATGAAATTTTGTGTATGTTGTGAGATAGGGGTCTAATTTCATTCTTCTGTATGTGTATATCCACTTTCCCAACACCATTTATTAAAAAGACTTTCCTTTTCCCATTGTGCCTTCTTGATACTTTTGTCAGAAACCAACTGACCATAGTAAGCATGTGGGTCCATTTCTTTTTTTTTTTTTTATTATACTTTAAGTTCTAGGGTACATGTGCATAACGTGCAGGTTTGTTACATATGTATACTTGTGCCATGTTGGTGTGCTGCACCCATCAACTCGTCAGCACCCATCAATTCATCATTTATATCAGGTATAACTCCCAATGCAATCCCTCTGCCCTGCCCCCTCCCCATGATAGGCCCCGGTGTGTGATATTCCCCTTCCCGAGTCCAAGTGATCTCATTGTTCAGTTCCCACTTATGAGTGAGAGCATGCGGTGTTTGGTTTTCTGTTCTTGTGATAATTTGCTAAGAATGATGGTTTCCAGCTGCATCCATGTCCCTACAAAGGACGCAAACTCATCCTTTTTTATGGCTGCATAGTATTCCATGGTGTATATGTGCCACATTTTCTTAATCCAGTCTGTCACTGATGGACATTTGGGTTGATTCCAAGTCTTTGCTATTGTGAATAGGGCCGCAATAAACATACGTGTGCATGTGTCTTTATAGCAGCATGCTTTATAATCCTTTGGGTATATACCCAGTAGTGGGATGGCTGGGTCATATGGTACATCTAGTTCTAGATTTCCTTGAGGAATCGCCACACTGTTTTCCATAATGGTTGAACTAGTTTACAATCCCACCAACAGTGTAAAAGTGTTCCTATTTCTCCACATCCTCTGCAGCACCTGTTGTTTCCTGACTTTTTAATGATTGCCATTCTGACTGGTGTGAGATGGTATCTCATTGTGGTTTTGATTTGCATTTCTCTGATGGCGAGTGATGATGAGCATTTTTTTCATGTGTCTGTTGGCTGTATAAATGTCTTCTTTTGAGAAGTGTCTGTTCATATCCTTTGCCCGCATGTGGGTCCATTTCTAAGCCATTTTGTTCCATTGGTGGATGTTTCCGGTTTTTGGCCAGTGCCATGCTGTTTCGATTACTAAAGTTTTGTACGTATATTTTGAAATCCGGTTGTGTGATGTCTCCAGCCTTGTTCTTTTTGCTCAACGTTGCTTTGGGTATTTGAGGTCATTTGTGGTTCCATACAAATTTTAGATATTTTGTCCATTTTTGTGAAAAATAATATTGGAATTTTGATACGGATTGCATTGAATGTGTAAATTCTTTTGGATAGTATGGTCATTCTATTTCTTAAGCCATGGACTCTTAGGGTCACCTTTGTCCAAACAAGGAGCCCCTCTAGCTTTCAGAAATCACAGAAGCCTGTCCAGTTGTGGATGCCACCACCAAACGGTGAATACAATACCATGGGACCACTGACAGGGATAGGCAGGTCAAACAATGGCAAAGAGGAGTCTCCCTCCTGCTCTCCCACACCTGCAACCCCCATGTGCTCCTTGAACTACAAAAGTGGGCAGAGACGCTGTGATGATCCTCATGTGCCAGGAGACTCCCAGAAAATTTCTCTCAGTATTGTGGGCTGCCTTCCAAGGCACCCTATCTACCTTTCCCCACCCTCTTGGTCAAACCCTTTGAGGATGCCTGGCGCCAGTTTCATCCTCAGCATTTGAGAAGCAGCGGAAGCTCACAAGTCCCTCCGTGCAGAGCTGTGCCGCTCTTGGTGAAGCCTTTCCTCAGCACAGACTCTCCCCACCCCAGCTCATGGGGTCACCTTGACCTGTTCTCAGGAACCCAAATCTGCAGCTATGAGCCATAGAGTGTTTCTACCTAGGGCCTCCACTTAGAAATTCCGGGACGTGCTGACCTGGAGTGGGCTGCCTCAGCACACACTGTGCTCGGAAGGAGGGCATGCTGCTCCCAGCCCCAGCCTTGCGTTCCTAGCCTGGCCTGAGGAAGGAGGCTGATGGCCACTCTATTCTCACCAACCCCTTAAAGACGTCCTGCCACCCCCACCGCTGCCTCATCGCACACCCCCTGGTTAGTCACACACCCTCGCACAGACACCTTCCGCAGAGGCCCGCTGCAGAGGCCCAGCAGGTACATGGGGACTAGGCTTTCAGCGAGCAAAGTGCGTACATCGGAGCAGAGTCACGTTTTTGCTGGTTTCCATGGTGACAGAAAGCAGAAAACAGGCAATCAAGGATAATAAGCCCCGTGGGCAGCCGGAATCGGTGAGAGCAAATTAAGCCCCCATTTTCCTTCTTCTCACTTCCCCGCCTCCAGAGCCTCTCGGGAATATAAACAAGCGTCAAGCTCCAGCAAAGGGGGCCCTTTAGGGCTCCATGGCAACTGCCTCATTCTCCTTCCCCCCTCCATCCTGCCTTCCCCCCTTAGCCTGGATACACCACCTCTCTGCATAAAGCCTCCGTTTCGAACAATCTGGTGACAATGTGGCCACTTCACAGCAACCAATCCCGAGCCTGCCCAGAAGAAGCTTTGTGGGCCAGTGACCTGGACAGAGAGGAGTGGAGCGGGGATGGAGTGGAGGCTGCACAGCCAGAACAGAACGACGCTGCTGTTTTCATGCTATGTCCCCTTCTCTATATTTATTATGAAAAGTTTCAAACCCACAGAAAAGTTGAAAGGATTGTAGACCTCTATAATATCTTCACCTAACTTCACCCATTGTTAACAGTTTGTCATTAGCAGTCTATCTGCCCCTCCATCCATCCATCCACCACCTACCTACCTATCATCTGTCTTCACTTATTTACTTTGCTACTACATAACTATGACGCTATCACATCTGAGAACATTAAGATCAATCCAGCATTTAACAAGCAGCCCGTATTTAAATTTTCCCTGTGGACCCCAAGATGTCCTTTAGAGCTTATTTTATTTTTTGGATCCAGAAGCCAAACAAGGTTTATGCATTTTATTTGGCTATTTTGTCTCTTTAGTGTCTTTTAATCTATAGGGATCATCCTCACCTCTGCCCAACCCACAGAGGTCTGTTTCAAAAATGACATTGTTTTCCAAGAGTTCAGGACAGTCCTGTAGGATGCTCCACATCTTAGATTGCTTCTTCAGGATGAGATTCAGGTTCAACACGTATGGTTATACATACGTGTTGTTGTTTGGGTCCTTTTTCCGTCATATCAGGAAACATGTAATGCTGGCTTTCCATTCCATCAGTGCTGCTGGATTTGATCACCATCCCATAGCACAGGTCTATTTTCCCCTATGGGATGGATAAGTTATCTGTAGAGTGGTGTTTCGAGACCATGTGAATATTCTGGTACCAAAGGACTTTTCACCACATGGTTGTACCTTCAACCAATGATCCAACCTGAATCAGTTATTATATTGGGGTTGGAAAATAATACTTTTCTACTTTTAACACTCATTCTACAGTTATTACCTAGCAATAGAAAAAATTCCCCCCTCACTAATTCTAGGTGTCTCTGTGTCTATCTACTCATCTATCTACCCATCCATCCATCTATTTATCTATATCGTATTCAGGTAAAATTAACACACTGCATATGTTTAAATGGTACAATTTGATGAGTATCACATATGTATACACCCATGAATTCATCACCACAGAGTAAAAGTTGTTTCAATACCTGCCCCCTAAATTTTTGTGTCCCTTTGTGATCCCACCCGAAATCCCACCAACAGGCAACCACTTACATACTTTTGTTCACTATAAATTGGCATTCATTTTCTGGAAGCTTATGTACATAGAATAACATAGTATATATTTTTTGGTCTTGTTTCTTTACTCAGCATAATGTTTTTGAGATTCATCTATAATGTATGTATCAATAGTTTGTTCCGTTTTTAATGCTAAGTAGTATTCCATTACCTCTTTTAAAATTTTTAAATTTGAAACAATTTTAGACCCACAGAGAAACGGTAAACTGAGTAAAGAGAGCTCCTATAGACTCTTCTTCCATCTTCCCCTATTGTTAACATCTTAACCATGGAACATTTATCAAAAACAACACAATAAAATTGGTACAAAATCTTAAAGTAGAGTCTTTATTCAGACTTCATGAGATTTCCACTAATGTCCTATTTTCTGTTCCAGTAGCCAAATCTGTGTATCATGCTACATTTAGTCACCTTTATCCCTTTGACAATGTATCAGTCTTTCCTTGCTTTTCATGACACTGACACTTCTGAAGATTACTGGTCAGGTATTTTATAGAATGCTCCTAAATTTGGGTCTTTCTGATATGCTTTCGTTAAACAAAGATGATGGATTTGAGAGAACATCAAGAGGTAACATTTGCTTCACCTCACACAGAATTAGGGGTTATGTGATATTCACATAACGTGTCACTGGTGATGTTAACCTTGACCGCTTGGTTAAGATGATGTCTGCCAGGTTTCTCCACTGTTGAGTGTCTATTTTTCTCTTTTCATGCTTCTAAAACCAAGTTACTAAGGCCACATTCAAATGGAAGGGCACCAGCCATGTAAGAGAAGGGGACTGTAGAAGATTGCAGCCCCCAACTGTTTGACTCACTCTCAGCAAGTGATGGCTTCCTAGTCGAGGCCCCAGACATTATGAAGCAGAGAAAAATCCTTTCTACGTGGGTTCATATTCACTGAGTCCATGAGCGGCGGGAAGTCTCTACATTTAATTTTTGAACTTTTCTGTAAAAAATATTTGTTCCTTATCTGCATTTATGTATGCGAACATATTTTATATCATTATGAACTCGTGGGTATTTATTTTATTTTATTATTTGTGTTATAATCCAAAACTAGCCTTAATTATCTTGCTGCTCAAGTTGTTGCAGCTTTTTTTGGTCCTTGGGAACTCTTCTGTGTCCTTTCAACATGTCTCCATCTTTTTTTTTAACTTCCTTACTTTCTGGCACTCCAAGATGTTTTAGCCTCACCTTGTATTTTTCTTGCCCTAGCCCTAGAATTAGCCATTTATTTAAGAAGCCTGTCTCTTGTTTTTTTGTTTGTTTGTTTTTGAGACAAAGTTTTGCTCCTGTTGCCCAGGCTGGAGTGCAATGGCATGATCTTGGCTCACTGCAACCTCCGCCCCCTGGGTTCAAGTGATTCTCCTGCCTCAGCCTCCCAACCATCTCCTTTTATTGGAGGATACTATTTAGAAGCCAAGATCTTGGTGCTGTATGTGCTCAGGGCAGCTGGGGTGTTGCTGCCTCTATGTCTCCTCAATGGATGGAGTCAGAACACACAATATATCTTCACTCTTCACTCAGTCTTATGCGGGTTCCACCAGGCCCACAGAACTCTTAGCATCCCTTCATGAAACTCCATCCACTTGGTTATTTCGTATCTTAAACCAGAGACCAACAGAGTTTAATTTCCTCCTCACACCTTAACCAGAGACAGTGACACCTCAAAACTAAATCTTGGTGGTTGCATATCGATAGGCTAAGAAGTAACTGGAATTAGGCAACTTACATGGAATCAAATGAGAGAGTCTGCATTGTGGAAAAAACAAACAAAAACACACATGATTGCTGCCCCAAAAGAGA
The DNA here is from genome assembly GCF_000951035.1 of Colobus angolensis palliatus. Lineage (NCBI taxonomy): Eukaryota > Metazoa > Chordata > Mammalia > Primates > Cercopithecidae > Colobus > Colobus angolensis. The sequence goes on from NW_012118121.1 coordinate 596,204, forward strand.
TGAGAGGTCAGGCAGATCCTCCAGCGTTTCCAGTCCCCTGCCCTTCTCCCCACATCAGCATAGCTACAATGAAGACCCGCTACAGGACACAGAGTACAGAGCAGAGGCTCCAGGAAAACCTGCTGGCCCATCCTGCTGCTGTCTCACCTGAGCGTCTCACCTGAGCCCAGAGGAGACTCCTGATCACGCCTATTCCTCTCAGGAAGAAAAAATGTGAAAAATTAGGGATGCCAATCCCAAATGTGCATAGACAGGAAGTGTTGAACCCTTCAATGTTCCTGGTGCAGAGCATGTCCTCGCCATCCCATGTGTGCTGGTTAGTCCCCATGGTTTGTGAGACTTGAAGGCCAGGAGGCAGGAATGCTCCTAACAGAGAACACAGGGCGTGTGCTGGGATTTATCAGGCAATCCTGTTTCCTTTACTTGGTTATTCTGAAGAGGAAGTATAAGCCCTTTAGGCTGCCCCTCGGAAACTGCTTCTCTAGGTCACAGCTCACATCCTGGAATATTAGAGATTTTGCTCACTTCATGCTTATTTCTGCACATCCTCACCCAAAGTCCTGGACCAAGGAGCTGTATGTCAGGAGAGCTACGGATAGGTATATCAACCTCAACAAGCATATGCACAATAGAAAGCTCCCCAGTAACCACGAGCTTTGGGTGTGTATGGGGAGAGAAGGGCCAACCAAGGTGGGGAGAAAAATAGACAAACAACCCTCCTCTCCACTCCTGTACAGCGATATGTGAGAAAAGCATGGGCTGAAATGACGAAGCTGATGGATTGAGGAAGAATCTTTGATGGATGATCTCTCCTGGCAGCACGGGCTGCCACCTGCCTTGTCCCAGCATGTGGCCTCTCCTGGTTGGACATCACTATCTCTGTCACAAGGGCCCAACCTGCTTAGATTTTCACCGGACACTACATCTCCCCAGATATCTAGTTTCCAACTGTGGTTCTAACCCAATCACATCAGGCAGCCACGGCTTCCCCTCTGGCTCCTTGGCCTGGGGTGAGGAGAGCAGCTGGTGAGCGCCCAGCTCAGGTTTCGGAGATCAGGAAGGCCATTCCTTAGGTGCCGCTATTCTGGCCATTTGGTCAACAGGAGCCCCTCTGGCTCTCTGAGCTCCTACCTCGCCCCTGGTCAACTTTCACAGGATTTTCCATTCCTTGTCTTAAATAGATCACGGGCAGCTGTTCTTGTCATTTTATTCTACATCTTGCTTAACCCCTTGCCAAGCCTCATCCTCATTGTGACTTTAGAATCTATGAGAAACGGCAGAACATGGCCGATAGGAACACAGAGTCTGCCTCATTGACACCCCGGTGCAAATTCTGATTCTGCCTCTCAGGAGAGCAACTTCACGTAAATCATTTAACCCCTCTGTGCCACTGTCTCACCTGCAGCGGGAACATGGTATTACTGATGTCGTAGGGTTCTAATGATGTTTAAATGCGCTAATTGTACAAAATCCTCAGAACAGTACCTTGTAGCTCAGAAGTGCCATGGAAGTGCTGGCACCTACAAAGCACTGTTAATGCTTACACGTCTGTCCAAAATCTCAGCACTGCCTAGGTACAGGACAGGTAGGAGGTCTGATATTGTAGGTTCATGTCTTCAGACCCAGTAGATGCTAAACACAGAATGCTGAAGACCAGAAGATGCCATTCAAAAAGGAAAGACAGTTTTTACAGGTCTGCAAAAATGAGGGCAAGTGCATATTTTGAAGGTCCCCATTTTTCTGTAAAATCTCGCTAATAATCAAGAGAAGCTGACATCTAGTACCTTAAATCAGTACAGGAAGCTGACATCTAGTACCTTAAATCATGTATTGTTAGAGTGTGATTGATATTTCCATCATTCAACAAGCCCAAAGTCACGTCTAATTCCCAGCTCCCAAGAAGAACTTTGGTCGCAAAGAGCATGCTCAGAAAGAGAAGGGTGGGGACAGGAAGAGGTGGAGGTGAAGACATCTAGAAATGAAGCCGACGTGGATCACGTTCAGCCTCTTATTCATGGTTCCATAATAACTTCACCTCCAGAACTCCATCTGGTAATGAGCCCAGCAGGAGCCACAGATGCAGTGGAGAATGCTGTGCTGAGCCCTGAATATTCTTCTGTTCCCAATGAGACTCCTTGCACCTACTGGCTTCCTCTCCACCCCACATCCTACACTGCTGCTTGTAGTTATTTGACTCTCATATTTACCCTAAAGACACAAACAAAGGAGCCCAATAAAAGATGAAAAACGGCCGGGCGCGGTGGCTCAAGCCTGTAATCCCAGCACTTTGGGAGGCCGAGACAGGCGGATCACGAGGTCAGGAGATCGAGACCATCCTGGCTAACACGGTGAAACCCCGTCCCTACTAAAAATACAAAAAATTAGCCGGGCGAGGTGGCGGCGCCTGTGGTCCCAGCTACTCGGGAGGCTGAGGCAGGAGAATGGCGTGAACCCGGGAGGTGGAGGTTGCAGTGAGCTGAGATCCGGCCACTGCACTCCAGCCTGGGCGACAGAGCAAGACTCTGTCTCAAAAAAAAAAAAAAAAGATGAAAAACTATAGGCATATCCTCAATGGCACTCCTGTATTAAAATGTTAAAATTTTGGCCCCAATATTTATTAAAGGTAGTATCATTTTTGCCTCAAAGTGTCTTTCACAAAAAATGCTTTTAATGGAAAAACATTAACAAATAAATTGCCTTTATTTACTATTGTTTTGACTGTATTACCAAATAAGGTTTTCCAATTTTATTCCATGGCAGTACAGAATATATATTCAGTTAAAGTAGGATAAGATTTTTTTTTTTAAATCCACATTGTGTGTTGTGAAAGTCCAAAGAGCAAGTATCAAAAATTTAATTGCATATAACATTTGACCCTAAATATGTAATTTGTTTAATCCCCTTTCTTTTTCCCATCTAGTTATGAAAATTTCAAATGAAGTTTAAAGAATCTCGTGTAGCTACCACCTAGATTCCACAGTCGATATTATATGTGTTCTAGCAAGTATTTATCTCCATATCCATCACTCCATTCAACTCTTCCTATTCTTTGATGCATTTTGAAGAAAATGGGAGAGATGCATACACATCACCCTTATACGTATCATTAATGAGATCATAATATTTGTTTACTTTTAAGATAACTTTCACATATCATGAAATGTGCAACTATTAAGTGATGAGTTTTGATGCATGGATGCAACCATGGAACTCAAAACCCTTTAAAATATGAAAAATTCCCATCAACTCACAAAATACTCTCCTACTCTTCCCATTTAATTCACAGCAAACACTGTTCTGATTTTTCCTGACAATAGGTTAGTTTAGTCTGTTCTCAAAACTCATATAAATGTAATTGTGTGTACTATTTTGTGTTAGATTACTACTCAGCATGTTTTTGAAGCTTTTTGATATTGTTGCATATATCAGTAGTTCTTTCTTTTTTTGTTGCTGAGTAGTATTCCATTGTATACAAAAATCTGGGCGCTTTGGCTCTTTCCAGATGTTTGTAATAAGAAGCATGAACAGAAAAATGAGGTTCATCTGAAGATTCACAGACCTGAACTCAAAAAGGGAAAAGGAGTTTTGTCACCAAAATTTCTCATTATGGCATCTCTAATTCTGGTGATTTTGACATATTGGGTGATGAATAAATCTTGTGTAATTTAGACAGAGAGAAGCCAGGATATATGAAACTGGGACTGTTTGTGGAAATGAGGTGAGGGCTTTTTTTCTCAGATTTTGTTCCTGATACTAAAGCTGGTGATCCCCCAAGGAATGGAACGTGTCAAGCGTCCTGTTTAAGAAATCATTAAATTACTCTTATGTTGTATTTTGCAAAAGCTTTCTTGCTTTACCATTAATATTTAGATCTGAATGACTTCAGTAGTAAGCTATTTTGTATTGTACATAGTAGACCATATGAGATATTTTTCCATATTGATCCAGGCACATTGTTGAAAAGACAATTATTTCCCCTCTGCTTTACAGGATACTTGTGTCATAACTCAGGCAGCCATATATGTGTAGACCTGTGCCTGTACTCTGTTCCAGTGATCTTGTACCATTACTGCACTGTATACAGTATTGAATCAAGCCTTGATATCTGGTAGTATGAGCTATCCAGCTTTGTGTTTTTCTTCAAATTGCTTTGATTTTTCTTCAGTCTTTATGTTTCTGTAAATTCTAGAATCAACTTGTGAATTTCTGAAATGTAATGCCAGAAGTTTGACTAGGATTGTACTGGATGTATAGTCAATTAAAGGTGAATTGATGTATTTATAATATTGATTCTTCCAATTCATGACCATGGTATTATGTCCATTTATGTTTTTGTATAAATAAAATTTTAAGGTTCCCTTGAGAGGTCTTGCACATTGGTGTATGAATTATTACTATGTATTTGAGTTTTTAAAATACTATTATAAATAGCTGTACAAATGTGTCAGGATTCTAACTGGATTATTTTTACTGACATCTGGTTACATTTACTCTAGATCAGCATGTTTACATCTAGTATATCTCTTTAGGCACTGTTTTTGCTTAGATCTTTGGCTAGTTTCCTTTGCAAACTTAGTATGCCAATACATTCCAAAAAAGTTATGAATATGAAGTAAGTCTCTTTCTTATCTCCAGGGTGGGATTGATGTGAGTTCTGTTCATCCTCAGGTGGAAACATAAAATTGGTTTTCAATCTTTGTGGGGTTTTTTTGATTAAGTAGTCCATTTAATGTAATTAGTGTTATATTTGAGTTTCACTTGATTTATTTCTTCTCTTACGTCTTAATCACTTTAAAAGTAATCAAGTATTTTAGTCATTTATTTTCTTACTGTAAAATTTCTATTTAATATTATTTTATTGTTCTTATTGGCTATACAACGGATTACAATATGCTCTTTTAACTTAATAAAGCCTAATTTGAATTGCTACTTTTATCATCTTCCCAATAATGATAAAAACATGGAATACTTCAATTCCACTCTTCTGCCTTTTGCATTATTGTTGTTTTACATTTTAATTCTACTCATTTTGTGAATCCTACTAGATCTTAATATCATTATTTTGTACATCAATATGTTTACCTACATATGTAGCCTTTTGTCTTTCATGCCTTCCTACATTTCCAGTGTTTCTCTTGGGGATTATTCTTACTGAAGAAGTCTGCATTAGTGAGTTTGGGTTTCTATAACAATGTATTATAGACTAGGTGACTTCTAAACAATAGAAATATTTTTTCACAGTTCTGGAGGCTGGGAAATCTAAGAGCAGAGTACCACCACGGTTGGTTCTGCTGAGAGCCCTTTTCTGGGTTGCACAAGTACTCACTCACTAGTTAGCTCTCTGGCCTTTTATAAGGGCACTAATGCCATTCATGAGGGCTCCACCCCTGTGGTCTAATTATCTCCCAGAGGTCCCATTTCCAAATGCCATCTTACTGGGATTAGGTTTTCAACATATAAATTTTGAGGTAGACATACTCAGTTTAATGTCTTCTGCCCCTGACCTGCCCCAAAATTCATATCCTTGTCACATGAAAAATATATTCATTTCATCCCAACAGCTCTGAAAGGCTTAAAACATTCCAGTATTAACTTTAAAGTCTAAAGTCTCATCTAAATATCTAAATCGGATATAAGCAAGACTTGAAGTATAATTCACCCCGAGGCAGAATTCCTCTCCATACGTTATACAAAATACAGTGGTTATACAGGTATAGGATAGTCACTCCCATTTCACAAACGAGTAACAAGAAAGAAGGAAGGGGTAAATGGGTCCCGATCAAGTTCAAAATCTAGCAAAGTAAGCTCCATGAAATCTTAAGGCTTCAGAATTTAATTGTTTGAGGTCTTCATCAATTTTGGAAAATCCTCAGGCATTATTTCCTCAGATACTGCTTTGGTCCCATTTGTCTCTCTTTCTTCTACTTTGCAGATTCTAATTCCAAATATGTTCAGATCTTTACTGTTTCCTAAATGTCTCAAACATAGATTTTCAATAATTTATCTCTGTAATATTAGCTGTTGATCTTTCTATGTATTATTCACTATTATTCACTCATACGAAGTTCTTAATTTTAGTTACTGTATTTTTATTTTTATAATTTGAGTATTTTATGTGCTACTCACCTTCATAAACTTTTCCTATTTTCATCTCTTTTTGTAATTGTTTTGCCTCTTTAAGCAAAGATGTTATTTAAAATTAGAAATGGGAGTGTCAGCTTACCAACTTCCTCTGTACCTGTAGAGAAATTAGCTTGCCAGTTAGAACTAATATGATGTACTGTAAAGTGTCAATTTAAGGTGTCAATCATTTAAAAAGCATTAACCATAAAGCACAACTATCAATAATATTCAAGATAATTTTAAGGGAAAATGACATTAAATTTCACTTCAATAAAAATACCAGTGAATGGTATTTGAGACTGGTATCACTGAGAAATAATAGACTGCGGCATATGGATGAAAAGAAAAGAGCAATGTGCTCATACAGTTTTTCTAGTGTTCAGAAAAATTATAAATAAGTAGGTTAATTCAAGCTATATAAAGTTTTCTCCAAATTGCCTGGTTAAAATAACATTTATAAAAATGATTTTGGTCTCAGAGAAAATAACCAGCTAACACTGTCCTGGAGACAATCTCACCTATTTTTCTGGAAAGAGTCAAGACTGACTGTAGACAGAAAGAACGTTCTTAACTGCAAGCAAAAAACTGTGCATTCCCCATCAGAGACGCAGGCTTTTCCTTGCTTACCCACCCGCGTCCTCCCATGTGCTGGCTCCCAAACTTTGTAGTCAGTAGCCAAATATAGACAACAAGACCTGAATACTGCTTGTACTAAAGAACAACTTTTAAAATCCCTGGCCCCCGTTTTACATGTGCTGGCTTGTAACAGTGTGAATCACATAGCATGTCCTCAGCAGCTGTGCCCATTCTGAAGCCAGAAAATGGTTCTAGGAATGAGCACAAAGGATGAGGATAGAGACTCACAGGCCACAGCTTACACTACGTGGCCAGAAATGCTTTTTGTAAGGCCCAGTCCTTTTGTTCATGAGAAGGTGCTTATTTATCTCATCCATTCACTTGCTTCTTATTTAATTTCACATTTTATGAATTGTTTAAAATAGCTGATTATCTGAGTATTCTTATACAACTACAGGCACCTTCATCAGGGATTGCCTTAATCCATTTCAAAGCCCAGTGACTACAGTGCATGTCAACAGGGAAACAGGTGGTAACAGTGAGTAAATGTTGAGCCATGTTTTGTTCTGTCTCCCTAGCAACAGGATAGAAAAGGGTCTATTTGCATACATTGGTTCCAGCAAGGAGAGAAAAAGGCAAGGAGATGCTTCCTCCTTCTTTCCATGTATCTCTGGTCTCGTATCTACTACTTAGCTCTAGAAAAAAAAGAAAAAAAAAAAAAAACAAGTGGAGAACACAGGTACAAAAATTACATTTACTACACAAATAACTAATGAAGGCTCCATGATATCTCAAAGTCGGGACACTTCCTCATCTCCTTCTCGTGTGGCAGTAGATTGCATTATTGGTACCAGTTACTGACTTCCATTTTCTTATCAGAAGATTTTCTTGTCTCATCCAATGCACAGGCATGTGCTATGCTTAAGGTAATGGAATGTGAGAAGAAATTATGGATGCTGCACCCAAGCATAAGCCTAAGAGCCATCACGTTCTTCTGTGATTGCTTCTGTTCCTCCTGTCATAAGAATGGCACGTTTTTCAACCTGGATCCCAGAACCCAAAAGACATGCAAAAAACTGCAACTGACCCTCACCAGACTCACAGCTAACATGATTATAAACAAGAAATTAATTAATTAATTATGAGTATCTGAGATTTGGGGGTCATTTCTTACCATAGCAATAATCTAGTGAAAATGAATGAATAAAGAAATCAGTACCAGTTATGAGGTGTCACCAGAATGAAAAGCTAAAGCATTTATCTTCAGTACAGGAGACAGGCAGTTGCAAAGCTCTTTTTAACTCCTGGAAAATAAAAGTGACTCGTGTTTTTATTGACAAGGCATTTTGCTACAACGTGTGTATGGTAAGCTGGAATCAGCTTATGAATTTAGCCAAAGAGTTTGGGAGACTGAAGGCAACTATCATGTTTTAGCTGCTGTTGGTTAGTTTCTAAAAACTAGCCGGGCGAGGTGGCGGGCGCCTGTAGTCCCAGCTACTCTGGAGGCTGAGGCAGGAGAATAGCGTGAACCCGGGAGGCGGAGCTTGCAGTGAGCTGAGATCCAGCCACTGCACTCCAGCCTGGGTGACAGAGCGAGACTCCGTCTCAAAAAAAAAAAAAAGAAAAGGTATTACAAGAATGAGATAATTTCATATAATAAATAGTGTATTTGACAGCAAGGTCAAAAGATGGAATTGACTGTTCTCTCCAAATGATGCAAGCTGAAATTGAGGAACAAGGATCAAAACTCAAAGTGTTATGGTACAGACCAAATCATGGACTTGGCCTCATGCCCTTTGTTATGACCTGTGAATTGAATGAAGGGAAATTGAGTCAACACTTTTAGTTATATGGAATGTTTCAGAGAACAAACAAGCCAAAGGGTGTGACTCTTTCTTGGAAGTCTGCTACCTCAACTTACCTCAATTTATTCCATCTTACTTCAAGCTAAGGTAGAACAGGTCGTGAAAAGAATTGTGGATATAACCGTCAGCACACTGGAATTTTGCAGAATAAAAACTAATTAGGCTTTGAGAGAGTTGTACTGCCAAAATAGCCTGTAGCTGTTTGAGAAGTAAAATTATCTTTGAGCCAACAATATTCTGTTCTTTTCCCAAAGAGAGAATATTATTTCATGCCCAATTTTCATGTGGCCAAGGAAGTGGATGAGGAAGGATGGACCTCCCAGGGTGCAAAGCCAAGAATCTCAGAGTATGATCGACCAGAGCCCCGCTCCAAGGCGGCAGACACCGGGATGGTTGAAATAAGGTCGTCTACCAAGTAGCTGGGGGTCCTCACAATGTGTGTCCAAGCAGATTTCAGACTTTTTGTTAAGCACTGATCACTGAGTGCTGCCCTCCTTCCCCTTTCAGAATGCGAGTATTTATCGAGATCATCCTGCCCCAATATTACATGTGGATTGTGTGTGGAATAGCCAACGTATCTTTCAAATCTCTAGATAACAAGGAACCTATACAGTGAAGTTAAAAGTGCCATATGAGATCCAAGACTTGAAGTCTGATGGTGTGATTGGATGACACGGTGGGGGTTGCACTTAGAGGAGGGAGTGGATTCTGCATACTTAAGGGAAATGCAGCAATATTTGTAACTAGGTTTGTACTGTGAATGGTCTCAAATACCATTCACTCGTATTTTTATGAAAGTGAAATTTAATGTCATTTTCCCTTAAAAGTATCATGAATATTATTGATAGTCGTGCTTTAGGTTAACTTTTTTAAAAAAATGATTGACACCTTAAATTGATACTTTACTGTACATCTTATTATTTCTAACTGGCAAGATAATTTCTCTACAGGTACTGAGGAAGTTGGTAAGCAGATACTCCCATTTCTAATTTTAAATAACATCTTTGCTTAAAAAGACAATCTTTTTTATAAAAAAGATTATAAGAAGATGAAAATATGAAAAGTTTCTGCAAGTGAGTAATGCATAAAATACTCAAATTAGAAAAATAAAAATACAGTAGCTAAAATTAAGAACTTCATATGAGTGAATAATAGAGTGAATAATACATAGAAAGATCAACAGCTAATATATTAACATAATTACAGAGACAAATTATTGAAAATCTGTATTTGAGACATTTAGGAAACAGTAAAGATCTGAATGTATTTGGAATTAGAATCTGCAAAGTAAAAGAGAGACAAATGGGACCAAGGCAGTATCTGAGGAAATAATGCCTGAGGATTTTCCAAAATTGATGAAGACCTCAATCAATTAAATTCTGTAGCGTTAAGATTTCATGGAGCTTACCTTGCTAGATTCTGGACTTGATCAGGACCCATTTACCCCTTCCTTCTTTCCTGTTACTCCTTTGTGAAATGGGAGTGACTACCCTCTACCTGTATGACCACTGTATTTTGAATAACTTGTTCAATTATGCAGGTTGACAGCTAGAGAGGAATTCTGCCTCAGTATGAATTGTTCATTCCATTGTTGTTTTAGAATGTTCCCTCACACTTCCCTGTAAAAAGGATATACTCTATGTCTCACAGACATTCTGCTTGGTTCTACCACTGCCTTTGGGATGTGAGCTGAAGGGATGGTTGCCACGTCCACGGAGATACTTGAAGATATGCATCCAAAGATGTGTGATTGCTTTTCCTTCTGCTGTAAGAATGTGGTGCGTTTGCCACCTAGATCCCAGAAGATACGTGAAACAAAGCAGTAGCCAACCATTGTTGTAAGTGTTCATGATTGCAGATCAATGTAATGTTGGGGGGTCTTAGATACTGCAGTACAACTTATTAAAGTTGACTAATATGTCTGCCATAAGTTCAATTTATTCAGGGAATCATAAGCTTTGTTTTCAAGAACAAAAATCTGAGAAAAAAAGGCCTTTACTCAAGATTTTAAACATTAACACCTCATTTTGTCATATAGCCCAAGTTTCAGACATCCTGACCTCTCTCTGTCCGGATCACACAAGGGGAAACACTGGGTAGTGAGAAATTCTATGTGATTCTTCCCCATGAGTGTGGATGCCCTACATGGGGTATTAGAGCCGGAAAGCTGTGAGGACAGAATGCAGCTGTTGGGGGCCAGTGGACTGTGAAGTCTGAGCGAGGTGGGGAGGCACAAGGAGAGGACAGCAGCCACTGTGAGAGAGCGGTCACACATGTAGAAGCATTAAGTCAGCGCATGTGCGAAGGATAATGAAAACCAGAACTTCACTCATCCCAGTGTTGGGCCCTGCCCTTGGACACTTTCCTTATCTTGTTAGGGCTCTCGCACCTTGTACTGCACCGTCACGGCTACCTCTTTTTTTTTTTTTTTTTGAGACAGAGTCTTGCTCTGTTGCCCAGGTTGGAGTGCCATTGTGTGATCTTGGTTCACCACAACCTCCACCTCCTGGGTTCAAGTGATCCTCCTGCCTCCGCCTCCTGAGTAGCTGGGGTTACAGGCACCTGCCACCATGCCCAGCTAATTTTTGCATTTTTAGTAGAGACGAGGTTTCACCATATTGTCCAGGGTGGTCTTGAACTCCTGACCTCAGGTGATCTGCCGGCCTCGGCCTCCCAAAGTGCTGGGATTACAGGTGTGAGCCACCGTACTCGGCCCCTCAAGGCTACTTCTAATGTCCCTTTTCCCCAGAAATCAAACATATATCTCTCTTCCCTTCCACAACATTCCTTGTCCCCTTCCATATGGCAAGGGAAACATTCAGGAACTTAGGGTAACCAAGTCACTGGCCACAGTTCGTGCGCGGGCTCTGGAAAGAAGCCCATTCCACCTCCATTCTCCAAACACTCCCCAGAGCCCCACCTGGTCCTCACCTTAGGAAGGAAAAAAGATCACACTTTCAACAAACCTAAGACTGGCTACCAGATTATACAAGAGATGTCCAATTAAACATCTGGATTTTTCTTACCTGACACTCAGCCCACCGCTTTGGAGCATTCAAAATTCTAAGGTTCAGAGGGTTAAAATGAGGGCTGCTTGCAGAATTCCAAATAATATATGCAGATACTCTGCCATCAGGGAGGGGAGCATAATCCCTGAAGTGGGGGCTGCACCCAGTGACTTTTGGTCAATAACTACAGTATGGAAAGGGAGAAAAGAGTTTTTACCATGGAGAAACCTGGAAAACACTACCTCATCCATGGGATTTAAGTCAACATCAACAGTGATCAGTCATGATGACAGCATGCACTCCTGATACCATATTATGAAAACAGTGCTTGACCTCTGTGGTCTTCCCTTGCTAACTCAAAAACTCCTGTCTAGGCCGGGCGCGGTGGCTCAAGCCTGCAATCCCAGCACTTTGGGAGGCCGAGAAGGGCGGATCACGAGGTCAGGAGATCGAGACCATCCTGGCTAACCCGGTGAAACCCCGTCTCTACTAAAAAAATACAAAAAACTAGCCGGGCGAGGTGGCGGGCGCCTGTAGTCCCAGCTGCTCGGGAGGCTGAGGCAGGAGAATGGCGTGAATCCAGAAGGCGGAGGTTGCAGTGAGCTGAGATCCGGCCACTGCACTCCAGCCTGGGTGACAGAGCCAGACGCTGTCTCAAAAAAAAAAAAAAAAAAAAAAAAAACTCCTGTCTAATCTGAGAAAAACAGTAGTTAATTTCCAACAGATTCCCAGTGGTGGTGGTGGCTCACACCTGTAATCCCAGCACTTTGGGAAGCTGAAGGAGGCAGATCACTTGAGGTCAGGGGTTCGAGACCAGCCTGGCCAACATGGAGAAACACTGTGCCTATTAAAAATACAAAAGTCATCCGGATGTGGTGGTGCACAACTGTTATTCCAGCTACTTGGGAGGCTGAGGCAGGAGAATCATTTGAACCCAGGAGGAAGGGGTTGCAGTAAGCCAAAATCATGCTACTGAACTCCAGCCTGGGTGACAGAGCAAGACTCTATCTCAAAAATAAAGAAATAGATTTCCAGCAGGGGGCAGTCTACAAAACATCTGACCAGGACTCCCCAAAACTACCAAGGTCATCAAAACTGGAGTGCCTGTGACAACCAGGAGTCATCTAAGGAAGCATGACAGATAGATATAATGTGGTATCCTGGATGGGATCCTGAAGCAGAAAAAGGATATTAGGGTACTAGATTAAAAACTAAAGGAATACCAATAAAACATGGACTTTAGTTAACAATCATTATGTCAGTATTGGTCCCTTAGTTGTGATAAATATGCCACTAATGCAAGATGTTAGTAATGAGGAAAACTGGGTGGAGGGCATACAGGAACTCTCTGTATCACCACTGCAACTTTTATTTAAACCTAAAGCAAGCCCCCTTCCTTACACTGCTTGCTACTACCCGCACATTGTGCGGGCAGGAAGAATTCCCTCTTTTCTCCTTCTGTGAGTCAAGGTAGGCTTAGCAAAACAAAGAGGGGTATCCCCAGGAAGACCCCAGCATGGAAAGTCACCTCTTTTTCACCCCTCCAACCCCCACCCTCATAAAACTGCAAATGTAGGAAGAAATCTCTCCAGTGCGCCAGAAGGAATGGACAAGTATCAAGAGGACGCCTCCCAGACAGGACAAAACCGAGGTGCCTTTCTGGCTTTTACACATACAAATTACCCACTGAACACGTTCAGAATCACGACTCTGCCATTTCCCTGAAAAGAATTATTATATCTAAGGACACCAGCTCACCAGTTTCACAGTCACTCTGTACTGGCCTGACTTTGCAGCCAGCTGTTAGCACTTCCTCCCCCTCCCCCATTGCCAGGAGGTGATGCTAGGAATTCGCAGTAGGAATAAGGAGCTGGGGCAAGATTCCCACTCGCAGGTGGTAGCTGGACTTCCTCAGGCACCACTGGCCTGCAAACCGTATAGGTCAGGAAGCAGATGTCCGGGCTGCCACAGCATCTCCCAATCCTGTGAAAAACAGGTATTTTCCCAGTTTGGAATATTGTGGATCCACTTTCAAACATCCTGCCTTCCACTAGGATGAGCCACACACAACTGACCCTTAGCCCCTCAACTCTGTTCCTGCTTAGCACAAATGTGTGGGTAGCAGAAAGCAGGGTGAGGAAGAGGGCCAGGAAACAGAGCACGGATTTTACAGATGAGCTTTAGCTCTCCCAGAAGGGCTGTCTCCAGTCAATCCTCCTGAAATGTTATCTACACAGGCCTTGAAGCAACCTTTATGAAAGTGCAGGTGCCTCGCGGCCCACATCATGTTTCATAAATGACCAAGGTGGGTTCTTTTATCCTATATCTAAGCTTTATGTTTTGTGTGTGGATGAGTATGTGAAAGCTGATGGAGGAGATTAATCTGCAGTCACACTTCGGAGTCTGTCTACGAGGAGAAACATCCCACTACAAATGTGAGCTCGGAAAAAAAAAAAGGAGAAAAATGAATGGGCAGCACTCGTCCCTCCTCTTCTTGCCATGTACAGGTCAAAGGGAGGCACAGCTATAGCCCAGAGAGACCTCTCTGGTCCATACCACACGCTCATCTCTCCTGGCATCCTCCACACCCTCCCTCCAGCAGCCCTCTTCAGCTTAACTCTCAGAAACACAGTTGGTGCCTCAGTAGGTCTGATGCCAGCCTTTACTCAGAAGGTGCTTAATCCAATTAGAGCATTCTGTCACATTAGAGAGCTCACATTGATTCTCTCCCTCTGAAGTCGGGCCCCATACACAGAGAAGCCATCTGGGACTCAGCCATGTTCAGTGAAGAATGTGGATGGCATGGGCATCCTTCCCATTTGGGGATCAAGCCTTCTCTTCTTCAGCTGCAGCTCTTCCAGTGTAACACATGTCCATTTATCAAACTCCCATCTCCTTTCACTTCCTGTCGCTATCACATATTATCTGAGTTTACTCAGTCACTGGATTTCTATTTATGTATGGTACACTATGGCTCACCTATGGGACAGGGCAGTGTGTGGATCGGGGCTATTTACAGGGAAGATAGCTTGGTCTATATCCACGGGGACAGCTTATGAGGAGAAAGGACATGCAAGAAGAGAAAGCACTGCTGGCATCCCTGTCTGTTCTGTGCCAAGAGCCATCACGTTCCTGCTTCTACTCCAATCTCATTCCCATGCCCTCCATGCATCTAAGAGGGGGATGCGGTGCCAATAAAGCCTTCTAGCACATGAATAAAATTCACATTCCTTAACACTTGCCAGTCCAGCACTGCCACATCTCCACAGCAGGCGAAACTCTCCTTTCTAAGCAAGCTCCATGCAAACATTTGGGTATACATCCAGTGGTCTCGTAAAACACGTCCTGGGTGTCACATTCAGAATGGGGCATCAGAAGATGAAAATGAGAAATGGGGCTGATGGAAGAGCTTAATTATTTTCCCTTTTTGTTTCTCCCTTCAATCAGATTTTAAAGTACCACTTATTAAATTCCAGTAACTACTCATTCATTCTGACTCATAGTTCACAAAATATCTGGGATTTATTCTATTCCATATTAGAACCCCCACAGCCCATACCAAATTATACCACCCCACAGTTGACATTTGTTTTTCCGGCAGGAGAATACCATTTGTGGGATGTCATGTTTATGATCGTTTCTTTGGTGACATTTCACACCTGCCACGTTAACACCCACGAGCTCAGAGAGAGGGAGTGCAAGCGAGAATCGATGAGCAAACTAGCACTGCCACTCTCAACTGATTCGCAAGAGATGGGTAAAAGGAAGCCGCCTGAGTACAGCAAGATTAGAGGACAGCCTTTCACACAGACTCCTGGACACAGAAAACTTGATTGCTTCTTCCCATATAGTGATACGCAGGCTGTTCTCTGCCTGCTTGGTTTTCTCAAACAGAGACAGGCCTGACAACCTCAGAGCCCCAGTCTCAAATGTTAATGTTAATTTCTCTTTAAAATGAAAATATACATTTTATCTGGTAGATATACAAATCTTAAATATACAGCTTGATAAGGTTTACTCCAGGGTACACCCATGCAATCAGTCACCACAATAGAGTATTCTCAATGCTTGGGATGGTTCCTCAGTGCCTAGGCGACTGGCCTTCTAGAGTCAACCATTATTCTAACTTTATCACCCTATTTGTTTTGAATGTTGAGCTTTTCGTGATTGCAATTATACAGTATGTGGTGGTTTCAATCCACTTTATGTCTATGAGCTTAATATTTATAGTTACATATATTTATAGTTTACATATATTTTTAGTTTACATACATTTATAGTTTTGGTTTTCATTTTCATTGTTATTACATATATTTATAGTTTCGGTTTTCATTTTCATTGCTGTATAGTATTCCATTGTGTGCCTACAGTACCATGTATTGTCCCCCTGTACTTCTGATACACAGAATAATTTCCAACTTTTAGCTATTATGAATGATGTTATGACATTGCTGTTAAGTATATTGTGGTGAACATAAGTATTTGTTTCTCTTAGTATATTCTCAGGATAGAATTTGTTGAGTCATAGGGTATATCTATGCTTATTAGATATTACCAAACATTTTCCCAAAGCGGTTGTACCACTTTCATTCCCACCAGCAGTATATGAGAGCCCAATTTCCTTCATAATTGGCATTGTCAATCCCCTCAAGTTCAGTGATTCAGGTTGGTATATATCAATATTTCACAGTCTAATTTTACCTTTTCATGATGAGTAATAGCGTTGAGAACTTTTTCATATGTTTGTTAGCCATTTTACCATTATCATTTTGAAGTTTCTGATTAAGCCTTCTGGCCATTTTAAATATGATTGCCTTTTTTTAATTGATTTAAAGTTCTGCCTATAATCTTTTGTGGTATATAAAGTTCTTAATTTTAACAAAGTCCAAATTATCAATCTTTTAAAAATAATTGCTGCTTTACAATATTATTTAACAATTATTTTTGCACCCCAAAGTCATAAAGATAATCTACATTTTCATTTCTTCTAGAAGACTAATTGTTTTAGTTTTCACATTTAGGTCCCAAGGCCATTGCAGGTTATGTATTGTATACAGAGTGAACTGGAAAAAGCAAGGATAAAGGGGTCTTATTTGGCTATTAGAGTTGATGTATAAAGAAAGACTTCAGTATATCATTTTTGCTCATTTACCAGGCAAACTTTCTCGAAATCAGAGGCAGAAATAAGACTTGAAGCAAACCCAAATATTTCCCTTCAGTAGGTTCTCAAAGTGAGTATCTCAGAAAGACCCACACTCAGCTCTGTCTGGGAAGAGGAATTCAACTGTTGTGAAACATAACCATAGAAACCTACACTCCACACCTTCTGTTTCACCTAAAGGAAAAATAAAACAAAACAAAAACCATAGTCAATGTGGGATTCAAGGAAAGAAATTCAGAGTGTTGCAGCCAGTGATGTGAATCGAAATCAGGTATAGAGGAGAAACCTATTCTACCAGAAGAGAGTAAGAAACATTTTATGAAGGCCACAGCCTTGAGTGCAGGCAAATCAAAAAAAGCCTGAGATTTACTCAGACTATTTTAGAATGTTACCCTCTTCTTCAGATCTTATGATCACATCAAGGCAGCCCCAAAATAATAAAATAAATTACAGCTGAAACAGCTGCAAGGTACAAACTAGTTGTAAGTGGTAGAACACAGGAAATCCCTTAAAATAAAAGAAGAAACAAAAACAAGGCCACTACATTTTTTTTTTTTTGAAAAAAAATGGTGCTTTTTTTTTTTTTTGAAAAAAAAAATGGTACTTACGGCTTCAACAAATATTAAACAAATCACAGCTCCTGGCCAGGTTAGCACAAATCCTCACATTTAAAATCCTAGTTACCTCATTCCTATTGGCTGATACAGTATGTTCAGTTTTAATTGCAAAATGTGCATGCCCAAACAAATGAAAAACACAGACTACAGAAACAATTCAATAATCAGACTCAGACTGTGGTATGACAAAGATGCTAGAATTATCAGACAGAGAATTTAAGACAGCTATGGTTAATATGTTAATATCCCTAATGAAAAAAGCAGACAACATTCGCATTCAAGAACGGATGGTAATGTAAGCAGAGATAAAATCTTTAAAAGAAAAGGAAGTGTTAGAAATACCAAACACCTTAATGGAAATTTTTTAAAAATCTCTTTGACAGACTTCTGACATAGCTGAGGAAAAGATCAGTGAACTGGAAGATAAGTAAATAGAAACTTTACAATTGGTGCTTGCTTCGGCAGGATATATACTAAAATTAGAAGGATATGCAAAATGGTAGTATGGACCCTGTACAAAGATGTCAAGCAAATTTGTGAAGCATTCCATGTTTTTCAAGTTGAATTAAAAAGCAAGACATCTTCTGTCTTCCGGAAATCCTTTTTAAACATAACATTCATAGAATCAAAGTAAAGATCAATCACACAAACAGCAAAAAGGAGCAGGAGTCAGTATTATTATGTCAGATAATTTTAACTAACAGTAAAAAAAGGACAAAGAAAGGCACTATATAATAAAAAGGTTCAAGTCAACAAGGTGACTTAACTTTCATAAATATATATGCACCCACCATCGAAGAAATTCAGAGTGTTGCAGCCAGTGAGGTGAATCGGAATCAGGCATAGAGGAGAAACCTATTTTACCAGAAGAGAGTAAGAAACATTTTATGAAGGCCACAACCTTAAATGCAGGGAAATCAAAAAAGCCTGAGTACTTGTTCATAAAACAAGTACTTCTAGACCTGAAAAAAAAAAAGCCTAGGCTGCCATACAATAATAGTGGGAGACTTCAACATCCCACTGCCAGCATTGGACAGATTATTTAGGCAGAAACTAACAAGGAAATTTTGGACTTAAATTTGACACAACCAACTGGACCCAATAAACGTCTATAGAACAATCCACCCATCAAGCACAGAATATACATTCTTCTCGTCTGCACATGGAACATATTCTAATATTGACCATATGCTCAGCCATAAAGCAAGTCTGAATAAATCTTTTAAACATTGAAATCATACCAGTGATACTTTCAGGTCACAGTGAAATAAAAATATAAATCAGTACCAAGAAGATCTCTCAAAACCACACAATTACATGGACATTAAATAACTTGCTGCTAAATGACTTTTGAGTAAACAGGGAAATTAAGGCCAAAATTTAAAAATTCTTTGACATAAATGAAAACAAAACACAACATCTCTGAGATGCAGCCAAAGCAGTGTTAAGAAGAAAAGTTTATAGTGCTAAATGCCTAAATCAAAAAGTTAGAAAAATCTAAAATTTATAATCTTAACATCGCACCTAGAGTAACTAAAACAAGGAGCAAACTAACTCCAAAGTTAGTAGAAAAAAATAAATAACTAATCAGAGCAGAACTGAATGAAATCAAGACCCAAAAATCCATACAAAGGATCCACAAAACCAAAAGCTTGTTCTTTGAAAGGATAAACAAGATCAATAGAGCAACAGCAAGATTAACAAAGAAAAAAAAAATTAGAGAAGATCCAAATAAGCACAATCAGAAACAACAAAGGTAACATTACATCCGATTCCACAGAAATACAAAAAATCATCTGCAGCTACTATGAACACCTCTGTGTACACAAACTAGAAAACCTATGGAAAATGGATAAATTCCTGGAAACACACAACTTCCTAAGAGTGAATCACACAGAAACTGAAACCTTGGACATACCAACAATGAGTTCTGAAACTGAATCAGTAATCAAAACACACCAACAAAGAAAAGCCCTGGACCAGATGGATTCACAGCCCAATTTTACTAGACATAGAATGAAGAGTTAATACCATTCCCACTGAAACTATTTCAAAAAATTGAGGAGGAGGGACTCCTCCCTAAATCATTCTATGAAGCCAGCATCACTCTGATACCAAAATGTGCCAAAAACACAGCAACAACAAAAAAAACTACAGCCCAAAATCCTTGATGGAGATAGATTCAAAAATCCTCAACAAAATAGTAGCAAAATCAATCCAGCAGCACAGCACAAAGTTAATTGACCAAGATCAAATTGACTTTATTTGCAGGATACAGGGCTTGTTCAACATATGCGAATCAATAAATGTGATTTACCACATAAACAGAATTAAAAATAAACAATGTGATCATCTCAACAGACAAAGAAAAAGTTTTCAATAAAACTATTATCCTTCCATGATAAAAACTCTCAATAAACTAGACATCAGAGGGGACATACCTCAAAATAATAACTTCCATCTATGGCAAACCCACAACCAACATCATATTGAATGGGCAGGACGCATTACCCTTGAGAACTGGAACAAGATAAGGATGGCCTTTCTCACCACTCCTATTCAACATAGTACTGGAAGTCCTGGCCAGAGCAAGCCAGCAAGAGAAGTAAATAAAAAGCATCCAAATAGGAAAAGAGGAAGTCAAACTATCTCTCTTTGTTGGTAGTATGATTCTATACCTAGAAAGCCCTAAAGATTCCCCCAAAAGGCTCCCAGAGCTGATAAGCAACTTCAGTAAAGTTTAATGATACACAATAAATACACAAAACCAGTAGCATTTCTGTGTACCAATAACATTCAAATTGAAAGCCAATTCAAGAATTCAATCCTATTTACAATAGCCACATACAAACAAAATACCTTGGAATATATCTAACCAAGGAGGTAAAAGATATCTACAAGGATAACCACAAAACACTGCTGAAAGAAATCACAGATGATACAAACAAATTGAAAACATTCAATGCTCACAGCTCAGATGAATTAGTATCTTTAACATGGCCATATGTCAAAGCAATCTACAGATTCAATACAATTCTTACCAAACTATCAACATCATTTTTACAGAAATAGAAAAAAAAGGTATTAGTCAGTTTTCCCACTGTTGATAAAGAAATACCCAAGACTGGGCAACTTACAAAAGGAAAGTTTATTGGACTTACAGTTCCACATGGTTGGGGGGACCTCATAATCATGGCAGAAGGCAAGGAGGAGCAAGTCACATCTTATGCAGATGGCAGTAGGCAAAAAGGGAGCTTGTACAGGGCAACTCCTGTTTTAAAAATCAACAGATCTCGTGAGACCCATTTACTATCATGACAACAGGGCAGGGAAGACCTGCCCCCATAATTCAGTCATCTCCCACCAGGTCCCTCCCACAACACGTGGGAATTATGGGAGTTACAAGGTGATATTTAGGTGGGGACACAGAGCCAAACTACATCAAAAAATATTCTAAAATTCACATGGAACCAAAAAAGAGCCCAAATAACCAAAGTAATCCTTAGCTATCTAAGAACAAAGCTTGAGGCATCGCATGGTCATACTTCAAACTATATTACAAGGCTACGGTAACCAAAACAATATAGTACAGGTACAAAAAGTGATACACAGACCAATGGAACTGGATAGACAACCCAGGAATAAAACTACACACCTAATCATCTGTAATCCTAATCATCTGATCTTCAACAAAGTCAACAATAACAAGCAATGGGGAAAGGATTCCTGATTTATTACATAGTGCTGGGCTCACTGGCTAGCTGTATGCAAAAGATCAAAACTGGACCCCTTCCTTTCACTATAAACAAAAATCAACTCAAGATGGATTAAATACTTAAATACAAGCCCTACAGCATGGAAACCCTAGAAGAAAACCTACAAATACCATTCTGGACATTGTCCTTGGCAAATAATTTATGTCTCAATCCCCAAAAGCAATTGCAACAAAAGTAAAGTTAACAAGTGGCACCTAATTGAACTAAAGAGCTTCTGCTCAGTGAAAGAAACTATCAACAGAGTAAACAGACAACCTTCGAGAATGAGAGAAAATATTCACAAACTATGCATTCAACAAAGGTCTAATATCCAGAATCTATAAGGAACTTAAATCAACAAGCAAAAACACACCCATTAAAATGTAGGCAAAGAACACGAACAGACACTTCTTAAAAGAAAACATACAAATGGCCAACAAACATATGAAAAATGCTCAACATGACTAATCATTAGAGAAATGAAATCAGTATCACAATGAGATAGCATCTCACATTGGCTAGACTGTCTATTATTATTATTATTATTTTTTTTTTTGAGACGGAGTCTCGCTCTGTCGCCCAGGCTGGAATGGAGTGCAGTGGCTGGATCTCAGCTCACTGCTGCAAGCTCCGCCTCCCGGGTTTACGCCATTCTCCTGCCTCAGTCTCCCGACTAGCTGGGACTACAGGCGCCCACCACCTCGCCCGGCTAGTTTCTTTGTATTTTTTTAGTAGAGATGGGGTTTCACTGTGTTAGCCAGGATGGTCTCAATCTCCTGACCTCGTGATCTGCCCGCCTCGGCCTCCCAAAGTGCTGGGATTACAGGCTTGAGCCACCACGCCCGGCCGAACTTTCAAAATTAATGAAAAATTCCTCCCCCAAACCCTGCAGATTCAAGGAGCTCAAAACTACCAAATAAGATAAACACTTAAAACACACGTATACCCACACACATACACACACACACATGCGCGCACACACACACACACCCCTATTGAAACGTCAGAAAATCAAAGAAAAATAGAGAATCTCATTTTTAAAAAACCAGCGGGGAAAAATCTTACCTACAAAAGAACAAGGGTAAGAATTACAGTGAAAACCCAAAATATGGTTATTATTGGAAAATGTCTAGGTAGGAGACCCATTATAAAGAATAAACAAATAATATCAGAAATGAAAGAGGAGTCACGATTCATCTTGTGAGTATTAACAGGATAATAAGGGCATACTGTGAAAAATTCTATGTCCACAACTATGGTAATTTTGATAAAATAAATTAATTACTTAAAAATCACAAGAGGCCGGGCGCGGTGGCTCAAGCCTGTAATCCCAGCACTTTGGGAGGCGGAGACGGACGGATCATGAGGTCAGGAGTTCGAGACCATCCTGGCTAACACGGTGAAACCCCGTCTCTACTAAAAATTACAAAAAGCTAGCCGGGCGAGGTGGCGGGCGCCTGTAGTCCCAGCTACTCGGGAGGCTGAGGCAGGAGAATGGCGTAAACCCGGGAGGCG
>NW_012118121.1:618873-641954 GCF_000951035.1 Colobus angolensis palliatus
AGGCGGAGCTTGCAGTGAGCTGAGATCCGGCCACTGCACTCCAGCCCAGGCGACAGAGTGAGACTCCATCTCAAAAAAAATAAATAAAAATAAAAATAAAAATCACAAGTACCAAAACTCACACAAGGAAAAATGTATTAACCTGAGTAGCCCCACATGAATTAAAAATTGTCTTAATAATTAAAACCTTTTTAATAAAGAAAGCACAAGGAATAGATGGTTTTAGTTGTGAATTCTTTAAGTAAGAAATAGTTCCACATTTTCACAATATATTTCCCAAAATAGCAGCAGTGGGAGAACATATTAGCTCATTTTATGAGACTAGCATTACCCTAATACCAAAATCAGACAAATATATTACAAGAAAACTAAAGACAAGTATATTCAAAATACCTTAACATAATATCATCTACCAATATCCAGTGACACATCAGTATATTATTAACAGGGATATGAGTGCCAGGAATGCAAGGCTGGTTCAAATTTTGTGAATCAGTTTAGGTAATTCATCATATTAAGAGACTGAAAAAGAAGAAAAAAATGACTGTATAAATCGAATGAGAAAAATCATTTGAAAATAATTATTACCCATTCAAATAAAAAATCTCAAAAAAAATAGGAATAGACAGGAGCTTCTTTAGCTTAATAAAGGGTATTATATCGGAAAATAGTTAACATTATAGTGGTGAGAGACTAAATGCATTCCTCCTATTATCAGGAACACGGACTGGATTTCGTCTCTTATAAATCTTAACCATGTACTCAAAGTCCTGACTAATATAGTAAGAAAAAAAAGTATACAAAGAAAAGATAGCGTTATTCACAGATGGCATGATTTTCTTTTTCTCCCCCTATTAACCACTAAACTAAAAAGAGGACACGATTTTCTATGTAGAAATTTTGTAAGCATTTACAATAAAGTTCCTGGAACTAACAGTCAAGTATAACAAGGTCACAGGATACAGGTGCTTTCCTATAAATAAAATATTAACTATTGGAACCTGAAATACAAAAAATAATAGCATTTACAATAGCACACAAAAATGAAGTACTTATATATGTTTACAGGATCTCTATGTATAAAACTACAAAACACTGATGAAAGAAATCAAGATCTAACTAAAGGGAAAGATAGTCACTATTCATGGGTTAACAGGCTCAGTATTGCTAAAATATAGATTCTTCCTTACTGGACCTACAGACTCAAGGAAATCCCAATCAAAATCCCAGGAAGCCATCTTGTAGATATCAAGAACGTATTCTACAATTCCTATAAAAATACAAAGGACCTAAAATAGCCAACACAATACTGAAGAAGAAAAAACAAAATCGGAGGACTCATACTAGCAAATCTAAAACTTAACATGAAGATACAGCAATCCAGACAGTGTGGTATTGTTGAAAAAAATAGACATAGACCAATGGAACAGAATGGAGAGCCCAGAAAGAGACCCTCACAGTCAACTGATTTTTGACAAAGGCACACAGGCAATCCAAAGGAGAAGGAACAGTGGTTTTTTGTTCTTGTTGTTTGTTTGTTTCAACAAATAGTGTTGGGACAATCGGATATTCACATGCTAAAACATAAACCTAGACAATGGCCAGGCACGGTGGCTCATGCCTGTAATCCCAGCACCTTGGGAGGCTGAGGCAGGTGGATCTCTTGACTCTTGAGGTCAGGAGTTCGAGACTAGCCTGAGCAACATGGTGAAACCCTGCCTCCACTTAAAATACAAAATTAGCTGGGTGTGGTGTCACATGCCTGTAATCCCAGCTACTTGGGAGGCTGAAGCAGGACAATTGCTTGAACCCAGGAAGCAGAGGTTGCAGTGAGCCAAGATCGCACCACTGCACTTCCAGCCTGGGCAACAAGAGTGAAACTGTCTCAAAAATAAATAAACAAACAAATAAATAAAATAAAATACGGTCCTAGACAAAAACTTCATCCTTTCACAAAGATTACCTCAAAATGACTCACAGACCTAAATGTAAATTGCAAAACTATAAAAATTCTAGAATAATACTGTGATGGTTAAAATAGAGTGTCAACTTGATTGGATTGAAGGATGCAAAGTATTGTTCCTGGGTGCGTCCGTGAGGGTGTTGCCAAAGGAGACTGACATTTGAGTCAGTGGACTGGGAGAGGCAGACTCACCCTTAATGTGGGTGGGCACCATCTAATCAGTTGCCAGCCTGGCTAGGATAAAAGCAGGAAGAGGAACGTGGAAGGACTTGACTGTCTTAATCTTTGGGACTACATTCTTCTCCCGTGTTGGATGCTTCCTGTCCTTGAACATCAGACTCGTCAGCTTTTGGGCTCTTGGAACTTCGACTAGAGACTGAAGGCTGCACTGTTGGCTTCCCCACATTTAAAAAAATTTTTTTTGAAATGGAGTCTCACTCTGTTGCCCAGGATAGAGTGCTGTGGTACATCTCCACGCACTGCAAGCTCCGCCTCTCCAGTTCACGCCCTTCTCCTGCCTCAGCCTCCCGCGCTTAGCTGGTACTACAGGCACCCACCACCATGCCCAGCTAATGTTTTGTATTTTTTCAGTAGAGATGGGGTTTCACCGTGTTAGCCAGGATGGTCTCGATCTCCTGATCTCGTGATCCACCCACCTCAGCCTCCCAAAGTGCTGAGATTACAGGCATGAGCCACCGCGCCCGGCTGACTTCCCCACATTTGAGGTTTTAGGACTCAGACTGGCTTCTTTTCTCCTCAGCTTGCAGAGGGCGTATTGTGGGACTTCATGTTGTGATTGTGCAAGTCAATACTACTTAATAAACTTCCCTTTATATACACATCTATCCTATTAGTTCTATCCCTCTAGAGAACCCTGACTAATACAGATTTATAAGAGAAAAATCTACGTCACTTAGGATTTGGTAACACATTTTTAAATACAACATCAAAAGCATGCTCCATAAAATTAAAAAATGATCAACTAGATTGTATTAAAATTACTAAAACTGCCATGTGAAAAAAAAAATGTCAAGAAAAGTCAAGTCACAGACTAGCAGAAATATTGCAAAACACGTATCATATAAAATACTTATACCCAAAATAGGAGGCCAGGCTTGGGTCAAACCTATAATCCAAGCAATTTGGGAGACTGAGGCAGGAGAATCACTAGAGGCCAGGAGTTCAAGACCAGCATGGGCAATATGCAAAACCCCTGTTTCCAAAAATCATAAATAAATTATCTACATGTGCTGGCATGCACCTGTTGGGGGAAAAAAAAAAGGCAAAGAGCTCTTAAAATTCAACAAAAAGAAATCAAATATAGTATTCCCCCTTTATCCAAATGGAGTATGTTCCAATACCACCAGTGGTTGCCTGAAACTCCAGAAAGGACCAAACCCTATATATATACATATAAATACTATGTAGAATGTCTTTCTTTTTTTCTTCACGATTTCATGGATTTAAGATTCATCCTTAGTGTAGATGTTAGCAACCTCAACATACGATTTTTCTTCTTTCCTTGTTAAGTCAAGAACTAGTACCTCGTTACTTAAATGAAGCAGTTTAGGCTTCTCTTTGGCATATCAGAACTGTCAGCATCACTACTCTTGTGCCTTGGAGCCATTATTAAAACTGCCTTTGCCAAAAAATATAACAGTGAGAAAATTATAACAGTGAAAGAGATCTGACCTAACCAACTCTGTCTTGCTTCTAACCTCCAAATTGCCCTTGTCCATTGTATTAGTCAATTTTCATGCTGCTGATAAAGACATACCCAAGACTGGGAAGAAAAAGAGACTTAGTTGAACTTATAGTACTACATGGCTAGGGATGCCACAGAATCATGGCAGGAGAAGAAAGGCACTTATTACATGGCGGTGGCAAGAGAAAATGAGGAAGAAGCAAAAGCAGAAACCCCTGATAAGCCCGCCCATCAGATCTCATGAGACTTATTCACTATCATGAGATTAGCATGGGAGAGACCGGCCCCCATGATTCAATTACCTCCGCAAGTCCCTCCCACAAGATGTGGGAAATCTGGGCAATACAATTCAAATTGAGATTTGGGGAAGGACACAGCCAAACCTTATAATTCCACTCCTCACCCCTCCAAATCTCACGTCCTCACATTTCAAAGTCAATCATGCCTTCCCAACAGTCCCCCAAGTCTTAACTCATTTCACAATTAACCCAAAGTCCACAGTCCTAAGTTTCATCTGTGACAAGGCAAATCCCTTCTGCCTGTGAGCCTGTAAAATCAAAAGCAAGCTAGTCACTTCCAAGATACAATGGGGTTACAGGTATTAGGTTAAAAATACAGACATTCCAAATGGGAGAGATTGGCCAAAACAAAGGAGTTACAGGGCCTTTGTTCCAAGTCTGAAATCCAGTGGGGCAGTCAAATCTGAAAGCTCCACAATGATCTCTTTTGACTCCAGATCTTACATCCAGGTCACACTGATGCAAGAGGTGGGTTCCCATGGTCTTGGGCAGCTCTGCCCCTGTGGCTTTGCAGGGTACAGCCTCCCTCCTGGCTCCTTTCACAGGCTGGTACTGAGTTTCTGTAGCTTTTCCAGGTGCACAGGGCAAACCGTTGGTGGATCTACCATTCTGGGGTCTGGAGGACAGTGGCCCTCTCCTCACAGCTCCACTAGGCAATGCCCCAGTAGGGATTCTGTGTAGGGGCTCCCACCCCACATTTCCCTTCCACGCTGCCCTAGCAGAAGTCTTCCATGAGGGCCTCACCTCTGCGGCAACCTTTTGCCTGGGCATCCAGCCACTTCCATACATCTTCTGAAATTTAAGTGGAGATTCCCAAACCTCAATTCTTGACTTCTGCACACCCACAAGCTCAATACCATGTGGAAACTGCCAAGGCTTGGGGCTTCCACCCTCTGAAGCCACAGCCTGAGCTGTATATTGGCCCCTTTCAGCCATGGCTGGAGTGGCTGGGACACAGGGCACCAAGTCCCTAGGCTGCACACAGCATGGAAGTCCCTAGGTTTCCCTGGGCCCAGCCCGCAAAACCACTTTTTCCTGCTAGGCCTCCAGGCCTGTGATGGGAGGGCCTGCCATGAGGGTCTCTGGGCATGGCCTGGGGACACTTTTCCCAAGGTCTTGGGGATTAACATTAGGCTCCTTGTTACTTATGCAAATTTCTGCAGCTGGCTTGAATTTCTCCCCCAGAAAATGGGTTTTCCTTTTCTATCACAGTCAGCTGCAGATTTTCCAAACTTTTATATTCTGTTTCCCTTATAAAATCTGATCACTTTAACAGCACTCAAGTCACATCTTGAATGCTTTGCTGCTTAGAAATTTCTTCTGCCAGATACCCTAAATCATCTCTGTCAAATTCAAAGTCCCACAAATCTCTAGGGCAGGGGCAAAATGCTGACAATCTCTTTGCTAAAACATAACAAGAGTTAAATTTGCTCCATTTCCCAAAAAGTTCCTCGTCTCCATTTGAGACCACCTCAGCCGGACCTTATTGTTCATATCACCATCAGCATTTTGGGAAAAGCCATTCAACAAGTCTCTAGTAGGTTCCAAACTTTCCCACATTTTTCTCTCTTCTTCCGAGCCCTCCAAACTGTTCCAACCTCTGCATGTTACCCAGTTTCAAAGACACGTTCACATTTTTGGGTATCTTTTCAGCAACGCCCCACTCTGCTGGTACCAATTTACTGTATTAGTCTGTCTTCATGCTGCTGATGAAGATAAACCCAAGACTAGGAAGAAAAAGAGGTATAATTGGACTTACAATTCCACATGGCTGGGGATGTCTCAGAATGATGGTGGGAGGTGAAAGGCACTTTTCTTTTTTCTTTTTTTTTGAGATGGAGTCTCTCCCTGTCGCCCAGACTGGAGTGCAGTGGCGCCATCTCAGCTCACTGCAAGCTCTGCCTCCTGGGTTCACACCATTCTCCTGCCTCAGCCTCCCGAGTAGCTGGGACTACAGGCTCCCGCCACCACGTCCGGCTGATTTTTTGTATTTTCAGTAGAGATGGGGTTTCAGCGTGTTAGCCAGGATGGTCTCGATCTCCTGACCTCATGATCCACCCACCTCCACCTCCCAAAGTGCTGGTATTACAGGTGTGAGCCACTGCGCCTGGCCTGAAAGGCACTTCTTACAAGGTGGCAGCAAGAGAAAATGAGGAAGAAGCAAAAGCAGAAACCCCTGATAAACCCATCAGATCTTGTGATACTTATTCACTATCATGAGAATAGCACAGGAAAGACGGGTCCCCATGATTCAATGACCTCTCCATGGGTCCTTCCCACAACACGTGGGAATTCTGAAAGATACAGTTCAGGTTGAGATGTGGGTGGGGCGCAGGCAGACCATATCATCCATTCTTGGGCATGGGCCAAACTAATTTTAGGAGGAACTTAGTTCATAGTGTACCTCTGAAACAAAGACGATAGCAGCCCTTTCCTGAAACAAACCCCTTCCTTGCCCGGGGACCAGACTGCCTTTGTAAAACTAACAAATTAGGCATAAGATTAGAAATTACGGTTTAGGAGTCATGCAGCCAGAGGCCACGAGAATCCTGACCTCCCCAGTTGCTCCTAGGGATAGCATTTTTATTATAAAACCTAAGATTGGTGCTCCAGAATCAGATCCTGCATTCTCATTCACCAGCTGGTGCCACCAAGATCAGCAATCTAGTTCAACCAGTTTCGGCGATCCACCCCCCACGGATGGAAGACAGCACAAAGAACCCAGTTCCACCCCCTAGGATTTCCCTTCTGACCTGACCAATTTGAACTTTCCATTCCCTGCCCCTACACTGACCTGCCAAATTATCCTTAAAAAATCCCAGTCTCTGAATTCTGTGGGAGACTGATTTCAGTAATAAAACTCCTCTCTCCTGTTTAGCTAAGTCTGTGTGAATTAAACTCTTTCTGTATTGAAATTTCCCTGTCTTGATAAATCTGCTGTCTCTACTGCAATTCCTCTCTATCTGGGCAGCGGGCAAGGAGAACCCATTGGGAGGTTACATTAAGTAAAATAAGGGTCACTTGAACACAAACACTGATATCTTGACAGTGGGTCTGATGAACTGAGATGACAACTAAGTGACTAAAGGGCAAGTAACATGGACGGCAAGGAAACATCGGGCTAAGGGATGATTCAATTCCTGAGTGGAACAGATTGGGATGGCTTGAGATTTCATCATGCTACTTCGAGTGGCATGCAATTTAAAATTTATGAATTATATCTGGAAGTTTCCATTTAACATATTTGGATTGTGGAAAGTAAGACGGTGGATAAAGGAGGAGACTTGTAAATCAAGTTAAAGATAGGCAAAACGTGGAACAGACACTTTCTCAAAAAAATACGCAGCTGGAACATAAAGCATGAAAAGATGCTACACAGCATTTGTCATTAGGGAAGTGCAAATTAAAACAAGTTACTACTACATTTATTGTAATGGCTAAGTTCCAAAAAAAACGACCATACCATTTGATGAGAGGATGCAGAGCAACAGGGACTCTCATTCATTTTTGGCAAGAATGCAGAAAGGCACAACCACTTCAGAAGACAATTTGGCAGCATCTCATAAAGTTAAACATAGTATTACCATATGATCCAGCAATCACACTCCTAGGTATTTAGCCAACTGTTTTGAAAACTGAAGTCCACACACATTTTGCACACCAATGGTAACATATGCTTTGCTCCTACTCGAGAAAAACTGTCAGCAACTAAGATGTCCTTCAGTAGGTGAACAGATGCACTGTGGTACATCCACACAACGGAATACTACTCAGCAATCAAATGAAATGGGCTATCGAGGCCTGCAAAAACATGGAGAAGAGTTCAATGTGTATTACTAAGTGAAAGACGCCACTCTGAAAACACTACGTACTGCACAATCCAATTTATGTAACATTCTGGAAGAAGTGAAATGATAGAGACTCAATGGTTGCCAGGGGTTTGGGGACATGGAGGGTTGGATAGGTAAGTGCAGAGGATTTCTTTTGAGGGTAGTTAAAGGATCCTGTGTGATAATTGTCATAATGGATACGTGGCACTATTTGTCAAAAGCCATAGACCAGTACCACACCATCCTTTCAACCCCGCATTCACAGTCAACTGCAGTGACTGTAGGAAAGCCCGTCCTGCCCCGTGAGCATTTTGTGATTTGAGAGAGATTACTCCAAGAACAGAGGCAGCGGATTCATTCCCGAGTGTTCACGCTCTCTACCCCAAAAGCTTCTCTTCGGTTGCCACCACCATTATTTCCAAAAGGAAACCTTGCAGATTCCCCTCTACCGAGGCCCGACATAAACATGCAGATTTCTACAGTTGCTTAACCTCCCACCACTGCTGCAGGCTGGCAGGGCTCGGGGGTCTCAGAGGGGTCTCAGAGGGTCAACAGGAAGCAGCGTTCAGATTTATCCGCACCCCACATCCCCAAGCCTTTCATTACGCCTTGTGAAACATCACTTGACCTTTTATTCCACATCATAATTCCCAAATGATCAGGTTATTTTATTTTACATCTAAATTTGGGATACTCATAGCCCATCTCAAAATCCCAGCCCACCAGTTACGTCAATAGGAAAGCTCACGCAAGAGCTGCGCAATTCTGGTGAAGTGTTTACATCTGCAGCGATACGTGAGAAATGGTTTATTAATAATCATGGCGTCACTGAGAGGGAGGAAGAAGCCAGGGGGATAAAGACTAACGCACAACCTCCTCCGCTCTTCGCCCAACCACCCCACCACCAAGTGCCCAGTGCTGACGCAGGAGCACAAAAGACCCTGCACTGCAGCCAGAGGAGTGTGCATGCTCCCAGAGGACCCCTCCCAGGACCCACACGCAAGCCCCCCTCCGCCCTCCCCCTTGGCTGCTATGGACACCAGTGACTCACGAAGAGCTTTGTTCTCAGAAACTGCATTTTTACTCGTGGGCCTGAAATCAACTTTTACTCAAGAATCCCAATTTCAAACATTCAAGCCTTACTACATTCAAAAATATAGCAAATGTCTAACAAAACTGTCCCTTCCAGCAGATTGTAATCAACTTTGTCATCAAAAGGACAAAACACAAAACCCTGCACAGATATGACACAGGGCAGACCCAAACTTCAGCTATTGTGGGCTCTCCTTGGATGATCATGTAGCATACCCTCAGCACCCTGTACCAGCCCTGAGCTAGGCATGCTTCTGGGGTCAGAAAGCTAAACGTGGGCAAAAGGCTTTCATTGAGCACAATTTGCATTTCTGACATCAGGGCCCCCTAAGGCTATGCTTTTTTCTTTTATTTTTTCTTTTACTTTTTGAGCTGTTATTGAAGTCACCCTTGACTCTTATCAAGTTCTCAACTCACCTCTTGTCGAATTCCATCTGCCTTTTAATTCCACATCTTAAACCATAGATGATCAGGACTTCTCCATTCATCCACACCTGAATCGAAGGCCCCAATATTCCATCCCAAATGTCCACACCCACAGTTGTATTTGGATGGGGAGCAGATAGGCATAAAGGCAATTTATTTGGAGGCACTGAAGGCTGCCTTCATAGGAACAGAACAGAAAATGGCTGATGAAGGGCTGTCAGCCCACAGGAGTGGATGTCAGGTTAGAAGGGTCGGCAGCGCATTAGCCCTCTGTTTCTCCCTGCTGTTCCCACCCCTGCTTCTGCTGTGACCCTAAAAGAGATGCAAGCACAATGAAGAACTTGCCAGGCATCAAAGAAGAGAGTGCAAGGCCGGAAGCCCCCTCCTCTCAACGGGAGGGCTCACGGCTTGCCCCTCCCTCCCTCCTGCACACTCCCCCTCCCAGCTGTTGGTCCACACATTTTTTTTGCAGAAACAAAGCTCTCACAGACACAGACCAGCACACCAGGTTTCCCGAGAATCCCCCCAGTCTCAAACAGTCTGCTCTGAGTCTTGTTAAACAGTGAAGACATCACGTCCGAAGTGCACCCCTGCCAGGGAGTGGCAACAGAATACTGGGTTTGGGAGATGTGGGACAATGAATGTGTCCGTCAGTATTGCAGCAATCTTGATTGAGCTACCTGAGGCTTTATTGATTTATTCATTCCGTCTTGACAGAGACTTAGCTCTCCTTCACACTCTTAATTCACGTTGTCCAGCCCCAGCTTCCTGTGATCCCCGTCCGAAACCAGAGGCTCTCAGGGTTTTTGTGAACCTTTTGTTCTACACATGAACCAGAGATCTCTTTAGAACTTTCTGCAGCCAATTAGCAAATTAAGGCAACTTAAGTGGAGGCAATTTAAGTCTGAACAGTTAAAGAATATAAAATAGATGATTAGGGCTCTTGAGCCCAAAGAGAAGAATAGGCTGCAAGGGTTAGAATAGAGAAGTAGCACAGCCAGCATCTCCCCAGCCCCCAACCACTCCCCTCCCCCAGCCTCTCTATGAATGAGGAAGAGAACACAGGCACAAAGAGGACCCCCCGTATACAAAGCCCACTGTGGAGACCCCTCAATGCACAAAGAGGGCATCCCTTTTTCTGTGTTCCCCACACTGCACTCCGTGCTGCCTCTCACGTACAACCTCTTCACATGCCCAGCCCGGAAACCGCATTATCTGAAGGGCCTTAATTTCAAGAGCTCTGCAGTAGTTTTATCCATGCGGGATGTCTTCTGAATCCCACGCAGTAATTTTCTCTAGGACTGGAGTGTGAAATGAAGCTATTAGGGAAATAATAGACGATTATGAAATGGAAGCAATTTTTCCAAACCGACAGTTATTCTTTTCAATTTCTGATACCACTTCAGCCCTCTGAGCCATCACTACGCAGGTTGTCTAATTGAAACTTCCTTTCCTCTTTTCGCATTGTCTCTAACATATGTCCTACATGGTGACAAATTAATCCACTCTGGTGTGCAGTACCCACAAATATCTGCAGCTATCAACCAGAGAACCCCAAGAGATCAATCATGTGAGGCCACAGTCAGGCTGTTCTGTGGAGACACCATGAAATTTGCCCATCACAACCCTAAACTCAGAGGGAAAGAAAAAGGAGTAGATCAGGGAGGGTTAAAAAAAAGACAAAAGCACACAAGCCAACATCGCCCCATCTCTCCGCGCCCTATCCCTTCTTCTGCAGAGAGCTGAGAGACAAAGGGGTGGCCAGTGCTCCCAGAAGACTCTCCCTAGGGCAGAGGGCCCCCTTTTGTCCCTCTCCCTCCCCTACATTCTCCTGCCCAGCTCTTTGACACTGGCTGGCTTTGTCTTCTGGAAAAAAGCCTGTACAAAATGAGCTATTATACCAGATTCCTCTCAGACGACCCCAGCCCTAATTTCAAACGCTGTTTTCTTGCACCTGGGCCACAGGACTGAACAATAGTGCCGCATCCTTTCCCAGCACTTCAGGAATAAATAGGGCACGCAGGAGACCAAAGCACAAATGTAGGAGGCTAAAGCATTGCTACCTGTTTCCTTCTTGCAGGCTTTATGATGCCTTATCACTCTGTCAAGCTCTGAACCCACTCCTTGTCAAATCCCTGCAACCTTTCTATTCTGTGTAAAATAACACACACAATGAGGGCTTAATCTTTCCCTGTACACCTATATCATGGACCTCACTTGTCTATTCCAAATTCTAAGGACCTGCAGTTACTTGCAGAAGAATTAGGGAGATGACAGAATGAGGTAATTCTTGAGCAGTAAGCCTTGGGCTGGACTCATCAATAAAATACCAAAAAGCAGCTCATCCAATGCAGGGAGCTCAGACACAGGGAGAGGAAGGCAGGTAGAGACAGGCACAGTCCATCAAGCACCTCTGCTGCTGCAACCCCAGGCGCTTTGCAGGGAGCAACCTGAAGGAAACAGCTGCATGAAGAAGCACAAGGAGGCACCAGGAATTCTCCCCCATTACACATGGACAAAGACTGGCCATTTGCTTCCCCAAGCCCGGCCAAAGGTACAACAACATTGCAGTTCCCTGTGGACAATTCTGCTGTTGAGCAGAACTGAGCCATTAATGCAAAGCCATGCTTATGTTTAATTTCCAGCCAGTAACTGTGTATCTCCAAAATCTCAGTTCCAAGCATCCCAATTTCCAACCTCCACTTCCCACTCGTGTGCCCGAGAAAATCAGTGTAAGCAATACTTTGATATCTACTAAATTCCTATTCTTTGAGCATTTATTTTTATCTTGTGTTTTCATTTCTTGCTAGCTTCACCTCTCTTCCTACTCCACACACATCACTTCGGCCCAGTGCATCCACATATGGTCTCTCCCTCCCGTTTTCTGTTCATCTAGCCCTGAGACTCAGGCAGGCTGAAGAAAAGCAGGCAACTCTGTGCATGTGTTTTAAGTTTGCATAACTTTTTCTACTGTGATAAAATACACATAATATAAATTACCATTGTAACCACTTTTACATGTACATTTTATTGGCATTAAGCACGTATATATTGTGATGCATCTTCAGATGTGTAGCATCCATCATCTCCAGAACACATTTCATCTTGCAATGCTGAAACTCTGTACCCATTAAACAATAACTCCCCATTCTCTTCTCCCCATAGTCCTTGAAAACCACCATTCTATTTGCTGTTTCTATGACTTCGTCAGAGTACTCTAAGTACCTCCTTAAGCAGAATCATAAGACGGTATTTGTCTTTTTGTGACTAGCTTATTTCACCTAGTGTAATGCCCTTAAGGCTCATCAATGTTGTACCATACTTCAGTATTTTCTTCCTTTTTAGGGCTGAATAGTGTTCCAATATATGTATACACCATATTTTATTTATCTATTTGGCTTTCTATGTACACTTGGGTTGCTTCCATATTTAAGTGATTGTGAATAACACTGCTATCACCATGGGTGTACCAGTATATTTTTAAGACCATGCTTTCAATTCTTTTGGGCATACGCCAAGAAGGGGAATTACTTGATGACGTGTAATTCTATTTTTATTTTTTGATGAACTGCTGGACTGCTTTCCACAGCAGCTGCACCATTTTACATTCCCACCAACGCTGTGCAAGGCTTCCACATCTCAACCTTTTCACCAACACTTATTTTCTGTTTTTCTTTTAAATTTTATAGTAGTCATCCTCATGGGTATAAAGTAGTATTTTATTGTAATTTTAATTTGCATTTCACCAAATTAGTGATGCTCAACTGTGGTTTTAACTTCACTTTTAAATTATAACAACAGATTTCTGCAGCGGTTCCGACAGAGTGAATAATTCCGGACATGTAATACTCCCTTTCAAAAACAAGAACTTTGGTCAAAATATATGATGAAACAGTGGGTCTCAGACACTGAACAGCAATTTTCAATATATGTAAGAGGACTGAAATCCTACAAAGCATGTTTTCCAATATAAACAGCATTAAACTGAAAATCAGTATAAGAAAGATGTCTTGAAACCCTCCTCAATATTTGGATATTTTACAACAAACTTTAAATGACCCATGTGTCAAAAACGAAAACAAGAGAAAACAAAAGGTAAGATGATACGGGTAAGAATTGTTAACAACCTCCCCCATTTCTTTTTGTCCAGGTCCCTCAGAAAAGCAGAGTCATCTACCAAGCGGAAGCCCCCTTTTGGCCTTTCTTACAGTGTACACTTCATGAAAGTATATAGGCTAGCCCTTCATCCTCATCTCCTCTCATTTTAGACAACACATATTTCAAATTCCTGTTCCAAGTACTCCAATAGGTGATACATACATTTGACATGAAACATTATTCACTGTTGGGCACCATGGGCTGTAAGTGTGTTCCTTGTTCAGAAGAAATGTAACTTAGTAGTCCAAATTGGTATTGTATTTCGATTTCTTACAAGTATTTAGAGCATTTGCATCTACGACTAGGCTCTATGCAAAGCACACTTGAGTCTCTTTTCAGGAAAAATATATAGTCCCCTGGAACTACAGTGTGGTACCATGTAGTCTGCTTGCCAGCTATATGTGAGACCTTCCCTTACCCCCCAACCCCAGGGAATCTGCCCCAGAGTCATCTATAGTCTTGGTCTATCTTGTTGCCAGACAGAGAAGTTTTCGTTGCCATTTTGTGCCTCGAAGAGTGCAGGAGATGTGTGTCAATGACCACACTATCCATCCAATCTTGTAGCTCCCCTTGTCCACTCATTTCACAGACCAAAGTGGCTAACTCAAGAGAGCATGCCAGGAAGTCAACTAGCTGGCTTCCATTACCTTTTGATCATGAAACGGAATTCTTCTGATGGGCATGAACATGTGTGTCACTTTAATGTGTCCCTTAAATTCACACAGTGACTTCTATGGAATCATGCCCCATACAGGAATCCCCTTAATAATTCAGTTCGGCATTGCCCATCTGCCTGAACATATGGCAAGGCCAGTGCCACTGATCATAAGTGGGTAAATACCTAAATATTGAGGTCCTTGCTATTGTTCAACTATTCCATCTCTCCAAAACAATAAAAAAGTATGAAATTACTGTTACTGACCTGATTTGTCCTTCTCATCTTCAGAGCTTTTCCATCAGTAGGTCATAGCGTGGCAGCCTTCCAAACAGGATATGTCCATTCACCTTGGAACAACCATTTGTAAATCAAATAGGTTTGTGTCGGCCAGTCAAGTGCTGTTTATACTGTGTCCAGAATTGGTTCCTTCCCGTGGGCTCCTGGTCTCGCTGACTTCAAGAATGAAGCTTCCGACACTCGCGGTGAGTGTTAACAGTTCTTAAAGATGATGTGTCCAGAGTTTGTTCGTTCAGATGTTCAGATGTGTCCAAAGTTTCTTCCTTCTGGTGGGTTCTTGGTCTCGCTGACTTCAGGAGTGAAGCCGCAGACCTTCCCAGTGTTACAGCTCATAAAGGTAGCGCGGACACAAAATGTGAGCAGCGGCAAGATTTATTTCCAAGACGGAAACAACACAGCTTCCACAGCGTGGAACAATACCCTGCTGGCTTCCTGCTGCTGGCTCAGGGGCCAGTTTTATTCCCTTATTTGCACCGCCCCCCCCCATCCTGCTGATTGGTCCATTTTACAGAGTGCTGATTGGTCCGTTTTTACAGAGTGCTGATTCGTGCGTTTACAAACCTTTAGCTAGACAGAGCGCTGACTGGTGCATTTTTACACAGTGCTGATTGGTGCATGTACAAACCTTTAGCTAGACACAGAGCGCTGATTGTTGCCTTTACAATCCTTTATCTAGACATAAAAGTTCTCCAGGTCCCCACTCAACCCAGAAGCCCAGCTGGCTTCACCTCTTAATAGGGCACCACTTATGTGGCAATAAAATTTGGCAGTGGTTCCAAATTTGGCCCTAGAGGAAAACAGACTGCATGCCCATGAATCTGATCAGTGCCTCCTTGTATTCTTCTGAATGCATAAATCTGTTCCAATCAGTTTCATTTTGTTGTGGAGCTCTTCTGGGCACTGTCTTCCTTGTTAGACCATTTCCCTGGTTATCCAAGACATTATGGTATTTCAAGTTTCAAGATTATTTTATGCCTTTTATTCATAGAACGTGGCTCCAATTGATGTCCAATAGCAAGCCAATAATTGTCTCTCAAATGGTGTTAATGTGTCATCATATCTGGAAATTTTATGGCCCAACAACCACTGATGAGTGACACCAACAGGCTTTGGCCATAAACTCTAGTCTGCATGAATGCACGTTGTAGATACTTCCCAAATTATATCCGAATGCAGATCATAAGGTTCCAAAGGGATTGTGTGAACCACCATTTTTGCAATTCATACATAGTCTACTATTGTTTGGTTCCCAATTTCAAAATTTTCCTTTTTGGGGTAATTTTATGGATAATAACTAGCAATATTCTTGGATTGGAATATGCATCATTCAGTATCCAAACAATCCAACCAGGTGTGGTGCTTATTCCTTAATTACAGTGGATAGACGGTGACAAGGGTATCGTTTGGATGTTTCACCTCTCCAAACCTCATGTTTATATTTGTTTCGCAGTGTTGGAGGTGGGACCTGACGGGAGGTGTTCAGGCTATGGAGTGGATCCCTCATGAATAGATCAGTGCCCTCCCTAGGGTGAGTGAGTTCTCACTTTATTAGTTCCCAGGAAAGCTAGTTGTTAAAAAGAGCTGGACATCTCCCACCCCACCCCTTGGCTTCTCTGTTGCCATGTAATCTGTGCACATACTGGTTCCGATTTCTCTTCCACCATGAGTGGAAGCAGCCTCAAGCCCATATCCAGAAGCCAATGCTGGCACCATGCTTCCTGTACATCTTGCAGAACTGTGAGCCAAATAAACCTTTTTTTCTTTATAAATTACTCAGCCTTGGGTATTCCTTTGTAGCAACACACACACACACACACACACACACACACACACAAAACACAGGCATGTTATTTTTTCTTGCCTGTGGTATGCCCTGTTAAGGTTATTCTTAAGAATTTCACCACTCAGGCAGGCCCTTTGATTTTTGCTGGATTTATCAAGCATCCTATGCTAGTCATGCATGCCACTACTGTATTTAGTCAGTCCTACCTTCTTTGGTTTCAAATATTAACATGATATCATCAGTGTGTTTTATTTTCATGCTTAGGATCTGTATCAAGTCCCAAATATCTTTCAGCCAAATTAAATGAGCAATCTTGTAAATTCCCATAACCCTGTGGCAAAACAATACATGCAAATTGGATCCTCATTTTCACATGAAGGAAAACTGTGATTGACTCTTGTCTGAGATTGGAAGTAAAAAAAAATCTTAAAAATCAATCACTGAGGGTCCGGCATGGTGATTCATGCCTGTTATCCAAACATTTTGGGAGGCCGAGGTGGGCTGATCACTTGAGGCCAGGAGTTTGAGATCAGTCTGGCCAACATGGTGAAGCCCTGCCTCTACTGAAAATACAAAAATTAGCTGCATGTGGTGACAGGCACCTGAAATCCCAGCTACCTGGAAGGCTAAAGCAGGAAAATCACTTGAACTCGGGAGGCAGAGCTTGCAGTGAGCCAAGGTCGCACCACTGCAACAGAGCCTGGGAGACAGAGTAAGACTCTGTCTCAAAAAAATAAATAAGATAAATAAAAATAAAAATCAGTCATTGAGTACCAGTCTCTTTGGATGCGTATGTGTGGGTGTGTGCATGTATGTGTGTGCACGTGTGTGTTGCCACTGAAACCATATGGAGAGAGTGCTAATGTTGTAGGTAGTATTGCCTTATTCAAGCCTTGATAATCTATAGTTAGTTTCCACGAGCCATGCAGTTTCTGGGAAACCATTCAGTATCCACATAGGGATACTGTACAGAGAATTTTTTGGTACCAGTTCTCCAACTGCTAAAATGACATTAATTAAAGTGGTAATCTTGGCCGGGTACGGTGGCTCATGCCTGTAATCCTAGCACTTTGGGAGGCCGAGGCAGGTGGATCACGAGGTCAGGAGTTTGAGACCATCCTGGCTAACACGATGAAACCCCGTCTTTACTAAAAACGCAAAAAAAAAAAAAAAATTAGCCGCATGTGGGCAGGCG
Organism: Colobus angolensis palliatus; assembly: GCF_000951035.1. Lineage (NCBI taxonomy): Eukaryota > Metazoa > Chordata > Mammalia > Primates > Cercopithecidae > Colobus > Colobus angolensis. Next base: position 636,280 of record NW_012118121.1, read on the forward strand.
CCTGTAGTCCCAGCTACTCAGGAGGCTGAGGCAGGAGAATGGTGTGAACCCCGGAGGTGGAGCTTGCAGTGAGTCGAGATCGTGCCACTGCACTCTAGCCTGGGGGACAGAGCGAGACTCCGTCTCAAAAAAAAAAAAAAAAAAAAAGTGGTAATCTCATTTTTTTCCACTAGCTTTTTGCTCTTCCACATTTTTTACTCTTTCAAATTGACAACCCATGTGAGTTTAGACAGTTTTATTAGTTCTCATTTAGAAAATCTAATTAATGCTGACTGAGGGGAGAACTTACATGCCTTTTGCATTACAATTCTAAATAGGGTAACTCTCCTTTCAGTCAGATATATTATTCACATCAATATTACATTCAGGTAAAGGAGATACAACCATTTCACATACAATCTGTTCATACTTCAATTTTTATTTAAACTTTTAACTTAATAGTATCAACTGCTGCATCCCCATATTTTCCCTAACTTTAACTTCTTGTTCAACCATTGGTTTTGAAATCACAGGGCAGCAGACTTTTGTGTCAAGGAGCCCCCAAATGAGCTCTTCTCCACCCCTTGGCCATGTTACCCACACACGGCTATATGGCTGCAATCCAAACCACAAGAGAGCTCCTCTACCCACATGAACACCGACACTAGCATGGCCAATGGACTGGAGACCTTGCAAACGCGTTGCACCAGAGAAGGAACTTGTGCTGACTCACTCATACCCACAGACCTAAGTGGCTGCAGCAGGATGCCATAATGAGTCCCATAGTGCCATTATGGGGCTATATTCTTTCCTGGGAACCACAACTCCCGTAATCCACATCCTGGAGCTCCCACTGACATACTTCAGAGTCCACAGAGAGGACCATAGTGAGCGCAGCACTAACTGGACCCAAAGCTGCTGTGATTACTGTGCTGACCCCAGTAATCTAGCTCACAGGGAGCACTACTCGGGGGAAAGGATGGCACAGTGCATCAAAAATGCACTGTGGCCCCTGAGACAAAGAAAATCACAGTACACACTTTCCAGAGCATGTGCACTCCCTGTGTGGGTCTGGGAAAAGCGACTCCACCCCCAGTCATAGCACAAAGTCTGTTGTTGGCCTCATGGGCCGAGAGTGAGATCCCCTCCCACCAGCAGAAGACTCTTTACTTGGGCTCAATACGGAGAGCAGGGTCGCTCCTCCTGCTCTGCACACTGCTGCACCTGAAGTTACTTCTGTGCTGCTGGAGGCTGGCACAAGCAAGCCAGAGGGCTGCCTGTCCAGGACTGTGAGTGGTGACTGCATCCCCACTGGCAGCATGGTGTCCGTGCTCAGGATAACGCGTGAAGAACAGAACCCCTTCTGCTCTGTGTGGTGCTGTGGTGCTGCTGCCGCCAACAACAGATTAACTTGAGAGCTGAATGTCTGGGGTTGTGGGTGGCGGCCCCACATCACAGCCACTGCCAACGCCAAAGCCACTCAAGACCCACAGCATTTTCCCACCAGTGCTAGTGACATTGCTCACACCACACCACCTTCTCAGAGACTCGAGAACCTGCTTATCTGCCAAGCTAACAGCTGCCACTACCAGCACCCAAGCAAGACACCAGGAGGCTGAAGAAATAGCCATCCTGGACCTATTAATACCAGTGCAAGTGTGCCCAGCCCTGGGGCCCAAGAACAAGCATTTCAACCCAATGCCGTTACCACTGAGGCATGAAGACTGGCCCACCTGGCATCCTTGTTCCAACTCTCCACCCACGAGGCCAAGAAGAGACTTTGTGCTAAGACTAGGGGTGGAGTCACTTCTCACAGACCCAGACAGGGAGTGCTCGTGCTCTGGAAAGTTGTACTATGGTTTCCATTGTCTCAGGAGCCACCTTTTTGATGCACTGTGCCATCCTTTCCCCCAGGAGTAGTGCTCCCAGTGAGTTAGATTACTGGGGACAGCACAGTGCTAACTTACACTGATAACCACACCCTAAATCACCAAGGAAATTACATGTACCACTGATGCTGCTTACAGCCTGATAAATTATATGGAGACTACACTACAGTATATACCGGGAATCAAATCCAAAGAGCCTACCCAACCAACACCACTGATACATCTTCAGGAAAAAGTTCTTGCCTATGAAGACATATTCAAAAAATTGAAAGAAGTGACGATTACACCAGTTGCACAGATATCAATGTAAAAACATATGAAACATAAAAAAGGAAGAAAATTTCCATTTAGCCCTCCAAAAGAACACAGTAATTCTCCAGTAACAGATTCCAATCAAAAAGAAATTCACAAAATCCTAAACAAAAAAAAAAAATAAACTATGATAATAAAGAAGTTCAATGAGATACAAGATAATTCCATAAAAACAATACAAAGAAATTGCAAAAAAAATCAAGATATGCATAAGAAATTTATCAAAGAGATAGATATCATGAAAAAGAAGCAAACAAATTCTGGGACTGAAGAATTCCTTAAATAAACTACAAAATACACTAAGTGGTTTGACAACAGACTAGATCAAGCAGAAGAAAAAATCTCAGAACTTGAAGATAGGTCTTTTAAAATAAGCCAGTAAGAGAAAAATAAAGAAAAAATAATTTGGAAGTATGAACAAAGCTTTTATGACCCTATAAAGTTACCAAATATACAAATTATTGGAATATCCAAAGTCAAAGAGGAAACAAAAGTGCTCAAAATCTAATGAAATCACAGATGAAAACTTTCCAAGTCAGCAAAAGATTTAGGCATACAGATACAAAAGGCCCAGAATCCGCTAGACACAATGCAAAAGGTTTTCATCACAGCATATTATAGTCAAACTGTCTAAAGTCAATAAGAAAAATAAAATCCCGAAAACAGCATGAAAAAAAGTGTGGAGTCACATATAAAGGAGCCCCTATCAGTCTAACAGCAGTCTTGTTAGTGAAAACCTTATAGGCAAGGAAAGAATGGATAATACATTCCAAGTGCTGAAAGTGAAAAAATAAAACTGCCACTCAGGGATACTATATCCAGCAACATTACTGTTCATAAATGAAGAAGAAATAGTCTTTCCCAGACGAGCAAATGTGGAGGGCATTCATCACCACTAAACTGGCCTTAAAAGAAATGTGCAAGGGGCCGAGCGTGGTGGCTCACGCCTGTAATCCCAGCACTTTTGGAGGCTGAGGCGGGAGGATCACGAGGTCAGGAGATCAAGACCATCCTGGCTAACACGGTGAAACCCCGTCTCTACTAAAAATTCAAAAAAATTAGCTGAATGTGGTGGTGGGCGCCTGTAGTCCCAGCTACTCAGGAGGCTGAGGCAGGAGAATGGCATGAAACCGGGAGGCGGAGCTTGCAATGAGCTGAGATGGCGCCACTGCACTCCAGCCTGGGCAACAAAGTGAGACTCCATCTCAAAAAAAATTTTTTAAATAATAAAAAAAAAATAAATGTGCAAGGGAGTTCTAAACTTGGAAGTAAAAGGACAGTAATTAGCATCATGAAAACACAATGAAATACAAAACTCACTGGTAAAGCAAACACACAAATGAGGAAAAGAAGTTATGCAAATGGTACTACCACACAGACTATCAGCAAACAGAAAGGACAATCGGTAATAGAAAAGGAAAGAAACAAAAAATACAGAAAATAAAATGGGGAAAAAGTAGCGTTATAACAGGAACAAAACCTCATGTCAATAATACCCTTAAATTTAAATGGATTAAATTCACCCCTAAAAAATACAGTCCAGCTGAATGGGTTCTTTAAAAAGTTCTAATATATGCTGCCTACAAGAAATGCACTATTACCTCTAAAGACATATATAGACTGAAAGTAAAGGCATGTAATAAGATGTCCCAAGCAAATGGAAACCAAAAGCCAACAGGAATAGCAATACTTAGATAAATAGACTTTAAGTCAAAAACAGTAAACACACAAACACACCCACAGAAAAAGTCATTATATAATGAAGGAATCAATCCATTTGGAGGATATAACAATTCTAAATATATTGCACACAACACTGTAATGCTCAGATTCATAAAGGAAATATTACTAGAAGTGGATCTAATAAGACATGTAGACTCCAATAAAATAATGTTGGGGCACTTCTAACTCATTCTCAGCATCAGGCAGAAAATCAAGAATGAAACATCAGCCATAAATTGGACTTTACTCCAAATATACCTTACAGACATATACAGAACATTTTATCCAAAAAAATGCAGAATACACATTCTTATTACTAGCACATGGACAATTCTCCAGGATTGACCAAATATGCTCCTCCATACTACAGCATTAAAAATCAAGGAGACTGCTCCTGAGTTAGTCATGTCACAATTCATTTTAATAAAGGTTCTTCAAAAAGTTAATTATATTGAGGTACAAAATGAGACAAATTCTTTACACTGTAGTCTTTTGTTTCAGTTCTTTCTTAGGTTTGCTCCCTGTCCCCAATCTGGACTACCATCTTGGTAATCAGAGGTCACAGAGGTGACATTTGCTTTTCCAGAATAGTTTTTCCTTGGAAGCAACAATAAAGCTAGTGGCAATAGCTAGGACTGGCCAGAATCCAAGCTTGATGCAGGTCCAGGATCTGCTGAAACACTCACCTTTAATTTTAGCTATCATAGATAAAAATAGCCACATAATTGTATACGTAGCCTGTATTTTCAATAGTCTACATTTTGCTAGGGATCCAGTGAGCCAACTCTTAAATAGTTGGTCATGTCATTTCTAAATCTTCTTGGTAAAAGTTTTACCTACAATTACAAATCACAATGCAGCTTCTGGATCTTACAGTGGGTGACGTGATAGCCATCCATGCATCAGAAGTGTCTAATTCCCTGGCCTGTTATTTTTCCTTTAACAAAAAAGAAGAAAAAAGAATACATCCATCGTGTTTCAGTGGGTCAGATCAGCCTTGAGACTCCCCTACATGGAACCATCTTGTGAACTGGGTTACCAAGACCATCCTCGGGCTCCATGATTCACTAGAAGAACTCACAGAACTCAGAAAAGCTATTATACTCACAGTTATGGTTTATTACTGTGGAAGGAAACATTAAAATCAGCCAAAAGAAAAGGCACATGGGACAAAGTCCAGGATAAACCAGATAGAAGCTTCCAGTTGTCCTCTGCCAGTGGAGTCTCATGGTTACCCTTTATTCTCCCAGCAACAACATGTGATAACACATGTGACACGTTGTCAATGAGAAACACTCATGTAAGCTTCAAGTCAAGGGTTTTTATTGAGGGTCACTTCCATTGGCATGCGGCACCTGCATGACTAACCATAGCTACTCAAACTACAGCTGCCCAGAGCACAATAAGACATTCACATAAATCATGCTGTTAGCCTACCAATCTGATCAAGCTAGTATAGTGTGGTCTGAGGACTCAGGCATTAGAAAAACACTCTTATCGGCCGGGCGCGGTGGCTCACACCCGCAATCCCAGCACTTCGGGAGGCCGAGGAGGGTGGACCACGAGGTCAGGAGATCGAGACCATTCTGGCAAACATGGTGAAACCCTGTCTCTACTTAAAAAAAAAAAAAAAAAAGTAGCCGGGCGCGGTGGCGGCGCCTGTAGTCCCAGCTACTCGGGAGGCTGAGGCAGGAGAATGGTGTGAACCCCGGAGGTGGAGCTTGCAGTGAGTCGAGATCGTGCCACTGCACTCTAGCCTGGGGGACAGAGCGA
>NW_012118121.1:642004-643034 GCF_000951035.1 Colobus angolensis palliatus
TTGCAGTGAGCTGAGATCGCACCACTGCACTCCAGCCTGGGTGACAGAGCGAGACTCCGTCTCAAAAAAAAAAGAAAAAAGAAAAGAAAGAAAGAAAAACACTCTTATCAGGCAGAGCACTGCAAAGACTTAGAGAGCTCACCTCCCACGATCAGGCTGTGAGGCAGTTCAGAAGCCTACCCTTTCCTGGAAATATTCAGAGTTGAGCAGCCCAGGCATAATAGGTTAGCCTTTTCCTGCACACACCCTAATAGTTTTATGAATGCATCATTACCTCAATATGAAAATCAGACCTTACAGAAATGGAAAAGTAAAGAAAATTGCACAGTAGCTTTTCTCAGGAACACACAAGCAAAAATATTTAATAAAATATTACTTAATTTAATTTATAAATATTTCAAATTTCTAACATACCAGGACCAAGTAGGATTTACCTCCAAAATGTAAGGTGATTTTCACACTAAAAACAAATAAATGTAATTTACCATATAATAATAATATATAATGAATGAAAAAATAGAATCATGTTAGTAAGTACGGAAAATTTATTTGACATATCCAAAGTCATTTTGATCAAACCTGTTAAGAAGTTAGGAGTAAAAGAGGACTTCTTTAACCTGATAAAAATCATCTATGAAAAACCTGCTGGTAGGATCATATCTAATAAAGACTTAATGATTTCCCCTTAAGATGAGAAATACAACAAAGATGTTCTCTCTCACCTAGAGTCAGTCTACATTGTAGTCAAGGTCCTCGTCACTGCAATCAAGCAAAAAAGTCATAACGATTAGAATGTAAGGGGTAAAACTGCCTTTATGTATACATAAAATGTTTATCTCTATAGAGAATCTTCCTCTAAGGAATGTACAAAAGCTACTCAAATTAATAAGTGAGTTTAACAAGGCCATATAATCCGAACATGTGTAAAAATAAAGTTTATATCTGGCCGGGCGCGGTGGCTCAAGCCTGTAATCCCAGCACTTTGGGAGGCCGAGACGGGTGGATCACGAGGTCAGGAGATCGAGACCAT
>NW_012118121.1:643289-676476 GCF_000951035.1 Colobus angolensis palliatus
GTTTATACACTACCCTTGAAAAATTGGAAAGTATAATTTAAACATCATTTAGAATGGCATTAAATATATAGGCATATACTTAAAATCCTAAGTAGCAAATTTAACAAGGTATGTGCAAGGGTTCCATGCTGAAAACTACAACACATTGCTAAGAATTACTTATATAAGTTAATGGATGGGAAGACTAAGTTTTACTAAAATGTCACTTCTCGGAAATAGATCTGTAGATACAATATAATCCAAAGTAAATTCCAACAACTTCTTTTTTAGTAGAAATTATCAACCATTTAAATAGTTTCAAAACTTTTATAGAAATACTAATGTATATTGATAACCAAATACTTTCAAAAAAGCTACAGCCACCGAGATAATCTGTCACTTGCTACAAGACAGAGAAATAGATCAGTGAGTCAGAAGAGTAAATTTAACAATATGGTCAAGTGATTTTTTTAAAAAGTGCCAGGTTAACTTAACAGGTTAAGGATTATCTTCTCAAACAATTTTGTAAAAAGAGCAATAATAAGGCTCAAACTACTTTTCATACCATACGCATATGAGATAATATACGCTAGCCCTAATGGTGAGAAACTATAAAATCTTGAGGAAAAAGTAGGAGTAAAACATGATACCCAAGGAAACAAAGTTTTCATAGAGAGGGAACAAAAATTCTAGGCACTGAAGAAACGCCGGGCGCGGTGGCTCAAGCCTGTAATCCCAGCACTTTGGGAGGCCGAGACGGGTGGATCACAAGGTCAGGAGATCGAGACCATCCTGGCTAACACGGTGAAACCCCGTCTCTACTAAAAAATACAAAAAACTAGCCGGGCGAGGTGGCAGGTGCCTGTAGTCCCAGCTACTCGGGAGGCTGAGGCAGGAGAATGGCGGGAACCCGGGAGGCGGAGCTTGCAGTGAGCTGAGATCCGGCCACTGCGCCCCAGCCTGGGCGGCAGAGCGAGACTCCGTCTCAAAAAAAAAAAAAAAAGATAGCATTGATGTCATCAAATTTAAAAACTATGATTTTCAAATGAGTTAACTTGTTCATTGATCCTTTTCTGTTTAGAAAAGATCTTTCAGTTTTCCCTCATCTGAGAATGTCTTTTTTCTTCTTTCCTAAAAATGTATTTTCGTTGGACAGGTTTGGAGGGTCAGTCCTTTTCATTCAGAACTTGAAAATTATTGTGCCACTTCCTTCTGGCACCCATGGTTTCTGATGAGAATTCCACTGATTTTCAAATTGTTTTTTTTTTCCCTACAGGCAAGGTGTTGTTTCTCTCCAATTGCTTTCAAAACTTTTTCTTTGTGATTTAGTTTTCTGAAATTTGATTCGGATGTATCTCGTTTTCCATTTTCTTAGTTTTATCTCGTTTGAGATGCATTCAGCTTCCTAAATATGTATGCTTTAGTCTTTTGTCAAATTTTGGAAGTCTTCAGTCACTATTTCTTTGAATAGTTTTCTAGCCATGCCGATGTTCTCCTCTCTTTCCGAGACTTCTATGATGTAGAGATTAGATCTTTCCTTATAGTGCCACAGATCCTTAAGGCTCTATTCACCCACTTACTTATTTTTCTGGTCTATTTCCTTATTGTACCAGCAAGAACCTCCAATATAATGTTGAGTAGAAATGGTAAAAGTAACCATCCTTGTCTTATTCTTGAAATTATGAAGACAGATTTCAGAGTTAATTTATCACTAAGTATGACTTTAGCTCTGGGTGTGTCTTACGTTTCCTTTTATCAGTTGGAGGAATTTAGTTTTCCTCCTGAGTTTGATCGTTTTTATCATGCATGGATGTTGAATTTTGTCAAAAAATTATATACATCTTTTAAAGATATTACACAGGCCATGCACAGTGGCTCACGCCTGTAATCCCAGCACTTTGGGAGGCCAAGGCAGGCGGATCACTTGAACCCAGGGGTTTGAGACCAACCTGGTCAAAATGGTAAAACTCTGTCTCTACTAAAATTACAAAAATTAGCTGAGCGTGGTGGTGAACGCCTGTAATCCTAGCAACCCGGGAGGCTAAGGCAGGGGAATCGCTTGAACCCGGGAGGCAAAGGTTGCAGTGAGCCAAAATTGCACCACGGCACTCCAACCTGGGTGACAAAGTGAGACTCAAAGAGAGAAAGAGAGGGAGGAAGGAAGGAAGGAAGGAAGGAAGGAAGGAAGGAAGGAAGGATGGAAGGAAGGAAGGAGGGAGGGAGGGAGGGAGGGAAGGAGAAATTACACAGTTTTTCCCTTTGTTCTCTAAATATGATGAATCATATTGATCGATTTTTTAAATATTACACCTATCTTGCATAATGTTCACTGATTTAGTGAATAAATAAATCACATGATTTAGTTTTTTTTTTTTTCTTTTTTTTATTTTTGAGTTTGACTCTGATTGCCCATGCTGGGGGGCAACAGTGTAATCTCAGCTCACCACAACCTCCACCTCCCGGGTTCAGGCAATTCTGTTGTCTCAGCCTCCTGAGTAGCTGGGATTACAAGCATGCCCCACCACGCCCGGCTAATTTTGTATTTTTAGTAGAGACAGGGTTTCTCCATGTTGGTCAGGTCTGTCTTGAACTCTCAACCTCAGGTGATCTGCCTGCCTCAGCCTCCCAAAGTGCTGGGATTACAGGCATGAGTCACTGTGCCTGGCTGATTTAATATCTTTTTAATAAATTGATGGACTGTATATGCTAATACTTTGTTGAAATTTTTACATTCATGGTCATGAGGAAATTACTCTTAATTTTTCAACAATGTCTTTGATTTTGTTATCAGACTAATTCTAGTATAAAAATGAGTTGGAAAAGCTCTCTTTCCTTTATAATAAGAGTTTGTATAGGATTGACGTACTATCTTAAATTTTATAAAATTCACCAGGGAAGCTATCTCAATTGGGATTTTTTTTTTATGTTAGCGAGAAGGTTTATAATAAAATATCTTTTTAAATGATCTGAAAATTCATGGATTTATAACCAAGCAAATCATTAAAAGAAGATATGCAAATTATCAATTTTATAAATGAAAGATTACATATTACCAAACATCCTTAACACATTAAAAGAGTAACACAGGGCCGGGCACGGTGGCTCAAGCCTGTAATCCGAGCACTTTGGGAGGCCGAGACGGGTGGATCACGAGGTCAGGAGACCGAGACCATCTTGGCTAACACGGTGAAACCCCGTCTCTACTAAAAAAATACAAAAAACTAGCCGGGCGAGGTGGCGGCGCCTGTAGTCCCAGCTACTCGGGAGGCTGAGGGAGGCGGAGCTTGCAGTGAGCTGAGATCCGGCCACTGCACTCCAGCCTGGGCGACAGAGCAAGACTCCGTCTCAAAAAAAAAAGAGTAACACAGGAATTTTTGAAAACCTTAATGCCAGTAAATTTGATAACATACATAAAACAGACAAATTCATCAATTTAGTAGCATCACTAGGGGAATGGGTCATATAACAAGTCCAGTGGGTTATCATCTATATAAACAGAAGACAAGGCTAACATTCCTTTTTGTAGGTACTATCTAACTTTACTCCTTTTTTTAGGGCATTCCTTAAGAAATGAAGGCAGCTCCCTTGGTCTTTCTTGTAGAGAAATGATTATACAGAATAGCCTCAATTTATATACATCAGCTCCCTTATAAAGGGCACTTCTTCCACTCTCCAACTGACAGCCTAATGCCTCTTCTGACACCGTACTTTAAATCATACTCAATTAGAAAATACTAAACTATAATTCTTCATAATTATAGGAGCAAGACAAGGATGTCCACTTTTACCATTTCTGCTCAACATTATACTGGAGATTGCAGCTGGTACAATAAGGTTGGAAAAAAGAAAAAAAAATCTGTATGAATAAGAAAGGAAGAGTTAATCCTGTACTTAGTCAAAGACAGCATAATTCTGTACATAGAAAATCTTACAGGAACTACCCAATAATTCTTATATATAATAAGTGAATTTAGCAAAGTTGTAGAACAGAGTTTGCCAATGTGTTCAGTGGAAAAAATGGAGGGAATAGAGAAAAGAATCATTGAAGTTGAAGAAAGAACAACAGAAATTACTGAATTTTAATAGCAGAGAGGAAATACACCAGACAAGTAAGTAAATGAGTGAATAGAGTCTTAAAGATCTGTGACACTATGAAGAAAGATCTAATCTTCACACCATGAAAGTCACAGAAACAGAGAACGTTGGCAGGGCTAGAAAACTATTCAAAGAAATAGTGGCTGAAGATTTCCAAAATGTGGCAAAAGACTTTAAGCATACATATTGAAGCATACACATTGAAGAAGCTGAATGAGTCTCCAACAGGATATAACTAAGAAAATGGAAAACAAGGTACATCCTAGCCCAGCTTCAGAAAACGGAATCACAAAGAAAAAGTTCTGAAAGTAGTTGGAGAGAAACAACACCTTACTTGTAGGAAAAAAAACAATTTGAAAATCAATGGAATACTTATCAGAAACCATGGGTGCCAGAAAGAAGTGTCACAACAATTTTCAAGTTCTGAATGAAAAGGACTGTCATGTCAAACCTTCTGTCTACCAAAAACATATTTTAGCAAAGAGGAGAAAATCAAGAAATTCTCAGATGAAAGAAAACTAAGATACGCTTTATCTAAGATTTGTCATTATCAGATGTACTTTTTTTTTTTTTTTTTTGAGACGGAGTCTGGCTCTGTCGCCCAGGCTGGAGTGCAGTGGCCGGATCTCAGCTCACTGCAAGCTCCGCCTCCCGGGTTTACGCCATTCTCCTGCCTCAGCCTCCCGAGTAGCTGGGACTACAGGCGCCCGCCACCTCGCCCGGCTAGTTTTTTTGTATTTTTAGTAGAGACGGGGTTTCACCGTGTTAACCAGGATGGTCTCGATCTCCTGACCTCGTGATCCGCCCGTCTCGGCCTCCCAAAGTGCTGGGATTACAGGCTTGAGCCACCGCGCCCGGCCCAGATGTACTCTTAGGGCTAACGGACATTCTCTCAACAGAAAGAATGAAAAATAAAATTTTTGAAATGCAGGAAAAAGAAAGAACACAATAAGCAAAAATATTAGTAAGTAGGACACTTTTTTTTCTGTTGAGTCTTTTAAATTATGTTTCATGGTAGAAGCAAAAATGGTAACATTTCTGGTGCAGCTATAAATGTAGGTAGAGGGAATATTTTAAATTATTTTATTGTAAATGAAGGAGAACAGAGGGAGGTAAGGACAGGGAATGTTTCTACACTTCATTTGAACTGGTAAAATGGCAAGGCCACTAGATTGTGGTAAATTATGAAATATAACAAAATACCTCGAACAGCCCCTAAAAATGCTATACAAAGGGATAGCCACACTCAAAAGCACTGCAGGTAATTTAAAAAAAAAAAAAAATTAAGTGTTCAAATAACCAATACGAAAACATGTAAAGGGAAAAAGAAGTAATTGAAAACGCAGAAAAAGTAAGACAGTAGACCTAAGCCCTAATAAATCACTAATTAGATTACATTTAAATGTTCTAAATATAGCAATAGTAACACACAGTACTTCAGCAGAGTAGATTTAGAAGCACAACCCAATTATGGATTGTCAAAAAGAAATTCACTTCCAATAAAATACTGTGTATTTATATATGTATATGTATATCTCATAGCTCATGTCTTTGGTCATAAAACCACAAAAAATTATAAGATTGAAAAATGACAGAGTATGTTCTTCACCCACAGTAGAATCAAATTACAAATTCACAGAATATAAAGACAACAGCAAAATCTCCAAGCATTTACAAACCACAAGCTACACGACTGTAAATAATTCATGATTCATAAAGGAAGACACAAAAGAAATTTTAAAAAACACATTGAACTAAATAAAAATTTTAAAATATCACGACTAAAATTCATGGTATACAGCTAGAGAATTACGGAAACAGAAATGTAAAATACTATACGCATACAATAGAAAAGTGCAGAAGTCTTAATAACCTAGGCCACCACCTCCAGAACCTAAAAGAGAACAAAGAAAGTCCAGAGCCAGCAGAAGAAAGTGAACAAGGAGTAGGAAAAAAATGAAATTCAAATCAGATAAAAAGTATTAAAAAGTCAATAAAGCATACAGCTGTATTTTAAACACATTAATCATACTGACAATCTTCTAGGAAGACTGGTAAAAAATAAAAAAGGAAAAATGCAAATTTCAAATATTACTACACACCCTGCAGACATAAAAATGACCTAAGTGTATACTACAAATAGCTCTACACACATAAATTTTACAACTTACATGAAATGGAACAGTCCCTCAAAAAGTAGAAAATACTACAAGGCACCCAATATGAAATACATGGTTTGAATAATCCTGTAACTGTTAGGAAAATAGGACTTCTAATTTTCAAAGTCTCCCCAAAGAAATCTCTGGGCCCAGAAGATTACACTAGATAATTGTATCAAACGTTTAGAGAAGAATTAACATGAAATCTCTAATAATGTCCAGGAAACAGAAGAAGAGGAAACACTACAATTTTATGAAGTTATTACTACACTGATACAAAAACCAGACAAAGGCAGTATCAGTTAATTTTGTAAAAAGCAAGAAAACCACAGATCAATATCCCTCATGAATATAGATATAAAATTATTCAAAATATAATAGCCAATAGTTCATCAAAAAAATTAAACAAATTATACATCATGACCAAGTGAAATTTATTTAATACAGATACAAAGCTGGTTTAATACTTGAAACGTAATTAATGCAATTGACCACACAAAGCACCTAAAGAAGAAAAACTGCATGGTCATATAAATTAATGAAGAATAGTGATGAAATTCAACACCTAGAAAACTAACCAGGTGGAGATGTTAGTGTCCACCAGGAAAAAAAACATAGACATTACAAAATTAGTTAGAAAACACATTAAACAAAAACCAACAATAAATAGTAGCAACAAGCCATTTTTTTATTTAATTTTAGTTTTCATTTCTTTCATTTTTTTCCTACTTCTTGTTCACTATAAATGCGCACATGTGCAGGTTTGTTACACAGGTAAATTGCATATTGTCATCCTTGTCATAACCATAGTAGCTGATAGGTATTTCGCTTTGTTTTGTTTTGTTTTGTTTTGGAGATGGAATCTTGCTCTGTTGCCCAGACTAGAGCGCAGGGCTCTGACAAGGGCTCACTGCAACCTCCACCTCCTGGGTTCCAGCAATTCTCCTGCCTCAGCCTCCCCAGTAGCTGGGACCACAGGAGCACGCCACCATGCTCGGCTAATTTTTGTATTTTAGTAGAGATGGGATTTCATCCTGTTGTCCAGGCTGGTCTCGAATTCCTGAGCTCAGGCAATCCTCCTGCCTCGGCCTCCCAAAGTGCTGGGATTATAGGCATGAACTACCGTGCCTGGCCAGGTAGTTTTTAGATCCTCACCTTCCTCTCTCAGACAATCCTTGGTATCTGTTGTTTCCTTCTTTGTGTACTCAGCGGGTAGCTTCCACTTATATGGGAGAACACACAGTATTTGGTTTTCTGTTCCTGTGTTAGTTCACTTAGGATAATGGCCTCCAGTTGCACCCATGTTGCTGCAATTGACATAATTTTGTTCTTTTTTATGATTGCAAAGTATTCCATGATGTATATGGATCACATTTTCTTTATCCAGTCCACCATTGATGGGCACCTTGGTTGATTCCATGTCTTCACTATTGTGACCAATGCTGTGATGACACGCATGTGCATGTGTCTTTACGGTAGAATGATTTGTATTCCTTTGGGTATATACCCAGCAATAGGACAGATGGATCTATTGGTAGTTCTGTTTTAAGTTATTTGAGATATCTCCACACTGCTTTCCACAATGGCTGGACTAATGTGCATTCCCACCCCGGCTGTGTGTAAGTGTTCCCTTTTCTCTGTAACCTCGCCAGCATCTCCTATTTTTCCATTATTAATAAAGCCATTTTGACAACTGTGAGGTGGTATCTCATTGTGGTTTTGATTTTTTATTTCTCTAATGATTAGTGATGTTGAGACATTTTTCATATGTTGGTCACATGTATGTCTTCTTTTGAGAAAAATTTGTTTATGTCCTTTGCCCATTTTTCATGAGGTAGTTTTTGCTCGTGAATTTGTTCAAGGTCCTTATAGATTCTGGATATTAGACCTTTGTCAGATGGATAGTTTGCAAGTATTTTCTCCTATTCTGTAGGCTGATGGTTGTCTGTTCACTTTGTTGATAGTTTTTGTTTTTGTTTTTGTTTTATGTGCAGAAGTGCCCCACTTGTTGCAATTGCTTTTGGAGTCTTCATCATGGAATCTTTGCCAGAACTGATGTACAGAATGGTATTTCCAAGGTTTTCTTGGAGAGTTTTAATAGTTTTAGGTTTTACATTTAAATTTTTAATCCATCTTGAGTTTATTTTTGTGTATGGTGAAATAAAGCAGTCCAGTTTCACCCTTCTGCATATGGCTAGCCAGTTATCCCAGCATCATTTACTGAATACGGAGTCCTTTCCCCATTGCTTGTTATTGTTGACTTTGTTGAAGATCAGAAGATTGTAGGTGTGCGCCTTTATTTCTGGGTTTTCTGTCCTGTTCCATTAGTCTACGTGTCTGCTTTTGTGCCAGTATCATGTTGCTTAGGTTACTGTAGCTTTGTAGTGTAGTTTGAAGTCAGGTAGGGCAATTCCTCTGGCTTTGTTCCTTTTGCTTAGGATTGCTTTGGCTATTCTGGCTCTGTTTTTTGGTTCCACGTGAATTTTAGAATAGTTTTTTTTCTAATTCTCTAAAAATATGTTGTTAGTAGTTTGATAGGAATAGCATTGAATCTGTAAATTGCTTTGAAAAGTATAGTCATTTTAATAATATTGATTCTTTCTATCCATGAGCACGGACTATTTCTCCATTTGTTTGTGTTATATCCGATTTCTTCTAGCAGTGTTTTGTAATTCTCATTGTAGAGGTCTTTTGTCGCCCTGGTTAGCTGTACTTCTAGATGTTTTATTCTTTTTGTAATTATTGTATATGGGATTACAATCTTGCTTTGGCTCTTGGCTTGGACATTACTGGCATGTAGAAATGCTGTGGATTTTTGTACACTGATTTTTGTACTATTGTTTATCATATCTAGATGCCTTTGGACAGAGACTATGGGGTTTTCTGGGTATATAGATATATAATCAAATCATCTGCCATCGGAGACAGTTTGGCTTCCACTCTTCCTATTTTGACGCCTTTTATTTCTTTATCATGGCTCTGACTTGGACCTTCAGTACTGTGTTTAATAGAAATGGTAAAGGAACGCTTTTACACTGCTGGTAGGAGTAAAAATTAGTTCAACCATTGTGGAAAGAAGTATAGTGATTCCTTAAAGATCTAAAGACAGAACTACCATTCCACCCAGCAATCCCATTACTGGGTATACACCCAAAGATATATAAATCATTATATTATAAAGACACATGCACACATATATTCACTGCAGAACTATTCATAATAGCAAAGACATGGAATCAAGCCAAATGCCCATCAATGATAGACTAGATAAAGAAAATGTGGTATATGTACACCATGGAATACTATGCAGCCATAAAAAAGAACAAGATCATGTCCTTTGCAGCGACATGAATGGAGCCGGAGGCCATTATCCTTAGCAAACTAATACGGGAACAGAAAGCCAAAGACTGCATGTTCTCACTTGTAAGTGAGAGCTAACTGATGAGAATGTATGAACATATAGAGGAGAATAACACAGACTGGGGCCTATCAGAGGGTAGAGGGTGGGAGGAAAGAGAGAAGCAGGGAAAATAACGAATGGATACTAGGCTTCATATCTAGGTGATGTACAACCAACCCCTATGACACACGTTTACCTATGTAACAAATCTGCATGTCCTGCATATACACCCCTGAACTTAAAGTTTAGTTTTTTTTAAATGGCAAGTGTAGGCATCCTTGACTTATTCCACTTTTCAAGGAAAATGCTTCCAGCTCTTGCCCATTCAATATGATGTTGGCTGTGAGAACAAATTCTTTTGAGGAGAGAAAATTTCATTCCCAGATTTGACAAAAATACTATTTTAAAAGTCTACTTTTCTACAGAAATTTAGGAAACATACAAAGATAACTGAAAGTTGGCTTCATATACAAGTGGAAAAAAAGCAATCAATAGAAACTCTCCCTGCAAAAGCCAGATGTAAAAGTTTACTAGCCAAAAACTTTAAATCAAATACTTTATATCAGCTATTTCAAAGAGCTAAAGGAAACTATGTCATGAGAGTGAAGGAAAGTATGAGCCTACTGTCTCACAAAACAGATAATGCCAAGAGAGTGACATAAATTATATAATCATAACCACATATATTTTGGAGTTGGAAAAGTACAATAACAAATGAAAACAGTATGTTACAAAGATCCAAAGACAGAGTTAAGCTGGCAGAGAAAAAGAATAAACAAAACTTGAAAATAGCCCAATCGAGATTACTCACTCAGTCTGAACAACAAAAAGAAAAAACATCCAGAAAAATAGAGCTTTATGAACCTGTGGAGTACCATCAAGTGTGTAACCAACTACACATAATAGAAGCCCAGAGGACACAGAAAGGGCAGAAAGATTATCTGAAGCAGTACTGGCCCTCGATTAATCCATTCTCACGCTGCTATGAGGACATACCGGAGACTGGGTAGTTTATAAAGGAAAGAGGTTTAGTTGACTTACAGTTCTGCATGGCTGGGTAGCCGCCTCAGGAAACTTACAATCATGGTGGAAGATGAAGCAAACAGATCCTTCTTCACATGGCAGCAAGAGAGAGAAGTGCTCAGCAAAGTGGGAAAAGCCCCTTATAAAACCATCAGATCTTGTGAGAACTCCCTCACTCTCACAAGAACAACATTGGGGTAACTGTCCCCATGATTCAATTACCTCCCACCAGGTCCCTCCCAACACATGTTGGGATTATGGGAACTACAATTCAAGATGAGATTTGGGTGGGACACTGCCAAACCGTATCAGGTCTCAATCGTGAAAACAGCAAGAGCGGAGCAACCCACCATATACAAAGGATCATCACTAAGATTAACAGCTGCTTAGTGATTAAAAAAACCAGCTTCTTATTGATAAATAATCAGTAGGACAGAGGCACTGAGATGACATATTCAAAATGCTGAAAGAAAACAACTGCCAAACAAAAATTCTTATAGCCAGCAAACTTACTCTTCAAAATATGAAGAAATTGAGACCTTCCTGGATACAAAACAACAGCAACAAAAGAAAAACAAATTAAACTAAGTTAATTTGTTAATAAACGTGTTCTACTAAAAACAGAAAATAAAATACATTTGGTTAAAATGAAAGGGCACTAGAAAGAGCCTTAAAAGTAACTGCTTAGGTAAATGTAAAGTACAGTATAAATGTATTTGTTATCTGTAACTCTTTTGTCCCAACTACTTTAAATAACAACTGCATAAAGTAATGATTATAAATCTGTGTTGATGAGATCGCAATGTATAAATATGTAATTCATATAATAACAGCATTAATTAGGGGTAAGGAACAGAGTTATAAAGTAGCGAAGTTCTTTCACACAATTGAAATTAAGTTGGTTTTAATCTACAATAGATTTTGATAAATTAAGCTGTTAATTATAATTCTCAAGGGTACCATTAAGAAAATAATTTAATCATGAGGTTAAGAGATCAAGACCACCCTGACAAACATGGTGAAACCCCGTCTCTACTAAAACTACAAAATTTAGCTGGGGCAGTGGTGTGTGCCCATAATCCCAGCTACCCAGGAGGCTGAGGCAGGAGAACTGCTTGAACCCAGGAGGTAGAGACTGCAGTGAGCTGAGATGGCAACACTGCACTCCAGTCTGGTAACGGAGCAAGACTCCATCTCAGACAAGAATAATAATAACTTTAAAATATATTGTCAAAAAAGGATAAAATAGATTAAAGACTTAAATGTATGTCCTGAAACTATGAAACTACTAGGAGAAAACATTAGGCACATTGGGAGGCCAAGGTGGTTGGATCACCTGAGGTCAGGAGTTCAAGACCAGCCTGGCCAACATGACAAAAACTTGTCTCTACTAAAAATATAAAAGTTAGTTAGGCATGGTGGTGCACCCCTGTAATCCCAGATACTTGGAAGACTGAGGCAGGAGAATTACTTGAACCTGGGAAGCAGAGGTTGCAGTGAGCTGAAATTACACCACTGCACTCCAGCCTGGGTTACAGAGTGAGACTCTATCTCCAAACGAAAAAAAAATTAGAGAAACATTCCAAGACATTAGTCTTGGCAAAATGTTCTTGAGGAATACCCAAAAAGTCCAGGCAACCAAAGCAAAAAATAGACAAATAAGATCATGTAAAGCCAAAAAGCTTCTGCACAGCAAAGGAAACAATCAACAAAGTGAAGAATGGAATAAAATATTTCCAGGCAAGCCATCTGACAAGGGATTAATAACTAGAATATAAGGATCTCAACTCAATAGCAAACGAAAAAATTCTCTGATTAAAAACTAGGCAAAAGATATGAGTGGCCGGGCGCGGTGGCTCAAGCCTGTAATCCCAGCACTTTGGGAGGCCAAGACGGGCGGATCACGAGGTCAGGAGATCGAGACCATCCTGGTCTACACGGTGAAACCCCGTCTCTACTAAAAAATACAAAAAACTAGCCGGGCGAGGTGGCGGCGCCTGTAGTCCCAGCTACTCGGGAGGCTGAGGCAGGAGAATGGCGGGAACCCGGGAGGCGGAGCTTGCAGTGAGCCGAGATCGCGCCACTGAACTCCAGCCTGGGCGAGAGAACGAGACTCCAACTCAAAAAAAAAAAAAAAAAAAAAATGTTCATCATCACTAATCATGAAAGAAATGCAAAGCAAAACTAGAATGAAATCTAATCTCAGCCCAGGTACAATGGCTTTGTGTTCAAACACACAGGCAATAATGAATACTGGATGTGGAGAAAAGAGAATCTTCCCAGAAAGTTGGTGGGAATGTAAATTAGTACAGCCACCATAGAAAACAGTACAAACGTTGTGCTTCAGGAGACTAAAAATGGAACTAGCACATGATCCAGCAATCCAACTACTAGGTATATATCCAAAAGAAATCAAAGCGGTCTGTCAGTGAGATACCTGCACTCCTATGTCTATTGCTGCACTGTTCACAACAGCCAAGACATAGAATCAATCTAAGTATTCATCAATGGATAGATTTTAAAATGTGGCACATACATACAATGAAATACTGTTCATTCATAAAGGAGAATGAAATCTTCTCATTTGCATCAACATGGATGGAACTGGAAGACATTATGTTAAATGAAATAAGCCAGGAACAGAAAGACAAATGTTGCATATTCTCACTCATATGTTGGAGATAAAAAAAAAATTTGAACAGGTCTTTGCTATTGTGAATAGTGCTGCAATAAACATACAAGTGCGTGTGTCTTTAGAGAAGAATGATTTATAATCCTTTGGATATGTACCCAGTAATGGGATTGCTGGGTCAAATGGTATTTCTAGTTCTAGATCTTGAGGAATCGCCACACTGTCCTCCATAATGGTCGAACCAATTTACACTCCCACCAACAGTGTAGAAGCACTCCCATGTCTCCACACCCTCTCCAGCATCTCCTGTCTCCTGGCCCTTTCATGATCACCATTCCAACTGGCGTGAAATGGCATCTCACAGTGGCTCTGAAACTGCACGTTCTGCACACGTACCCCAGAACTTAAAGTATAAAAATAATAATAATAATAATAAGATAAGATTAAGAAGTACTGGGGCTGGGCACGGTGGCTCATGCCTGTAATCCCAGCACTTTGGGAAGCCGAGGTGGGTGGATCACAAGGTCAAGAGATCGAGACCATCCTGGCTAACACGGTGAAACCCCATCTCTACTAAAAACACACAAAAAAATTAGCCGGGTGTGGTGGTGGCAGGTGCCTGTAATCGCAGCTACTCTGGAGGCTGAGGCAGGAGAATGACGTGAACCCGGGAGGCGGAGCTTGCAGTGAGCCGAGATCGGGCCTCTGCACTTCAGCCAGGGCGAAAGAGCGAGACTCCGTCTCAAAACACACACACACACACACACACACACACACACACACAAAAGAAGTGTTGGAAGGTCCCATCTGAGGAGCTACACATAATACTTTAGAGTACTTAAAATAGTCAGTACTACAAATAAATTAAAGTAACATTTTTAAAGAAAAAAAATTTTTTTTGATCACATGGAGCTAAAGAGTTGAATGATGGTTACCAGAAGCTGTGAATGAATGGGGAGAGGGGATAAAAAGGGTTACTGAATGGATACAAAAATATAATTAGATCAGAGGAATAATAACATCTAGTGTTTGGCATCACTATAGGATGATTACAGTTAACAACAATTTATTATATATTTCAAAGCAACTAAAAGGTTGGAATGTTCCTGATGCAAATAAATGGTACATTTTCTTTATCCATTCATCTGTTGATAGACACTTAGGTTGCTCCCAAATGTCACCCATTGTGAACAGAGCTGCAACAAACATGAGAGTGCAGATATCTCTTCCATATACTGATTTCCTTTCTTTTGGGTATATACCCAGCAGTGAGATTGCTGGATCATATGGCAGCTCTATTTTTAGTTTTTTGAGGAACCTCCAAACTGTTCTCCATAGTGGCTGCACTAATTTACATTCCCACAGTATACAAGGGTTCTCTCTTCTCCACATTTTTGCCAGCATTTGTGACTGCCTGTCTTTTGGATGTAAGTCGTTTTAACTGGAGTGAGATTGTGTCTCATTGTAGTTTTGATTTGCATTTTGCATTGCATGCCTGCATCAAAACATCTCATGTACCCCACAAATATACACACTTAGTATATGTACCCTCAAAAATTTAAAAAATAAAAAAAAAATGACAACTACTCGAGGTGATAGATATGCTAATTACCCTGATTTGAACAAGACACATTATATGCCTGGATCAAAATTTCATTTGCAGCCCATAAGTAGGTACAACTATTATGTATACATAAAAAATTTAAAATAGAAAAGGCGAGGGAATTAAAATGGCATACCAGAAAGTACATAAGAGGTTTTACAAGTTTACAGGAGGAATAGAGGAAAAAGACACGAGACATATATAAATAGCAAATTGGCAGTGACAAATTCTACATTATCAGTAATAATTAAAAACTCAAATAAAGGGCAGATATTGAATAAATAAATAAAAATAATTCTATGCTCTCTACAAGAGACGTGCTTTAGATTCAAAAACACAAAGGAGTTGAGTTGAAAATAAAAGGATCACAAAAGATGTAACAAGCAAATAAGTACCCAACAACAGAGTGCTAAATAAATATTATAAAATTAACCTTTCAAATACAAATTAAAATGAGAGAAAAATATGGGTACTTTACCATAATAAATGTTCAATCTGTCACAAAGATATAACAATTATAAAGATACATTTCTCTAACAATGGAGTTCCAAAATACGTGAAGCACAAACTGACCGAATTGAAAAGAGAAATATATAATTCACAGATAATGGTTGGAGACTTCAATACCTCACTTTCAGTAATGGACAGAACAATTAGACAGAAAATCAATAAGCGAATAGAGCACTTGAGCAACACAATGAACCAAATAGATGTAGCACACATATTGAACACTCCACTGAACAGTAACAGAGTATCTCTTCTTCTTAAGTGCACATGGAACATTATTCAGGCACAGACCACATGTGAGGCCACAAAATGATGTTCAATAAATATAAAGTCTTATTAAAATCATACAAAGTATGTTCTCCAACCAAACCAGAATGAAATTAGAAATCAAGGAAACCAGAAAACGTGTGAAAGTTACAAATACATGAACACTAAACAACAAACTCCTAAATAAGTGATGTAAAGGAAAAAAAAAAGAAAATCAGAAAATGCTTTGAAATGAATGAAAATGAAAACACACAATACCAAAGTGTAGGACACGCCACAAAATAGTGTTCAGTGGAAAACATTACCCATAAATACCTACGTGAAAAAAGAAATTCTCAAATGTATGACTTCATCTTCCACCTTAAGATACCAGAATCCGCCAGGTGTGGTGGCTTACACCTGTAATCCCAGCACTTTGAGAGGCTGTGGCAGGTGGATCACCTGAGGTCAGGAGTTCTAGACTGGCCTGGCCAACATGGTGAAACTCCATCTCTACCAAAAAAAATACAAAAATTAGTCGGGTGTGGTGACATGAGCCTGTAATCTCAGCTACTCGGGAGGCTGAGGCAGGAAAATCACTTGAACCCGGGAGGCAGAGGTTGCAGTGAGCTGAGATTGCACCATTGCACTCCAGCCTAGACAATAAGAGTGAACTCCGTCAAAAAAAAAAAAAAAAAAGATACTAGAACTAAAGAAAAACAAACTAAAGGCAAAGTGCAGAAGGAAGTAAATAATGAAGATTAACATGGAAATAAATAAACTATAGAACAGAAAAACAATAGAGTTTATCAAACAAACCAAAACTGGTTTCTGAAAAAATCAAACTTGAAAATATTTAGTTAGACCGACCAAGAAAAGAGATGACTCAAATTACTAAAATTAGAAATTATAAGAAATACCTTAAAAAATAAGGACTATATGGGAATACTATGATGAAGTCTACATCAAGCTAGATAACCTAGGTAAAATAAATTTCTGGAGACACACAAACTGCTGGAATTAACTAGAAACCTAGAAAATTTGAACAGACTTCTTTTTTTTTTTTTTTTTTTTTGAGACGGAGTCTCGCTCTGTCGCCCAGGCTGGAGTGCAGTGGCCGGATCTCAGCTCACTGCAAGCTCCGCCTCCTGGGTTCACGCCATTCTCCTGCCTCAGCCTCCCGAGTAGCTGGGACTACAGGCACCCGCCACCACGCCCGGCTAATTTTTTGTATTTTAGTAGAGACGGGGTTTCACCGTGTTAGCCAGGATGGTCTCGATCTCGTGACCTTGTGATCCGCCCGTCTCGGCCTCCCAAAGTGCTGGGATTACAAGCTTGAGCCACCACGCCCGGCCGAACAGACTTCTAAACAGTAAAGATGTTAATCAGTGATAATAATAATAAAACTTCCCCCAAAACAACCCAGGACCAAATACATAGTCAAGAATTCTACTAATGTTTAAAACATTAATACCAATAAAGTCTTACAAAAATATAGAAGTGGAAACTCTTTGCAACTCATCCTATGAGGCCAGTGTTATGCTGATACTAAAACTAGATAAAGACATCACAAGAAATTAAAATTGTAGAACAATATATTCTATGAATGGAGAAGTAGAAATCCTCAACAAAATACTAGGAAACCAAATCCAGCAACACATAAAATGATTATACAACATGACCAAACAGCGTTTATCATCAGAATGCAAGAGTGGCTCAACACAGACAAATCAATGTCATTCACTATATTCATAGAATAAAGGACAAGGCCACATGGATCATCTCAACAGACCACAGAACCATCATCTGACAAAATGCAACACAAATTCATGATAAAAACACTAAGCAAATTAGGTAAAAATGGAGCTTCTCAAACCTGATAAATGGCATCTATGAAAAGTCACAACTACCACCACCAAGACTAAATACTTTTCCCTAAAAATCAGAAAATATACAAGGAATCTGCTTTCACCCTTTATATTCATATTCCACCGAAGGTTCTAGCCAGGGAAAGTTGGCAGGAAATTCAATGAAATTCATATATACTGAATTTTTCACTATTGTAGAAATATTTCACTTCCTTGGTTTCCTGTATTCCTAGGTTTTTCTTTGTGTGAGTGGCTATTGTAAACGGGATTGCATTCTTGTTAACTACCATTGGACCCAGCAATCCCACTCCTGGGTACATATCCAAAGGAAAATGAATCAGCCTACCAAAAATACACATGCACCTGTACATTCATCACAGCGCTATTCAAAATAGCAGAAATGGAATCAACCCAGGTGCCTATCAATGGTGGATTGGATAAAGAAAATGTAGTATTTATACATCATGGAATACTATACAGCCATAAAAGAAGAATGAAATTTGCAGAAACATGGATGCAACTGGAAACCATTGTTGTAACTATTTCCAGAAACAGAAAAGCAACCAGTACATGTTTTCAATTATAAGTAGGAGCTAAATAATGGGTACACATAGCCATAAACATGGGAATGATAGACACTGGGGAATACAAGATGGAGGAGGGAGGGGTTAAGTACTGAAAAAAACCTGCTATTTAGTACTATGCTTAAGACATGAATGATTGATTCATTCATACCAAACCTCAGCAGCAGCAGCACACAATATTTTCCTCTGTAGCAAACCTGCACATTTACCCCAATTTCTTCTTCTTTTTTTTTTTTTTTTTTTGAGACGGAGTCTTGCTCTGTCGCCCGGGCTGGAGTGCAGTGGCCGGATCTCAGCTCACTGCAAGCTCCGCCTCCCGGGTTTACGCCATTCTCCTGCCTCAGCCTCCCGAGTAGCTGGGACTACAGGCGCCCGCCACCTCGCCCGGCTAGTTTTTTGCATTTTTTAGTACAGACGGGGTTTCACAGTGTTAGCCAGGATGGTCTCGATCTCCTGACCTCGTGATCCGCCCATCTCGGCCTCCCAAAGTGCTGGGATTACAGGCTTGAGCCACCGCGCCCGGCCTACCCCCAATTTCTAAAATAAAATGTGAAAAAAAGAAATTGACAAATATTTAACTAAATGGAAAGATAATCCATGTTCATTGATTGGAAAAATTCATATTTTTAAGATGCTGCCATGGTTTGAAGATCTCCTCCCAAAGTTCATGTTTTGAAAACTTAACCCCCAATGAAATACCGTTGGGATGTGCAATATAGTAAGAAATGATTGAATCATGAGTGTTCAGCATCATTAATGGATTAATGTCATTATTGCAGGAGTGGGTTAGTTATCATGACGATGGATATTTACATAGCAAGTCAGTCCCTGATGCTGTTTTCTCAGTCTTACGTTCTCACTTGTCCATCCATCAAGCTATCATGCAGCATAAGGGCCCTTAACAGGTGCTGATGTCATGCTCTTTGACTTCCCAGCCTCCAGAACTAAAAGCTGAATGAATTTCTTTCTTTATAAATTACCCAGTCTGTGGTGCTCTGTTACAGCAACAGAAAATTGACTAAAACAGAGTAAAACACTCCCCCAAATAAATCTTTAGATTCAACACAATCCCTACCAAAATCCATGCTGGCATTTGTTTTTTCTCATAAATTGACAGGCTAATTCTAAAGTTCTTATAGAAGGAGCTGATAATAGCCAAAAAATCCTGAAAAGTAACAAAATTGAAGGACTCACATTTTCTAATATTAAAATTTTCTACATGGTAATCAACAGACTGTAGTACTCACAGAAGTATAGACACAGACCTGAGGGAACATAAATAAACTTATGATCTGAGGACAATTCATTTGTAACACAAGTTCCAAAACAATTCAATGGATTAAATAACGGTGTTTTCAAAAAATTGTTCCCGAAAACTGTATATTCAGATGAAAAAGAATAAAATTAGAGCTCTCAATCAACTGAATCTTGACCAAACAGTAAATATAAGCACCAAGAGCTAAATCTGAAAACAAACCAATCCTAAACCTAAAATAAACAATACATAAATGAATAAATAAAGCAGAAAAAGTAGCTGTAAATCTTCATTTTCTTGGATTAGGCAAAGCCACACGTGGTCATAGGTCATAGATACGACATCAAAAGCACAAGTGACAAAAAAGGATAAATTAAACATCATCAAATTTTTATTTTAAATGCACTATCAGGCTGAGAGCAGTGGCTCACCCTTGTAATCACAGCACTTTGGAAGGCTGAAGTAAGAGGATTCTTGGTGGACAAGGGAGTAAGTAGTGACTGATAATGGATATGTGCTGTTTTTGTTTTTTGTTTTTTGTTTTTGAGACAGAATATCACTCTGTAGCCCAGGCTGGAGTGCAGTGGGGCTATCTCGGCTCACAGCAATCTCCGCCTCCCAGGTTCAAATGATTGTGTTGCCTCAGCCTCCCAAGTAGCTGGGACTACAGGCATGCACCACCACGCTCGGCTGACTTTTGTATTTTTAGTGGAGATTGGCTTTTGCCATGTTGCCCACACTGGTCTTGAACTCCGGACCTCAGGTGATCCACCCACCTTGGCCTCCCAAAGTTTTGGGATTACAGGCGTGAGCCACCGTGCCCAGCCGTGTGTGTGCTTTCATTCTGCGCCAATGAAAATGTTCTGGAACTAGATAGTGGTGATGGTTGTACAACTTTGCAAATACACTAAAAACCACTGAACTGTACACTCTAAAAGGATAACTGTTACAGTATTTGAGCTGTATCTCACTAAGAAAGAGTATGTGACAGTGGCAGAAGGATAGATGATTGGTCGATGAAACATAATAGAGAACTTAAAAACATACTCCCTCATCACTGTGGCCATATGTGACAAAACAGCAAAAGTAATTCAATGGAAAAATAGAAGTCTTTTCAACAAATAGTATGAGAGCAATTGAACATCCATAGACGAGACAATGAACCTTGATCTAACTCATAATTTATCCACAAATGACATAATAGAGCACAGAATTAAACATAAGTATAAAATTTTAGAAAAAGCATAGGAGAAAATCTTCAGAATATCCAATTAGAAAAAGAGTTCTTAAACCAAAAGCAAGATCTATAAAAGGAGAAGTTACAGGAAATTTTATTAAAATTATAATAACTATTATTTTTGCTCTGTGAATGACTCTGTTAAGAGCATAAACAGACTACAAACCAGACAAGACACAAATATTTGTAAACCACATGTCCAACAAAATATTCCTATCAAAAATATATATAGGCCTGGCGCAGTGGCTCCCAGCACTTTGGGAGGCCGAGACGGGCGGATCACGAGGTCAGCAGATCGAGACCATCCTGGCTAACACGGTGAAACCCCATCTCTACTAAAAAATACAAAAAAAAACTAGCCAGGTGAGGTGGCGGGCGCCTGTAGTCCCAGCTACCTGGGAGGCTGAGGCAGGAGAATGGCATGAACCCGGGAGGCGGAGCTTGCAGTGAGCTGAGATCCGGCCACTGCACTCCAGCCTGGGCAACAGAGCAGTCTCAAAATTCAAAAGTAAAAACAAAAAATAAGAAAAAACGGCCAAAATACACAAAGAGGCATGTCACTAAAGGTCTATAGATAGAAAATAAGCACATAAAAAGATAGTTAGCATCATTATCTATGAAGAAAATGCAAGTTAAAACCACAATGAGGCCGGGCATGGTGGCTCACACCTATAATCCCAGCACTTTGGAAGGCGACAATCGCTTGAGCCCAGGAGTTGGAGATTAGCCTGAGCAACATGATGAGATGCTATTTCTATTAAAAAATACAAAAATTAGTCAGGCATGGTGGTGTGTGCCTGTAGTTCAGCTACTCAGGAGAGAGATTGGCCTGGGCAACATCGTGAGATTGTGTCTCTATAAAAAGTAAAAAAAAAAAAAATTAAATGCACTATCAAAAAGTAAAAAGATGAGCTGGGTGTGGTGGCTTGTGCCTCTCATCACTTGAGAGGATCGCTTGAGCCTGGAAAGTCGAGACTGCAGTGTGCTGTGATGGTGCCACTGCACTCCAGTCTGGGTGACAGTGAGTCTTTGTCTCAAAAACAAAAACAAACACACGAACGAAAAAACACAATTGGATACCGTTACACATTGGTTCAAAATTGCAAAGAAAAAAGTGACAATGCAAAATGCAGAGAAACTAAGTCATTTTCCCATGCTGTTAGGAAAAAAATACATATAGCAACCACTTCAGGCTTCTTAAAACCCTAAACATACAACCACCATATAAACTAGGCATTATACTCCTGGTCATTTATCCCTAGAGAGATGAAGACTTCGGTTTATCCCAAAACCTATCCATGAATGCTCAGAGCATATTTATTCATAATAAGTCTCAAACTTAAAACAAGCCAAATACTTTCAACTGGTGCCTGCTGTTAAACCACCCGTGGTACCTGCACTTCCTGAACTATTCAGCAGTCAAAAGGAATCAAGTATTGGTACATACAACAGCCAGCATGAATAATCTCTAGAAGATTACTCTGAGTGAAAAAAGCCAAATTCAAATGTTACACATTCTATGACTCTCTTTATATAAAATCCTCAAAATGACAGAATTATAGTAATGGAGAGCAGATGAGTGGTTGGTTGTGGTTACAGATGCGACGGGCAGGCAGTGAGTGGGGGTGGCTATAAAGGGTGCCATGGAGGTGCTCGTGGTGATGGGCTGTTCTGCATCTTGGTGGTATCCGTGTCAGTGTTCTTGTGACACTGTACTAGAATTTTGTAACACTAAGATACTGGGGGAAACTGAGTGAAAGTACACAGGATCCTCCTTAACACTTCCTGTAAATATACTATTATTGCAAAATTTAGAGTCAAAAATCATTTGTACTTCTACACACTAGCATTAAAAACGTGGAAAATAAAATATTTAACAAGCCACACTATTTACAATAGCATCCCAAAATGTGACATACTTAGGGAAAAATTCAACAAAACATGAGGCTAGCCCACTGACAATTACACATTCAAATTGTTCCTGGCAAAAATACACAGCACACCTTTGGTAGCCTGTCCAGATCCACAGGTACAGGCCTACATCCGGATACTGGAGAAAGGGAGGAGGGTCAGTATCTCTGCAGTCAGGGTGATGCTGCTGTAGAACCTATTTTCACTAGGCATATACCTTCTAGCTTATTCTTTCCCATCTCATGCATCTCTATAGGGTCCTCTTCACCTCTAGACTGCCTTTTTCTCTCACGAGGATCCCGAAGGACCTTAGAGCACATTACAAGGCATACGTCTTGCTTTTCTTTGGACATATGATTCCCCATTGACATTTACCTTCTGAAATCACCATACCCCAGAGCATAATGCTCTGTCCCTTAATTCAATATAAATGTTAAATGTCCTTTGAGCCAGAAATGATAGGGAAACAAAGATAAATAAAACACCCTCTCTGTCCTCCAGTACTTCACACTGTTAAGGATGAAATAATTCGTTTAAAGAGACCTCAAATTACAATAGACCTGTCATCAGCAAACTTATGTGGAACTTAAGGGAGCCTAGTAACTCGTCTCCCTGGCAACAATTTCCACTCTACTCATTGCCTAAGGACTGATTTCCTTCCCTCCCTTCCCATCCCCTCCTATTCATCTGTCTTCCTGATCAAATAAATTTCATGTCTGGGTGACAGTGAGTCACTCAGAATACAAGAAAGAGAGAAAGTGCAGGAAAGAGAAAAAAAAAAGCCTCGATGTGTTGCTTATCACCTGTTGGAAGCTGTGCCTGACTCTGTACATTTCATTTATTTAGAGTCTTAGAGCAACTAGACAAGTCCAGTGCCATTATTTCATGCATGGGAAGACACAGGGACGGGGATCCCGCACGGTGCCTCATGCAGGGAGTAGCTTCAATACAGAGGAGGAATATCAAACCCAGAAATCGTGACACTGTCCCTGTTCTCCTCTATGTTTAAAAATAATAATAATAATAATAATAGGGCCAAATGGTTTTAGGGAAGTTTTACAAGGAAAAGGATACAAGAATTGGGATACTAAACGGCATTAAAGACTACAAGGGGTTAAAAAAAAAGCCCCACCTTCATCAACCAAAACAAAACAATGAAAACAAAGGGAAACAATACAAGAAATATTACAGACATTACTCTCTCCACCCCTCAGGTGTTCCTACTGACTATAACAATACATTAATTCTAAATAATTAAGGGATACAAATAGTTACGGTCCAAATCTCCCTCTTTGAAAAACATACACGCACACACACAATTACACACGCAGTGAAAAATGTGAATAATTTTAACTTTGCTAATCGTTAAACTAAAGCAAAGATTCCAATTCATAATCATCAGATTAAGAAATTTTTTATTCCTTAAATGCAAAATTAGGTTAAAAGACAATGTGCAAATCTTATGTCTTGTAGCGAAGTGATGGTATAATACACAAGGTTCAGTACTGATGGAGCCAGTATATTTGGATATCAGATGGCATCATAATCAAATGCCGTAAAACGTATTTTCAAAAAAAATTTCACCCTTTGCCCCACTGAAACTATCCCATGTATCTTATAATGAAATATGACAAAACTAGAAATATACCAATGCATATGCAAACTTTCAAAGTAGTATCATTTAAAATGACCCCCCAAATTGGAAGTGACCTAAATTTCTAACAACGATGTATAATAATTAATTGAATAATGGTCTTCTCTGCCCCACAGATACTCATATTACCTAGAAAAATAATTACCAGGTCTATCTAGTGGTCTGAAAAATGCTTATGAAATTACTGCCAGGTGAAAATCAGAATATAAATTACATATCGCTATCATTTCAACTACTCAAAAAACATTTATTCATATGCAAAAAAGATCTAGCCAGGAACACAATATTATAAGATGTATTATGTGTGTGGCATTGAAATTCATTTGATCAAGAAGATAGAAGAGTGGGAGGGAATGGAATGAGATAAAGAAATCAGTCCTTAGGCAATGAGTAGAGTGGAAACTGTTGCCAGGGAGACGGGTTACCAGGCTTCTGAAATAGCGTAAATGAGAGATGATGAAATTCTAAACCAAGGGAGAGAATGCGGGGATAAAGAAAAAGGAAAAATTGATGTTATTTTGTGTGTGTGTGTGTGTACATATATATAAATAGTCTTTTTGTACAAAAAATTATACATTCTTATATATAATTAATTTCTGTACAAAACTATATATATATAACTATATATACAATTTTTTTGTATAGAAAGACCATATCTGAAAAAAAAAAAAAAGAAAAATGATTCCTTTTCCTGAGGAACGAAACAACTAAAAAACAAAAACAAAACCAATAAACAACACCAAAAAAACCCCAAAAAACAGAAAGTAAATGTTACATGGGCCTTCTGACTATTGGAATAATTTGAAATAATAGTATTAGCTACTGTTTACAAATTACTTAATCAGAACCAGGCAATTATCTCTTGTCATATTTTTATGCAGCATATGAGATCTTTTTTCATCAGTATCCTCATTTTACAGAGACGACTGAAATGGAAAGGGTTAGGTACCCTGAGCCCCGTCACACAGGCAGACTGGGAGATCATTCTAGAACTCCTACTAGAGAACGGGCCCCAACTTATACCCTGAATTACATTCCCAGTGCCTGGGAAAGAATGATAGGATACACAGACCTGAATTAAATCTGAAATAAATCTGAAATTCAACTTCTCATTGCTTCTTTTATTCTTTCTTCTTCTCTTCTTTCTTCTTCTTCTTATCCTCTTCTTCTTTCTTCTCCTTCTTTCTTCTCCTTCCTTTCTTTCTTTCCCCTTCCTTCCTTCCTTCCTTCCATCTTCCCTCTTCTTTCTTCTTTTTCTTCTTTTTTTTTTGGCAGAGGTGGGGTGCGGTGTTAAACTCATTTCTAAGAATGTTTGGTCTTCTCCATGCTAGTGATTTGGCTGTAAGATTAGAGTATTGGTTCCCCCGTGGAAGGTTAATAGTTTACAGGCACATAGAGATTACAATGCATGAGTAACCTTTCAAATTAAAGAAGAGAGAGGAGGTGAGGTTCACCTTTTAATTGTTTGTTGGGGATAAATGGGTGGAGTTAACAAGTAAAGGGAGATGGTGGTGGGTCTAATAGAATATTCAAAGGTAAATTTATCTCCACTTTCCAAATAGCAGAACGAACCACAAGTCCGGGGACCTAACTCTGCCATCTCTCCCTGGGTAGAGATTGGTGTTGGGGAGAGCAGACCAGGAGAATATGCTATAAGACAACTTAAGACAACTTAGACGGGGTCACAGGAAGCAGGAGCTGCACTGCAGTGTGGAATGTGCGATGAGCAGCTGATGAAAAAAAAAAGAAAAAGACAGAAAAACAGGCACTGCAGCACACCAAACAGACCTGGCAAAGATCACTATAGGAAAATTCTCCAAAATCCAAAGTTGCTGGATTTGCACCATGGGGTTAAAAAATGTTTTGTTTATTTTCTATATTTTCCAAAATTCATAAAAAACATATTTATTTCACATAAAATATCTTTATAAAAATTAATTGAAACCCAGTAAACAGCATTGCTCTGTTCAGTGGGCTCTCGGGGGAATCCATCCAGTAGCACTGCTTCACCTCTGACACGCACTCAGAGTTTTCAGAGGTACTAACGGAGGACTTTACCCAAGACAATGACTCTGAAGGATGGAATATTATTCAACGTGTGCATTACTGGCCTGAATTTATAACTGAGCTGAAAGTGTAAGCTAGAGAAGCCTAACTATATGTTAAAAAGTAGAATCCGTCACAAGAAGTTAACTTGATTTATAAACACCATTCTACACAAAAAATAGCAGTATGATTAGCAGATAAAAATTAAGAAAGGAGGCTGGAGGCTGGGCTTGGTGGCTCACGCCTGTAATCCCAGCACTTTGGGAGGCCGAGGTGGGCGGATCCCAAGGTCAGTCAGGAGGCAGAGATCTTCCTGGCTAATACGGTGAAACTCCGTCTCTACTAAAAATACAAAAAATTAGCTGGGCATGCTGGTGGGTGCCTGTAATCCCAGCTACTAGGGAGGCTGAGGCAGGGGAATGGCGTGAACCAGGCAGGCGGAGCTTGCAGTGAGCCAAGATCGCGCCACTGCACTCTAGCCTGGGCAACAGAGTGAGATTCCGTCTCAAAAAAAAAAAAAAAAGTAGTATTAAAATATAAATATATGATCTGATTATTTTTTCCAAAGTGTACACAGGCACAACATTGTTAGAAAATACATAAAATAAATTGCGGTGATATAAATGGAAATGGAATTACTGGAGTAATTTCTGTTTTTCTAAATCTGCATTCTCTCAATTATTTATATTCTGACTTAATATCTTTTGAACTTATAAGGAAACAATAGTTTTTAAAATAAAGAACATAAACATTCTTATAAATGGGCGAAGACATAAACAATATATACCAAAAATATAAATAATAAATATGTGAGAAAAAACGTTTGAGCTTCCTAATAGTTATGCAAATTCTGACCTGCACAATGGCATGCCATTTCCACATCTCAACTGTCAAAAAATGTTAAAAACATATGTACTGCAACGCTGGTGAGACAGCATATATTTTGCACCTGCACCACAGGGAATTAACTAGGCAAACCTAGCAAGTACATTAAAAATGCCATTTTTTGGCCGGGCGTGGTGGCTCACGCCTGTCATCTCAGCACTTTGAGGCCGAGGCAGGCGGATCACGAGGTCAGGAGATTGAGATCATCCTGGCTGACACGGTGAAATCCCGTCTCTACTGAAAATACAAAAAAATTAGCCGGGTGTGGTGGGGGGCACCTGTAGTCCCAGCTACTCAGGAGGCTGAGGCAGGAGAATGGCGTGAACCTGGGAGACGGAGCCTGCGGTGAGCCGAGATCGTGCCTAGACGACAGAATGAGACTCCACCTCGAAAAAAAAAAAGATGTGGAGAGATTGTAACCCTTGTAAATCAATGGTGGAAATGTGTGGCGTTTTCTGCCAAAGTAAAACAGAATGACTCATGGAATGACCCATCCCTAGCAATTCCACTCCTAGGGATGTGGCTTCTGATACTGAGAACAAGCACTGAACCACTCACATGTAAATGAGTTCTATATCCCAGAAATTCTATATCCGGGCCATGAGCTGTGGCTCATGCCTGTAATACCAGCACTCTGGGAGGTTGATGAGGGCAGATTGCTTTAGCTCAGGAGTTGCAGACTCACCTGGGCATCATGGTGAAACCCAGTCTCTACCAAAAATACAAAAGTCAGCTGGATGTGGTGCTGTGTGCCTGCAGTCCCAGCTACTCAGGAGGCTGAGGTGGGAGGATCACTTGAGCCTCCATGGTGGAGGTTGCAGTGAGCCAAGATCAAACCACTGCACTCCAGCCTGGGTGACAGAGTGAGATCCTGTCTCAAAAAAAGACAAGAAAAGAAAAAAGAAGAAATTCTATATCCTGTATAATTATCCTTATAATGCAAGTGAAGTAGAAATGAAGACTTTCTCAGGTGAAAGAAAACTGTGGGAATTAATCACCAGCAGATCTCTCCTGTAAAAAATGTTAAAATAATTTTTCAGAGAGAAGGCAATAACTTAGAAACTCAGACCTAGATAAAGAAAGAAAATATGTTAGAGAAGGTAACATTTATTTTACCATGTAAAATAAAATACCATGTAAAATAAAATAACATTTATTTTACCATGAAGGTAAAATAAAATTGTCTGTATTTCTTAGCTATCATTGATCTAAAAGATAACTTTGTTTAAAGTAATGATAGTAGCAATGTATTAGGTGATTACATGATTATTTTTCTTTTGTCTGTTGATGTGGTGCATTGTATTAATTTATTGATTTTTCAAATATGGAAGAAGTCTTGCATGTTTGGAATCAATCCATATTTGGAATGAATCCCACTAGGTTA
This sequence comes from Colobus angolensis palliatus, assembly GCF_000951035.1. Lineage (NCBI taxonomy): Eukaryota > Metazoa > Chordata > Mammalia > Primates > Cercopithecidae > Colobus > Colobus angolensis. Next base: position 671,758 of record NW_012118121.1, read on the forward strand.
TGGTATATAATTCCTTATATATTGCTGGATTCAACTTGCTTATATTTTGTTGAGAGTATCTGCATCTGTATTAGAAGCAAATCATACCTCTGATAAGAAACTTGTACCGAGAATATAGAAAGAACTATTACAACACAATGACATAAAGATGAATAACCAATTTTTTAAAAGGGTGAAGGATCTTAACACTTCCTCAAAGAAGAAACATAAATGGCTAACATACACATGAAAAAAATGTTCAACATCATTAGTCATTAGGACAGTGCAAATCAAAACCACAATGAGGCAACTCTCCACATCCTCTTGGATGGCAACATTCAAAAGGGCCCATTAGCATGTGTTGGTGAGGATGCAGAAAAATTGGACAACTTGTATGCTGCTTGTGGGAGCATGAAATTGTGCGTCCACTTCTAGAAAGATTCTGCGTTTCCTCACCAAATGATAGAGTCACCAGATGATCCTGCGACTTCTCTTCACCATGAGAAAATAAATTTTCACACAAATACTTGCATATGAATACTTACAGCAGAAGTAAGCACAAGCCAAAGGCTTCAGAAATAACCCCAGTGTCCAGCAATAAATGAATCGATGGTGGTGATCATGTACAATGGAATATTACTAAGCCATAAAATGTAACAAAGTACTGATACATTCCATAATAGAGAGGAATCTCAGAAATATTATGCTCTGTGAAAGAGGCCAGACAGCAAAGTCCACATATTCTATAACTTAATGCATGTAAAATAACCAGAATAAGTAAATTCATACAGCCATTGGGAATGGGATGGAATTAATAAGTAAGAGGTTTTATTTTAGGGTGATGAAAATGTTTTAGAATTAGATAGAGGTAGTAGTTTAATAATATTTTGAATGTACTAAATGCAATTGAGTTGTTCATTTTAAAATGATTAATTTTAGGTTATATGAATTTCAACTCATTTTTTTAAGCTGAAAGAATTAATTACCAGCACACCCACAATTTTTAAAAATGTTAGAATCTTCTAATGTAGAAGAAAACTCATACCAAGTGGAAATATGAAGCGACACCAGTGATTCTGAATTAGGGGCAATTTTGCCTCCCAAAGTATGTTTAGTAATGTCTGAAATTATTTTTGGCTGTCCTGACTGGGGAGGACGGTGATTTGTTACATGTATCCTGTGTGTAGACGTCAGGAGTAGAGCTAAAAATACCGCAATGAACAGTATAAAATCTCCTATGTCAAAAAACAATTATTTAACCTATGTGAATAGTGCCAAGTCTGTGAAAACATGATATATGCAAAGGGAAAAACAGCATGGGAAATGATAAGAATTTTTTTTCAAAAAATTTAAATGTTTCGAAAATATAATTGATTAGTTAAATTATAGTAATAGCAAATATTATTAATTATTGTAGAGTGGGGTATAGCATTTATAAAGTAAAAAGAACACAATAGTGCAATGGTCAGAGGAGAAAAAAGAAAGTATACTATTACTAGGAACTATAGATGGTATACATAAGGTGGTATAATATCATTCTAAGGTAGTCTGTGATATGGTTAACATGTATATTCTAAACTCTAAAGTAACCACTAAAATAGAGTTACAGCTAATAAGAGAAAAAAACAATAAAAATAATTAATATATAGGAAGCAGAATGAAAGGGAAGATGGGAACAGATAGCAGACAGGACAAATAGAAAACAAACAGAAAGATGAAATATTCAAAGTTTACCATGTCAATATCACATGAAATATAAGTGGTTTAAATACCACAATTAAGGCTCAAACTGGAATTTCTAGTTTCATCTCAGAGACTAATGGGAGTTGGCAGGACAGTGGCCTCTGATGGCCACAAACATGTGGGGAGTGGGATTGCCTCTGCTTGGTGGATTTTCTGTCCCAGAAGTTCCTCTAAGAACTCCATTAGGTCTCATAGGGTACACTCCAGAGATTCCAGAAAAAGCTTCACTCTAGGTAAAGGAACAGTAGCCTCTAAATAAACACAAACCCCATGAATCCCCTAAGTAACAAATACAGGTAAATCCACAGAGAAAAGGGCAACAAAACCTATAGCCATTGAGCACTCACAGAAAACCCATGGAGCTGGATGGGGCCCTACCACTGGGGGAGGGCCAGGAAAACACAGGAGGGAGGTTGGGAGCCCTAAGGATCAGCCAGAGTTAAGCAACAAAAATAAATAAGAGAGCACCCAATTTTTTTTTTTTTTTTTTTTTTTTTGAGATAGGGTCTCGCTCTGTTGCCCAGGCTCGAGTACAGTGGAGCAATCTCAGCTCACTGCAACCTCTGCCTCCTGGGTTCAAGTGACTCTCCTGCCTCACCCTCCTGGCTAGGTGGGACTACAGGCATTGACCACCACTCCCAGCTAATTTTGGCATTTTTAGTAGAGATGAGGTTTCACTATGTTTGGCCGGCCTGGTCTGGAACTCCTGACTTCAGGTGGTTTCACCATGTTTGGCCAGGCTGGTCTCAAACTCCTGACCTCAAGTGATCTGCCCACCTCGGCCTGCCAAAGTGCTGGGATTACAGGTATGACCCACTACACCTGGCAGGCATTCAAATATTAAAGGAAGAAAATTGCCTCTGTTTGCTGATGACATAATCTTATATATAGAAAACCCTAAAGAGGTTACCTAAAAAACTTTTAGGACTAATAAACACATCTAGTAAAGTTGCAGGATACAAAATCAATGGGCAAAAATTAGTCATGTTTCTGCACACTAACAACGAATGATCCAGGAGGAAAAAATAAGAAAACAATCCCATTTACAACAGCATCAAAAAATTCATACTTAGGAGTAAATTCAACCAGAATGTGACAGACTTGCATAGAATACACTATAAAACATTAATAAAAGACACTGAAGATAATACAAATAACTAAAAAGACACCTGGTGTTCATGAATTGGAAGAATTAATGTTGCTAAAATAGACGGACACCATCCATAGCAATTTAGAGATTCTGAGCAATTGCTATCAAAATTCCAATGTCATTTTTCACCGAAATAGACAAAGCAATCCCCAAATTCATACGGAACCACAAAAGACCTTGAGTAGCCAGAATAATCTTGAGCAGCATGAATAAAGCTGGAGGCATCACATTACCTGATTTCAAAATACATTACAAACCTCTAGTAATCGAAAGGGCATGGCATAGAAACAGACACATCAACCAACGGAACAAGATAGCCTAGAAATAAACACATGCATCCATGGTCAATTCATTTTTGAAAAGGTTTCTAACACCACACATGGGAAAAGAAGCGTCTGTTTAATAAAGGGTGTTGAGAAAACCAGGTATCTATACGCAGAAAACAAAAATGGACTCCTTTTTCACACCTTTTACAGAAAAAAAATCAAAATGGATTAAACACCTAAACGTGAGACCTAAATATGTAAAGCTACTAGAAGAAAACACAGAGGAAAGCCTCCATGACATGGGTCTGGGAAAGGGTTTCTTGGACATGACCCCGAAAGCACAGGCAAAAAAAGTAAAAATACGCAAATGGGATTGCATCATACTAAAAAGCTTCTGCACAGGAAAGGAAAAATGTAACAGAGTGAAGAGACAACCTCCGGATTGGTAGAAAACACAGGTGCCGTTCAACTTATCATGGAGTTAACATTTGGATAAACCTGTCGTAAACTAAAAATGAAAATTGGAAATGTTGTAAGAAATGCATTTAGTACAACTGACCTACCTTAAACATGCTCAGAACACATATTATCTGAGCAAAACCATCTGGCAGTACAGTCCACTGTGGAGCATTTTTCTTATCCCCATGATCACACGATAACTGAGAACAGCATCTCACTGCTACTGCCCAGCATAGTGAGACTATTGTACCACATATTGCTATCATGGGGAAAGATCGAAAGTTAAAATTCAAAGTAAGATTTCTATAGAGTGTGTATTGCTTTCACACCACTGTGAAGTTGAAAAAACTGGACCATCACAAGTCGGGACTGTCTGTATTTGCAAACCAAACATTAATCAGGGGTTGATATCCAAAATATATAAGGAATTTAAACAACTCAATAGCAAGAAAATAAACGGCTCAATTTAAAAATGGGCAAATGATCTGAATAGACATTTCTCAAAAGAAGACAAATGACTGACAAATATAGGAAGAAATGCTCAACATCAGCAATCATCAGGAAAATGCAAATTCAAGCCACAATGACCTATCACCACATATGTTAGAATGTTTTTCATAGAAAAGCCAGGAGACAACAAGTGTTGGCGAGGATGTGAAGAAAAGGGAACCCTTGGACACTGGGAATGCAAATGAGTGCAGACATATGGAAAACAGTATGGACATTCTACAAAAAGTTAAAAATAGAACTACTATATTACCCAGCAATGCTACCACTGAGCAAATATCCAAAGAAAATGAAATCAATAGGTTTAAAAGGTATCTTCACTGCCATGTATCAACTTAACTACCCATCAACAGATGAATGGATAAAGAAAACGTGGTATATATACACAATGAAATATTATTTATCCTTTAAAATGAAGGAAATTCAGTCATTAGTAACTACATGGATGAACCTAGAAAACATAAAATAAGTGAAATAGGCCGGGCGCGGTGGCTCACACCTGTAATCCCAGCACTTTGGGAGGCCGAGGTGGGTGGATCACGAGGTCAGGAGATCGAGACCATCCTGGCTAATACAGTGAAACCCCGTCTCCACTAAATATACAAAAAAATAAAA
>NW_012118121.1:677470-679073 GCF_000951035.1 Colobus angolensis palliatus
TAGCCAGGTGTGGTGGCGCAGGCCTATAGTCCCAGCTACTAGAGAGCCTCAGGCAGAAGAATCGCCGGAGCCGGAGAGGCAAAGGTGGCAGTGAGTCGAGATCCACCGCTGTACTCCAGCCTGGGCGACAGAGGGAGACTCCATCTCAAATAAATAAAATAAAGTAAATGTTTTCACCATGAAGAAATGATAATGCACTGTGGTGGATATGCCAATTAGCTTGATTTAATTATTCCACAACGTAAACCTACATCAAACCATTACATTTTACCACTAACATGTATGTAAGTATTATTTGTCAACAAAAATAAATATAAAACAAGAGCACTAAGAAACATCCAGGAACGCAGTGCCTACCTGACTGAAGCTGAATCAGGATATCCAGAACCCGTTACCAAAACAACAGGAGTTGAGTCCAGGTTCTTCTGCGAGTCCAGGTTCTTCTGCTGCTGGCCGCACAGAAAACCAATGACTGAGACTACCAGCATTGCCAAGGAAGAAGGCTTTAATCAGGTGCTGCAGCCAAGGAGGTGGAAGCTGAGCCTCAAATCCATCTCCCTGACTGACTAAAGCCAGGGGTTTATGTAGCAGGGAAGAAATGTAACCATGTGTAAGAAAACAGGAACTAGGGAGGGGCAAGGAGGCAATCATGATGAATGAGGGGTCCAGGATCTCATTGTCTGAATGTGCTGACCTGGTGAGTTTCAGTTCTTTGACACACTTTTTTTTGAGAGTCCTGAAGATGGTTTCCTGAGGCAGTAACTCAGATAAAACAAATGTAACCTTCAGGCTTTAAGACCAGAAGGGTCAATTTCTATGTTTATCCAAACAACAATCTATGGGATTATTGGGTTGGTTTCAAGTCTTCCCTTAACCAGACTAACAAGCACTAAGTAAAAGTAGTAGAGCAATAGAGCTGGGAGAACTGCAAGAGACAAATTCTTACAAGGGAACAGTGCAAATGGAATACTCAATGCCAAGGAGAAAAATGCAAAACAAAGTAGGGAATAGACATTGAGTAAAACCTTATGCTAAATAAGCCTGTATTCTAAACACAAGGTATCACAAGAGAAATGGGGATTCTTCATTGTATTCTGTACAGTGAGGATGTAGCACGAACATAGGCATGGTCTGTTCAGAGGATCGAAGATAAGAATTATAGTAGATTTCTTGTCAGAAAGTACGCAGGAAAGAAGACAATGGAGTGCTATCTTTAAATGCTGAAAGGAAATGTACTGTCAATCCAGGATTCTTTTATTCCACTGTTTTACATAGTAAGAAAATGCTTCAAAAATGAAGGTTAGAAAAGACATTCTCAAAACAAAAGCTGAAGAAATTGATTAACAGAAGATCCACTCTATAAAAAATAAGAAACATTCAATGGAGTTCTTAACGCTGAAGGAGCATGATCAATGTCAAACATCTGAATGTAGGCAAATAGGTAAGAGTTTTGGAAACAGAATAAATACAGGTAAATGAAACCATTTTTTTCTTATTTTTATAGTCTGACACATAACCTGCATTTTAAAGGAAAAATAGTAATCATGTTTTATCTGTTCATAGCATATATAAAAATAATTTTATATAAAAAACAACAACAACA
>NW_012118121.1:680459-694541 GCF_000951035.1 Colobus angolensis palliatus
TCGTCTCAGAAAAAAAAAGAAAGAAAAAAGAAGAACATATATGCAGTACAAAGTTCTCTTTGTAACTAGACCAACCAAAACTGGTGGAACCAAGATAGCTGACCGAATGGCTTCAAAAAGATTGCAGGTTTCATTATAATTTCATTTCTGTGTTAAATGACACTTCCACCAGTGCCATGACAGTTGACCACGCCAGGAAAACAACTGCAAGAAGCCACAGAAGACCAAAAAGGAAGACGTCACTCTGGTTCCCAGTTCACTGCCCTTTTCTGGAAAAGACATGACAATTTATCCTATCACTTTTAATGTCCAGTCCCTTTATTTATATTGACACCCTATATTTTAACCTCCTCACCTCCGACTAGTAGAGAAGCTGATTTGCGACCCACATCCCTGCTTCTTCATCTCCTGGCCGTGAATAAGCTTGTTCTGCTTGATGCTCACTTTCCGTTCCTTATTGGCTCTGTGGCACCAAACGGGGACAGATCCCATCTTTTCAGGCTACCAAGTTTATTGGTTAAAAAATGGCAACCATGGGCCGGGCGCGGTGGCTCACGCCTGTAATGCCAGCAGTTTGGGAGGCTGAGGTGGGTGGATCACGAGGTCAGGAGATGGAGACCATCCTGGCTAACACAGTGAAACCCCGTCTCTACTAAAAATACAAAAAATTAGCCAGGCGTGGCGGTGGACGCCTGTAGTCCCAGCTACTCAGGAGGCTGAGGCAGGAGAATGGCGTGAACCCGGGAGGCGGAGCTTGCAGCAAGCCAAGATCCGACCACTGCACTCCAGCCTAGACTGGAGAGCAAGACTCCGTCTCAAAAAAAAAAAAAAGGCGACCGTGGCAAGACTCTGGAATAGACACACACACACACAAAAATGGCAACCGTGGCAGGACTCTGGAATAGATAGCCCACTTCCTTGTTCTGGAAGCAGACCATCGAGACCATCCTGTCTAACACGGTGAAACCCCGTCTCTACTAAAAAATTCAAAAAACTAGCCGGGCGAGGTGGCGGGCGCCTGTAGTCCCAGCTACTTTACCTCCTCTGAGACTCAGAAACTGGTGCCCAACAACATTGGCCAGCAAAGGGCATGCATGCCCATTTTCTTTCCCGCTTGGGTTTCTCCCCTTCTGGGAAACGCTCCCTCCACCACTCCTCCTTGCCTTTGATCAGTGGCAGCCACTGCCCTCCATTTAAAAGAGACAGAGAATTTAACCTTTGGGCAATCCCTAACCATCTGGACTCCCCAATACCCAGACCCTCATAAAAGAAAGGGGGGCAAAATGACTGTCCCCAGGCAGGGCCCTCCAGTTACAGGTAATGCTTATTGATAACTCTCACATAACTTTTTTTTTTTTTTTTTTGAGACGGAGTCTCACAGTGTCACCAAGCCTGGAGAGAAGTGGTGCCATCTCGACTCACTGCAGCCTCCACCTTTCAGGTTCAAGCAATGTTCCTACCTCAGCCACCTGAGTAGCCAGGACTACAGGCGCGCACCCCCACACCTGGCTCATTTTTTGTATTTTTAGTAGAGACAGTGTTTCGCCATGTTGGCCAGGCTGGTCTCGAACTCCTGACCTCAAGTGATCTGCCTGCCTCGGCCTCCCAAAGTACTGGGATTACAGGTGTAAGCCACCGCGCCTGGCTAACCCACATAACTTCAAAGGTGTGTAACATCTTGAAATCAGATATCCTCTTTCCATATGAAGACAGTCACTTATCTCACAACTGCTTAAGGGTGATGGAAGAAGTGTACCCTAGTAGACCAGACCATAAAAGTGAATCTATTAAAAATTCAAAAGCCAAGGGCTTCACCGATGGGCATAGCTATATGCTGGAGGGACAGTGGAGGGCAGGATATGCTATGGTCCTTCTCAGTGGGGTTGCAGAAGCTGGTGCTCATCCACCAAGATACTATTTGCATCTGTAATAAACAAGCCCAGGTGGCAGTAATCCATTGCTACAGCCACCAGAAGGGCGTTGTTGAGGTAGTTAAAGCTGATCTCTCGTCAAAACACGTGGCTTTAGGGAAGGTCACTTTTCAAATGCCACTTTTTCCTTCCCCCCCACTACCCACGCCAATCCTATGTTTTTACCCTGTTTTACTCTCAAAAGTAATGGGAAACAGCCTCCAAATGGGGATATACCAAAAGTCTTACCATCCAGGAGGGTGAATAGACCCTCATAGACAACTTTTCCCAGAAGCAGTTGCATTGCAGGCTGTTAAAAAGCCCGTACTGATGCTCACTTTGGTCAGGAGGCCCTGTGTAACTGGCTTTTCCAAAGCATGACTGTCCCAAACTTCAGGGAGCTAATCAAAGAGGTGGTTGAGACTTGCTCCACCTGCTATGTTAATATCCCTAACACCCACCCCATGGGGGAGTGCAGAGGGGGCCATTCAGATGGTCCAGTACCAAAGTAGATACCCAGAGAAAGATTGACTAATTGATTTCACAGTTGTGTCCAGAGCCTTGGCACCATCCTTGGCTTTTCCAGATGGGCAGAAGTTTTTGCTACCCTCACTGAGATGGCACATGAGGTTGCAAAGGTGCTGTTAAAGTAAGCTGTTCCCAGATTCAGGTTGCCTCAGTTAATCCAAACTGATGCCAGACCAGCATTCATATTTTCCATTATTGAGGGTACTTCTTGGAGCCTAGAAATAAAATGGTGCTCACATGTCACCTGGAGACCACAGTTCCCAGTAGAGTGGGCTAGCCAGACCCTTGAAAGAACTTTAGGTAAATTATGCCAGAAAACTCATCTTCCATGGATTTCATTACTCTCCATGGCACTGTAAAGAATAAGAATAGCTCCAAAAAGAAAAAATCAAACTGAGCCCTTACAAGCTGATATATGGACTATGGGTCCTGGTCTGGCTAAGTGATCAGAAGGTCTTCAGAGCTACGGGGGAAAAAATAAGGTATGCCACCCAAATTGGAGAAGTAATGAAGGCCCTTCAGATCTATGGAAATCAATAATTACCTTCGTCCTCTGACATAACCCTCCATCCTTTCCACTCCAGGGATTGGGTTTACTTAAAAACCTAGAGACAAGAACCATAGTCATTTAGAACCTAAATGGAAGGGCCCATATCTTGTGGTTCTCATAAAAAAAATCTGCCTTAAAATTACAGGGAGTTGGCCGGACATGGTGGCTCATGCCTGTAATCCTAGCGTTTTGGGAAGCCGAGGTGGGCAGATCACTTGGGCTCGAGAGTTCAAGACCAGCCTGGGTAACATGGTGAAACCCCCATCTCTACTAAAAATACAAAAAAATTACCCAGGTGTGGTGGTGCACTCCTGTAGTCCCAGCTACTTGGAGGGCTGAGGTGGGAGGATCCATTGAGCATGGGAGGCGGAGGTTGAAGTGAGCCGATATCACACCACTGCACTCCAGCCTGGGCAACAAAATGAGACTCTGGTTCAAAAAAGAAAAAAAAATTACAGGGAGTGACGCCATGGGTACACCACACCCAGGTCAAGGCAGCCATGGAACCTAAGGAAAAAAGCCCCATGTACCCAGCTAAACCACTCTCAGATCTAAAATTCCTGTTGTAAAAGACAGACTTATCCCCAGCCAGATGAGCAACCTTAGGCCTACATGCATTTCCTGTGAGGACTTAGTCTACTAGCCTTGCTTATAGGAATTCTCATCTTACTCCCTCCAGAACCTGCCTCTTACTTAGGGATTTACCTCCTCCTATCAGTCACTACTATATTTACCTTAAACCTCATCTGTGCTTACCCGGGAACCACAGTGCAGTGGTGCATTTATCAACATGCCCTGTTCTTCCTATTGCTGTGGGTTGAGATATGGGGAGAGTTATCAGAATAATGGAGTGAAACTAGCCTGGTTAAAATTATAGCTGTTATAGCTAAAGGTTCATTAACTGCTGGATTTTCCATCTGCACCCCTAGGCCCAATCTCCTTGGCCCATAGCTTGATCAATAGCCTGACCAATAACTGTGGTCAGTCATCTAACTTTAATCCATCCTGCCTGGACCCACCTGAAGTCTCATTAGTGATCTTCCTGGAAAAAGACTGTTTACTCTCTTGGTCTTGTGTAAACCTCACTGGCAATGGCATTTGGGTCAGACTCCCTTTAACCTGTCAAAAGGATGGCTATAGTAATCTATGATCAGGCAAAGTGTTTATACCAATTTAACCCTTCCAGAGCCCTGTAGCTTCTACCCTTGATTTCTTGGCTCCATCTCCTAGATTTCTGGTCTTGTTTGTGTCTAAGCAAACTGAGGCCATAAAACTACAGATGACAGTTACTCAGGGATATAAACAGCTGGGCTTGCACCCAGGAGATAACCAGACCTAGCTAAGACCAGCTAGGGAAAAAATTCACCCCTCTAATGGGCCCTATATCAACACCCAAATTCAGCTTGAAGAAGCTGTAGAAAACAGACCTTTGCCTGTCAGCACCCTTCAAGAATGAGGAGTGAATATAAAGAAAGGGGAGATTTGTTACCCAGTGTAATGCCTACATGACAGCTGGATTTCTACCCTACCCTGACTGCTTATCTTTAAGAAATAGGATGTCTGCCTTAAAAAGTTCCCTTTGTAACCAGACCAGCTGAGACTGTCTAAAACCAAGACAGCTGACCGAATGACTTCAAAAAGACCTCAGGCTTCATTATAATCTCATTCCCATGCTAAATAACAATTCTCAGCAGTGCCATAACCATTGACAACCATCATGAAAACAACTGGAAGAAGCCATAAAAGGAGAGGAAGGAAGGCAGCACTCCAGTTCGGAGAAGTTCACTGCCTATTTCTGGAAAAGGCACTTTTAATGCTGAACCTCTTCATTATAGAAACCTTATATTTTAACCCCCTCTTCCCCTACTAGCAGAGAAGTTGATTTATGAGCCACACTCCCACTTCTCCATTGTTTGGCCATCAAATAAAGCTTACCCTACTTGACACTCACTTTCAGTGAGTGTACTAGCTCAGTGACACCCAACAAGGAAATATTCTATCTTTTGGAGTTACTTAGTTTATTGGTAACATAAGAGTCTCATGGCAAAAAGCCAAGAAAATGTCCCTCATAATTCCAGCAGATGGAGAGGAAAAGTAACTCTTTCCTGAGTTATTGAGAAATAACTGAGAATTGTATATTTAAAGATTCTAATGGAAAAAGTAGTCAACTTGCAAAAGCAGATGCATAATGTGAGCAGAAATATGGAAACTATAATATACATGTAAAAAATGCTAGCAGTCAAAGCACTGTAACGGAACTGAAGAGCGTCTGTGATTGAATCATCTGTAGATGGAACATGGTTGAAGAAAGAATTACTGATCTTGAAGGCATGTCAATAGAAGCTACTCAAACTAAATTGCAAAAAGAACAATGGGAAAAACACCATAGAACATTTGAGAATTGGTGGTCAAAGTTAAAAGCTGTAATATACACATAGTTGGAATATAAGAAGAAAAAGAGACAATGGAGCAGAAGAAATATTTTAAATAATAGTTATCAAGAATTTACAAAATTAATGACAAACACCAAACATGGATATTAGAATAAATACCCAAAAAGTCACACTTAGGCATATCATATTAAAATTGAGAGACCGGCCGGGTGCGGTGGCTCAAGCCTGTAATCCCAGCACTTTGGGAGGCCGAGACGGGCAGATCACGAGGTCAGGAGATCGAGACCATCCTGGCTAACATGGTGAAACCCCGTCTCTACTAAAAATACAAAAAACTAGCCGGGCGACGTGGCGGGCGCCTGTAGTCCCAGCAACTCGGGAGGCTGAGGCAGGAGAATGGCATAAACCTGGGAGGCGGAGCTTGCAGTGAGCTGAGATCCGGCCACTGCACTCCAGCCCGGGCAACAGAGCAAGACTCCGTCTCAAAAAAAAAAAAAAAAAAAAATTGAGAGACCAAAGATAGAGAATATTCTGAAAGAAGAAAGAGAGGAAAAACCATACTACCTATAGAGGAACAAGGGTCAGAATTACACTGGACTTCTCATCAGAAGTCACACAAGCAAGTACAAGAAGAAAGTAGAATGAAATATTTAAAATCGTGAATGAAGCCGGGTGCAGTGGCTCACATCTGTAATCCCAGTACTTTGGGAGGCAGACCAAACCTCTAGCTCTTCATCCCTAGAGTCTCAGAAGCAAAGAATGGATATACAACTGAAAAAGTATCTGAAAAATTCATGTCATTATCCTTTCTAAATTTGGAAAAATACACAAGTATATGAGTTCATGATGCTAAGAAAACCCCCAGAAGGAAAAATTCAAAGAAATCCATGCCCAGTTACATCACAATCCATTTATTTGAAAACTAAAGATCTGGACATGGTGGCTCATGCCTGTGATCCCAGCACTTTGGGAGGCTGAGTTGGGTGGATCACTTGAGATCAGGAGTTTGAGACCAGCCTGGCTAATGTGGCAAAACCTCGTATCTACTAAAATGCAAAAATTAGCCGGCCATGGTGGCAGGCACCTGTAATCCCAGCTACTTGGGAGGCTGAGGCAGGAGAATCACTTGAATCTGGGAGGCAGAGGTCACAGTGAGCCAAGATCGTGCTATTATACTCCAACCTGGGTAAGAAGAGCGAAATTCAGTCTCTCTCTCTCTCTCTCTGTCTCTCTCTCACACACACACACACACAAACACACACACAAGGCGGGGCGCGACAGCTCATGCCAGCAATCCCGGCACTTTGGGAGGTCAAAGAGGGCAGATCACGAGGTCAGGAGATCAAGACCATCCTGGCTAATATGGTGAAACCCCATCTCTAATAAAAATACAAAAAATTAGCTGGGCATGGTGGCGGGCACCTGTAGTCCCAGCTGCTTGGGAGGCTGAGGCAGGAGAATGGCGTGAACCCAGGAGGCAGAGCTTGCAGTGAGCTGAGATCCGGCCACTGAACTCCAGCCTGGGTGACAGAGCAAGACTCCGTCTCAAAAAAAAACAAAAAAAAAAAACAGGATTCAAGAAGTACAAAGTATGGTTATTCTCCGACCACACAGGAATTAAATTAAGAATTCACAATACTCCCAAGTCTTTTTAAAAGTAAATCCCACACTTCTGAATAGCCCATGGGCCACACCAAACAAATATAAATGGGGAAAAATCGCAATATATGGGATGTTGTTCAAGAAGTCTGTGGGAGGAATATTACAGAACTAAGTGCTTATATTATAAATAAGAAACGTCTCAAATCAATGACCTTAGCTTCCAGCTTAGGAGTACAAAAAATGAAGAGCAAAGTATACACTTAGAAAGTAGAAATAATGAAATAATAAATGTCATGAAGAACGCTGAAAAACAATAGAGAGTATCAATGAAAGAACAATAAAAAGAAAAACCTGGTTTCTTGAAAAATTAAGAAAATAGGTTATCAGCCAAACTGCTCAGGATCAAATCAGAGACAGATCAAATCATAGTACCAGTATTGATAATGAAGAAGGCAGCAGCACTTAAGGTTAAAAATTATTAACTGGATTGTAATGAAATACAATGAATAAACTTCACAATTCAAAGATGGACAAAGTCCTTGGGTGATGAAAGTAGTAAACCTTATTCAGTATACATACATATATATATATAAATATCCATTAAATAAGAAGAATTTTTAGTTAAAATAATTCCGACTAAGGCAACTGTTGGAAATCAATAAGAGACAGATATCTGTAAGGTTTTTGTAACCTTTGAAAATTGATTAATGTAACCCACATTAGTAACAAAATAAGAAAGAAAAAAAATCATGCCAGTAGGGCAGAAAAGCACCATACTTAAAGGTGAAAGCTGGCATCATCTCTCATAGTATAATAATGGGGAAATAATAGTTTTTTCAACAGGATGGACTTGATTCATAACTAATATTTTATATAAAATGTAATCAAAATTTTATCAAAAATAGATAATTATGAATGTACTTTGTGCATTGTTAGTGTACCCAATATTCAAGCTAAATCTACAAAATCTCCAGAGGAAAACATAGGAGATATAATTTGAGACTTTGGGCTAGCAAAATATTTTTTAGCTATGGCATCAAAAGGCAAAATATGTTAATGGACACTTTGTTAAATTGAATTTTATGAAAATAGAAACATTTTGCTCTCAAAATATACTGTTAAGGGAAGGAAAAGGCCACAAATTGGAATAAAATATTTGCAAAGCACTTTTCACCAAAGATTGTATGTTCATGATGAGAAGCACATGAAGGGTTGTTCAATATCCTTAGCCGTAAGATCAATAAAATTAAACTTTGAATGAAATGCCACTACTTGGATTTAAATGTTACAATAACTTTGAGAAAAAAAAATTTTTTTTAGTTTCTTTAAGAGTTAAAAATTCACCTACCGTATGATCCAGCCATTTGATTTCTAGTAAGAGAAATAAAGGCATTTTTCCATACAAAGTATTTTACATGAATGTTCTTAGCAGTTTTATTTGTAATAGCTCCAAAGTGGAAACAATCAAAACGTTATCAATAGAAAAATAGCAGACAAACTGTGGTATATTTCTACAATGAAATACTGCTCAGCAATAAAATGAATAACTCTTGGTATATGCTACGACATGAAAGAGTCTTAAAATAACTATGCTGAGTTAAAGAAGCCAGATAAAAAAGATTAAGCACAGTAGGATTTCATTATATAAAATTCTAGAAAATGCAGACTAAATTGTGGCAGATAGCAGATCACTGGTTACTGAAAAAGTAGGAGAGAGTGGGTGGGGGAGCAATTACAGAGGGGCATGAGGAAACGTGTGGGGGTGGTGAATATGTTCATTATCTTGATGGGGGTAATGGTTGCATGGATTTATATGTCAAAAGTTGTCAAATTATGCACATTAAATATGTGCAGTTTATCATATATCAATTACACCTCAATAAAGCTGTTAAAAATAAGCTCTGGAGTTTCACCTGTGGGAAGTGTCAGTGATGAAAAATGTAAGATACAGGAAAGTCAAGGTTTTCAACAGTATATACTAAATAGTATCTATGCCTGTTTATCCCTGCCCTGTAATGAATGAACAGGGGTCCACTGCTCCTAAGGGAGATTTGTGGTTCTAGACCCTTGTGTTCTATGAGTAGTAAAGTCTCTTCTCTGTTGGGAATAGGCCCCCCAATCTGGCCATAAACTGGCCCCCAAACTGCTCATAAACAAAATTTCTGCAGCACTGTGACATGTTCATGATGGCCATGATGCCCACCTGAAGGTTGTGGGTTTACCGGAATGAGGGCAAGGAACACCTGGCCCACCCAGGCTGGAAAACCGCGTAAGGTATTCCTAAACCACAAACAATAGCATGAGTGATCTGTGCCTTAAGGACATGTTCTTGCTGCAGATAACTAGCCAGAGCCATCCCTTTGTTTCCCTTAAGGAATACTTTCAGTTAATCTATAATCTATAGAAACAATGCTTATCGCTGGCTTGCTGTCAATAAATATGTGGGTCAAAGTCTGCTTGGGGCTCTCAGCTCTGAAGGCTGTCAGCCCCCTGATTTCCTGCTCTGCAGTCTGTATTTCTGTGTGTGTGTTTGTGTCTTTAATTCCTCTAGCACTGCTGGGTTAGGGTCTCCATGACCAAGCTGGTCTCAGCAAGGGGTGCCCATACCTGGGCATTGAACCTAGGTTGAAGGGTCGCTGGAGCAATGGTTAAAGAAGGTGGAACTGGCCGGGCGTGGTGGCTCACGCCTGTAATCCCAGCACTTTGGGAGGCTGAGACAGGTGGATCATGAGGTCAGGAGATCGAGACCATCCTGGCTAACACAATGAAACCCTGTCTCTACTAAAAAATACAAAAAACTAGCTGGGCGAGGTGGCGGGCGCCTGTAGTCCCAGTCACTCGGGAGGCTGAGGCAGGAGAATGGCATAAGCCCAGGAAGTGGAGCTTGCAGTGAGCTGAGATTGGGCCACTGCACTCCAGCCTGGGCGACAGAGCAAGACTCCATCTCAAAAAAAAAAAAAGAAGGTGGAACTAAGCTGTAGGACACCCAAATACTCTTAGGCAATCCCTGTGGTGAGTAAGAAGAGCAGCTTGCAAGCATCAGGGTAACAACGGGACAAGTGTGGGCTCTGGTTCTTTCCACCTTAGAACCTTTTTACACTGATGAGGAGGAGGAAGGAAAGTATAACAAAGTACCAGAAGAGGTAACAGAGCAGGTTTGTTTTCCAGTTAAAGCTAAAGTGGCAAAGGAGGAAGAGGTTCATCCCTACCCTTCTGCACACCCTCATTATTTTGAAGAAAAAGAGCAGCCTGACCCTCCAGATCTTTCTTTTCTGGAGGACACTGGGCGAAAAGTAGTTGCCCTAGTGACTGTTTGAGCAGCGCCTTGAGTGACTGCTCTCAGTTCTATTCAGGCAGAAATCCAGCAAGCTAGATGTGAAGGTGATATAGAGGGTTGGTAGTTCCCTGTTAGGATACACCCCCATATCACACAGGATACACCCCCTTAATCCTGTTAGGATTTCCCCCCAGGGAAATATTATAGCTATATTTGAGCCTTTTCCTTTTAAGATACTTAAAGAATTTAAACAAACTGTTAATCAATATGGACAAGGTTCTCCTTTTGTAACAGAACTGTTAAAGAATGTAACTGTCCCCAGTCAGGTGTTGCCAGTGGGGACAATAGGATTACTTCTAGGTATATCTAGTTTAAATTTATTTATTTATCTATTTATTTATTTATTAGTTTTGAGATGGAGTCTCACTCTGTCACCCAGGCTGGAGTGCAGTGGTGCGATCTTGGCTCACTGCAAGCTCCGCCTCCCGGGTTCATGCCGTTCTCTTGCCTCAGACTCCCCAGCAGCTGGGACGACAGGTGCCCGCCACCATGCCTGGCTAATTTGTTGTATTTTTAATAGAGACAGGGTTTCACCGTGTTCGCCAGGATGGTCTCGATCTCCTGAACTTGTGATCCACCCGCCTGGGCTTCCCAAAGTGCTGGGATTACAAGCGTGAGCCACAGCACCCAGCCATCTAGTTTAAATTTAAAAGGAGTACAAGCACACACAGGAGTCATTGATTCAGATTACAATGGGGAAATTCAAATTGTTATATCTACTTCTGTTTCCCAGAAAGCAGAGCCCGGGAGAGCGCATAGCACAGTTCCTGTTTGTGCTGTATGTGGAAATGGGGAAGTGAGATTAAACGAACAGGAGGATTTGGAAGCACAAATCAACAAGGCAAAGCAGCTTAATGGGCAAATCAAATTATTGATAAATGTCCTACCTGTGAAATAACTACTCAGGGAAAGAAATTTAAAGGTTTGGTAGATACAGGAGCGGACATTTCAATCATTTCTCTACAGCACTGGCCATCCATATGGCCAATTCAACCCACTCAATTTAACAGAGTTGGAGTTGGTAAAGCCCCTGAAGTGTATCAAAACAGTTATATTTTGCATTGTGAAGGGCCCAATGGACAACCTGGGACTATTCAACCAATTGTAACTTCTGTACCTATAAATTTATGGAGAAAGATTTATTACAACAATAGGGAGCACAGGTTATAATTCTGGAACAATTATGTAGCCCTGAAAGCCAACATATGATGTATGAAATGGGGTGTGTGCCCGGTATGGGACTAGGAAAATATTTGCAAGGTTTGAAGGAACTGCTTCAAGCAGAAAGACGACGTTCCCGCCAAGGTTTAGGATATCATTTTTGACGGCAGCCATTGTTAGGCCTCCAGAACCTGTACCTTTAAAATGGTTAACAGATAAGCCAATTTGGACAGAACAATGGCCTCTAAGTAAAGAGAAACTGGAGGCTTTAGAGGACTTAATTACTGAACAATTAGGAAAAGGACACATAGCTCCAACATTTTCCCCTTGGAATTCTCCAGTTTTCATAATTAAGAAAAAATCAGGTAAATGGAGAATGTTAACAGACTTGAGAGCCATTAATTCAGTTATACAACCTATGGGGACATGACAGCCAGGATTGACTTCTCCTGCTATAATTCTGAAAAAATGGCCTTTAATAGTAATAGATTTAAAATACTATTTCTTTACTATCTCCTTAGCTGAGCAAGATTGTGAACAGTTTGCATTTACAGTTCCTGCAGTAAACAACCTGCAGCCTGCTAAGCATATGCCACAAGGCATGTTAAACAGTCCAACAATTTGCCAGACTTATGTAAACTCATAAAAAATTTTCATAGTGTTACATTATTCATTGTATGGATGATATACTTTGTGCTGCCCCCACTTGAGAAATATTACTCCAACATCTGACTGGAGACAGTTACTCCAATCACTTGCAAAATTTGATTTCTTGTGCCAGTTTAATTGTAACTCCTGACAAAATTCGGACTACTACTCCTTACTCCTACTTGGGGACCTTAGTAAATGACACTACCATTGTGCTACAGAAAGTAACCATACATAGGGATCAATTGAAAACATTAAATGACCTTCAAAAATTACTAGCGGACATTAATTGGACATGACCTGCTCTAGGCATTCCTACCTATGCCATGAGTAATCTATTTTCTATCCTTAGAGAAGATCCTAGTCTCACTAGCCCTTGACAATTAACAAAGGAGGCTGAGAGAGAGTTATAGCTGATTGAAAAGCAAGTCCATAAGGCTCAAATAAATAGAATAGATCCAGAAAAGACTCTAGATTTGCTAATTTTTTCAACTCAGCATTCACCTGCTGGTGTTATTGTCCAAGAGCAAGACTTGGTAGAGGGGCTTTTTCTTCCACATGCTAATTCACAGTCTCTAACTCCTTATTTAGATCAAATTGCTACTGTGATAGGAAATAGGAGAACTCAGATTGTTAAAT
Source organism: Colobus angolensis palliatus (assembly GCF_000951035.1). NCBI lineage: Eukaryota > Metazoa > Chordata > Mammalia > Primates > Cercopithecidae > Colobus > Colobus angolensis. The sequence continues at coordinate 693,228 of NW_012118121.1, forward strand.
TATGTGGATACGATCCTAGAAAAATTATTGTCCCTCTCATGAAGACACAGATACAGCAAACTTTTATAAACAGTCTTACTTAGCAAACCCATTTAGCTGACTTTGTGGGTATTTTAGATAATCATTTTCCTAAAATGAAACTGTTTTAATTTTTGAAATTAACTAATTGAATTCTCCCTAAAATACCTAAATTTAAACCAATTGAAGGTGCCGAGAATGTTTTTACAGGTGGATCTAGTACTGGTAAAGCTTCTTATTCTAGCTCAAAATGTATTCAGACACCTTGTACTTCAGCTCAAAAAGCAGAGCTTGTAGCTGTAATTGAGGTATTGACTGCTTTTAATATACCTATTAATGTGTTCCTGATTCTTTATATGTGGTTCATTCCACACAGTTAATTGAAAATGCTCAGCTATGATTTCATACAGATGAACAACTGATGACTTTATTTTCCCAATTGCAAACTGCAGTCAGGAGTAGAATGCGCCCTTTTTACATCACTCACATTAGGGCTCATATACCTCTTCCAGGACCCTTAACTGAAGGGAATCAGATGACTGATCTCCTAGTTGCTACTGCAATATCTAATACCAGACACTTTTACAATTTGACCTGTGTTAATGCATCTGGTCTTAAATGCAGATACAGCATTACCTGGAAAGAAGCTAAAGCTATTGTCCAGTGATGCCCAACTTGCCAAATGGTGCATTCCTCATCTTTCATGGGAGGAGTTAATCCTCGAGGATTGGAAACTAATTCTCTTTGGCAAATGGATGTCACACATGTTCCCTCATTTGGGAGACTAGCTTATGTACATGTATATGTGGACACCTTTTCTCACTTTGTCTGGGCTACATGCCAATCAGGAGAGTCTTCTGCCTGTGTTAAACGTCACCTTTTGCAGTGTTTTGTGGTGATGGGCATTCCAGCTTCTATTAAAACAGATAATGCCCCAGGCTATACTAGCAAAGCTGTAGCTACATTTTTCTCTATATGGAATATTAAACACATTACTGGTATCCCATATAATTCTCAAGGACAAGCCATAGTGGAAAGAATGAATCTCTCCCTGAAACAGCAGTTGTGAAAGCAAAGTGGGGGGAAACAGGGACTGTGGGACACCTTGTATACACAGTTGAATCTAGTATTATTGACTTTAAATTTTTTGAGCCTGCCTAAAGGCCAGATGGTATCAGCAGCTGAACAGCATCTACAGAAACCAGCTGCAAAGACAGAAGCAGAACGACTGGTTTGGTGGAGAGATCCAATAACAAAAAGGTGGGAAATAGGTAAAATAACTTGGGGTTGAGGTTA
>NW_012118121.1:695361-705937 GCF_000951035.1 Colobus angolensis palliatus
CCGTGTTAGCCAGGATGGTCTCGATCTCCTGACCTCGTGATCCGCCCGTCTCAGCCTCCCAAAGTGCTGGGATTACAGGCTTGAACCACCGCGCCCAGCCCAAAAACCTATTTGTAAACAGAATTGGTCCTGACCAGAAATAATGAACGTGCTTGTCTGGGAAGATTGCATTGCAAAACAGAGTTGCTGCACAACGATTCCTATGGAATCATTATTGATTGGTCCCCTAAGGGGATGTTTAGCTTGAAGTGCACCTCTCAGTCTGCATGCCATGGCCACACTATGTTCAGCTGGTCTAAACAAAATGATCAGATAGTAGAAATGGTAAGAAATACGGCAAGAGTTCCTATTATCTGGAAACATGGCAGTATAGTGGCACCTCAACCTCAAATGATATGGCCCGCTCTAGGAGCTAAACATAAGGATTTGTGGAAACTATTAATGGCTCGTAATAAGATCAAAATTTGGGAAAGAATAAAAAATCATCTAGAAGGACACTCTACAAACTTGTCTTTGGATATTGCAAAATTAAAAGAAGAAATATTTAAAGCATTCCAGGTACACCTGACTGTAATGCCAGGAACTGGAGTGCTTGAAGGAGCTGCAGACAGATTAGCAGCTAGTAACCCATTAAAATGGATAACAACACTTGGAAGCCTTGTGATTTCAATGATGATTGTGCTTTTAATCTGTGTTGTTTGTCTTTGTATAGTCTGCAGATGCAGATCCCAACTCCTGCAAGAAGTAGCTCACTGTGATAAAGCCGCCTTTGCTTTTATTGTGTTGCAAAAACAAAAAGGGGGAATATGTTGGGAACAGGCCCCCAAATATGGCCATAAACTGGTCCCAAAACTGGCCATAAGCAAAATCTCTGCAGCACTGGGGCATGCTTGTGATGGCTATGACACCCACGCTGAAGGTTGTGGGTTTATCGGAATGAGGGCAATGTGAGGTTTACCGGAACACCTGACCCACCCAGGGTGGAAAACCGTTTCAGGTGTTCCTAAACCACAAACAATAGCATGAGCGATCTGTGACTTAAGGACATGTTCCTGCTGCAGATAAGTAGCCAGAGCCCATCCCTTTGTTTCCCGTAAGGAACACTTTTACTCTATAATCTATGGAAACAGTGCTTATCTCTTGCTTGCTGTCAATAAATATGTGGGTCCAACTCTGTTCAGGGCTCTCAGCTCTGAAGGCTGTCAGCCCCCTGATTTTTCCACTCTGCACTGTATATTTCTGTGTGTGTGTCTCTAATTCCTCTAGTGTTACTGGGTTGGGGTCTCCACAACTGAGCTGGTCTTGGCACTTCTCCACTTTCCTTGGAAGGTAGAAACTTCTGTCCAAAGAAGGCTACAGTAAGCATCAAATAGAGGAAGCTAGAGTACCAGGAAGCAGGGAGGATAATTTCGAGTCATCTTATCAGAGCCTGTGTTACAATAAAAAATTTATCTGATCTTTGTCCTAAGTTCCTTGCTTATAACTTTTGGAATTTCTTGAGTGATAGGAGTGTCTTTGTTATGCTAATAAGGTGGTTCATAATGGATCAATACAAAACTTCAAAATAGGGGCTGGTCACAAGACTAAATATATGACCACAGGGACTGTGGGACACCTTGTATACACAGTTGAATCTAGTATTATTGACTTTAAATTTTTTCAGACTGCCTAAAGGCTAGATGGTATCAGCAGCTGAACAGCATCTACAGAAACCAGCTGCAAAGACAGAAGCAGAACGACTGGTTTGGTGGAGAGATCCAATAACAAAAAGGTGGGAAATAGGTAAAATAACTTGGGGTTGAGGTTATGCTTGTGTTTCTCCAGGCCAAAACCAATTTAGACACCATCAAAACACCTGAAACCTTATCATAAGCCAGATGCCGAGGAAGAGATTCCAGGAGGATCCTGAGGATCCCCCGGTTGCAGCCATGTTGAGACTGACGCTAAGGAGGACCACAACTGTGACAAGCTACACCCATCAAACACAGCCACTTACCTGGGGACAGATCAAGAAGCTGTCACAGACGGTGGAAGAAAACCTGAGGAAAGTGGGACAATGAGTCACTATGAGTAATTTACTGGTTAGCTGTGATAGCAGTGATCACTGTTGCCATGAGTATTCCTTCAACAAGGGCTGACACAGAGAACAATTATACTTCAGCTGCCTGATCTTCTGAGAAGTAAGGGGGCCTGGCGGTGGAGTTCGATCACATGCCCCAGGATTTAAGCAATCGTGCCTACGTATGAAGCCCCAGTAAAAACTCTGAACAATGTAGCTCAGTGGAGCTTCCTGGTTTTTGTGAACAAATGGATGCTCCTGGGGAGTGGCATGCCCTGATCCCACATGGAGAGGTCATAAATCTCTGCAGTTCCTCCAAGACCCCCTCCCCAACATATATCTTTTCTAAGAAAGTGATAATCATAAGTGCAGCACTTTTAGTGAGTTCTGTTAGTCAATATAGCAAATTATTAAATCTACTAGGGTCATGGGAATCTCCATATAGGTAGTTAGTTGGAAGTATGGGTGTCCTGAGGACCCCTAAAGTACAGCTGGCATCAGAAGAACAATCTTGGGCCAGGCACGGTGGCTCACACCTGTAATCCCAGCACTTTGGGAGGCCAAGGTGGGCGGATCATGTGGTCAGGAGATCAAGACCATCCTGGCTAACACGGTGAAACCCCATCTCTACTAAAAATACAGAAAGTTAGCTGGGCGTGGTGGCAGGCACCTGTAGTCCCAGCTACTCTGGAGGCTGAGGCAGAAGAATGGCGTGAACCCGGGAAGTGAAACTTGCAGTGAGCTGAGATCATGCCACTGCACTTCAACCTGGGGGACAGAGTGAGTCTCCGTCTCCAGAAAAAAAAAAAAAAAAGAAGAAGAAGAAGAACAATCTTGTTGCTTGTTGGGGGTCACACACTTCAGCTTGTAGGATCTGCACTAAATTGTGTGATTACTACAAGATTTGAATTATGGCACACCCACTTGGACCATAATTCAACGAAGTAGAAGGTGACACAACAAACCTAAAGCAGAATGGAGCTCAGTTATTTCCCTAATTGACACATTAGTAGTAACAGGGGGGCATATAGGGTCATGATTATAAAAATCATTTCACATAATTTTATATAATTATAAAAATTAATCTCTGACAACATGAGCAGGTGGAAGCAACTAAGAAGTCTGAAGCAACTGGGAATGATGGGATCCCATCTTAATGAACCTAAGAGCCTTCCATATTCCAAAAGCTGGTACCTAAATGCACTTTCCTGACTTTTCAATGGATAAGGGGGATTTGAGGCTATTTTTCATGAGACTCCAGAATATAGCCACCTGAACTTAACAATATTGAAACAGCAAACATCCTTCCTCTTGAGACCAACCTATTGTGGATCAATATGACTGTGCTCTACCAGTAACCAGGAAGTTAGGAGAAACGCTAGAATTGGACTTTATTTAGCAGTCTTTGCCAGCCTCATTGACTCTGAATGTGAAAGACCCTGCAGTTACTTAGAAATCCCACAGTACTCTATGCCATTTGTGAAGATGGGTAGAGATTGGAGTTATTTTGCTACCAGCCAAGGAATGCCAAAAGTCTCAAGAAGGCAGGAAGGGCAGGAACAGATTATCCCTTAAAGCCTTTGGTAGGAGCACGGCCAAACCAACACCTTGATTTAAAACTTCCAGCTGCCAAATCTACAAGAGAATAAACTTCTGTTATTTTATGCCACCCAATTTGTGGTGATTTTTTATGGCAGCCTTAGGAGACAAATAAGGGAGAAATGTTTTAATTTCAGAAAATATACTGGTTTCAGTGTGCAAAATAAACTGCAAGTGAATAAACTAGTGAGAAGGCACAGAGGATGTCCTCGGTGGTGAACCAAGGGTGAAAGAGCAGTGGAATATAGTCACGGATGGCAGTGAGTGGAATATAGTCATGGATGGCAGTGCGTTGCTTATAGAAGCTGAGAATTATGTGATTACCTAGATATGAAGGATACAAGAGAATCAATGGCATCCTTTTTTCTTCCTCGGGACCCTGGGTGGACAGCTATGCCATGTACTGTGAGGCAGGGAACACACTGGCAGCAGAAGGTTTCAGGCAGACACTGATGAAGTAGAGTAAAATGTTGAATTTATAACTCAGCCTGGGCATGGTGGCTTATGCCTGTAATCCCAGCAATTTAGGAGTCTGAGGCAGGTGGATTACCTGGGCCCAGGAGTTCAAGACAAGTCTGGCAAACATGGCAAAAACCCATCTCTAAAAATATGAAAATTTAGCCAAATGCAGTGGCACACACCTGTAGTCCTGCTACTCAGGAGGCTGAGGTGGGAAAATAACCTGAGCCTGGGGAGTTGAGGCTGCAGTGAGCTGAGATTACACCACTGCGCTCAAGTCTGGGCAACCAGAGTGAGACTCTGTCTCAAAAAATAAAATAAAATAAAACTCAAAGGCACAATGTTAAGATGACCTTTAGGCAGCTGGATATCCAGTTACAGAACATGAAAGAGACATCTTAGTCTGGAGAAGTGAATTTTGGACTCATTTGTGTATAGATGTAAAATTCAAGCTCTGGGAGATGGTGTTGTTCAGAACACAAGGTGACAGGAACAGAAGAGGTGAGATAGGACCACTAGAAACTTCAACTTTTAGATGATGGCTGGAGAAAGATATTTTTAAAAATCTGAAAAGGCGAAGAGAGTTCTCAGCGATCCCTGAAGTCTATGGTGTACCCTGAGGACTCAGGGCTATCTGGAAGAACTGCCATGGCATGAGTGGTACGTGTGTGTGTGTGTGTGTGTGTGTGTGGTATGTATTTGCACGTGTGTGTTCTCAATATAGTTAAGAAACCCAAGACTGCTTGGTAGATAAATCTATCATTAAAAGGATAGCATGAAAAACTGCAAACACCATGACACACATAAATTTGACAAATTAGATTAAATGGCCAGATACGGTTTGGATTTGTGTTCTTGCCCAAATCTCACATCGAATTGTAATTCCCCATGTTGGAGGAGGGGCTTGGTGGGAGGTGATTGGGTCATGGGTTGGGGGGTGGGACTTCCCCTTTGCTGTTCTCATGATAGTGAGTGAGTTCCCACGAGATCTGGCTGTTCAGATGTGTGTGGCACCTTCTTCTTGGCTTTCCTCCTCCTGGTCTGGTTATGTAAGATGTGCTTTCTTCCCCTTTACCTTCCACCATGATTGTAAGTTCCCTGAGGCCTCCTCAGTCATGTTTCCTGTACAGCTTGCAGAACCATGATCCAATTAAACCACTTTTCTTTATAAATTCCCCAGTCTCAGGTAGCTCTTTATAGTAATTCGAGAATGGACTAATACATGAGCCAACTCCCTAAGACCATAAATACCAAAATCCATCCGTCATGAAAAGATCATCTGAATAGGCTTACAATTAAAACAAATAGTTACAAACCATCTGAAAAAGAAACATTCAGGCACTGACGGTTTCACTGAAAATGTCTAGCAAACATTTGAAGAAGAAATAAAGACAATTCTACACAATTTATTCCATAAAGCTGAAGAGAAGGAGGGACCAGTATTTTCATGAGGCTCTCAAGTCAAAACCAGATACAGATATTGCAGAAAGAGAAAACTATAGACCAGTATCTCTGGTGAGCATATAGATAAAAACCCTCAGCTAAATATTACCAAATTAAATCCACTGACATGTAAAAGGAATAATACAGCAACATCTGCTTGAATAGAGTTTATCTTAGAGAAGAGTGTTTAAGATGAGGCAAGCGATTTTAATATGTCCCAGAAATAGCTCCAATTGGGATGGTCATAGGATAGTCTGGAAAGAGGTTTAAATCACCTTGGCCTATTGCTATGTGTGGGGATGGTGTCTTTTCTCTTTTCTCCACTTTCCTGTTGGTTTTCCCATGTCTGGAGGGCAGGTATGTGTGCATGTGAAGGGAGACAGCCTCTGTGGTATGTGCTATGTTCTCAGACAATGAAACAGTATGCCATCCTCATATCATCAAAGGGCCCTGCTCTAGACACTCTCAGGGTGATGTGATTTATCTTCTTTACCTTCCAAACTTCTCTTTCCAGCACAGGCGTTTTTGCTGAGTTGTGTCAATCCAGATATCTGCTGGGTGTGGTCGTTCAGTCTTCCCAGAATCTTTTGGTCCTTCTCTCCACATGGTTTCAGGAAATCGCACCTGCATTTCCTAGCTGCAGTCCTGCTCAACTGGCTGCTGGAGACAGAATCCTGGATGTGCCTGTTATTCACAGTCTCCCCTCACCTTCTATTGCTATTTATATCTTCACTGGCCTTTCTAGTGAACCTCAGCTCCCTCTGTCACCCTCTCGGTGATAATATTGCTGTTCCTTCACGATATGCATCATGACATATGATTATTTGATCATTTGTTTTCTCTTTTAAGGCTGTTTATCTCCAGCACTTCCCCTGACTACAGATTGCAGAGACCATGTCTCTTCTCGTTGTATCCCCAGGCACAAGGCCTGAAATGTAATGTAATGTTAGTAAACAGTTGACGAATGAAGATGAAATGCAAGCCATCGCCCATCACATGGATTCCTGGGAAGGGGCCCCTAAGGGCTCTCTGCCTCTGCTTGTCCACCTGCCCCAAACTCTAACCTTACTCTGTATGCAGGTGACCTTTCAGAAGACACCCTAGACTCTTCAACTATCTGAGAGAGCTGATCCTTGGGGCTGGGCAGGACTGAAAGGTCTCCCATTTCAGTGCATGCGATGGACCGCGAATGGATGAGCATGAGCAGTGGCTCCCTGGGGAGGCTGGGGATGAGGGGCCAGGGGCCAGTCCCTCCCAACTTTGTAAAGCAGCACTGCCTGTCCTCACTTCTTAATGTTTTCTAACAAAAACAGGGGCCCAGCTGCAATGGGTTTTTCCCTCAGACTGAGCTACTTTTCTGAAATGCAAATATTTCAGGCACATGACAGGTATTGCTCAATATTTACTGAACACATTAAAGTGAATTCTCTGCTTAAGATCCTTGGCCTGAAAGGCATTTGGGGCCCGTTTAGGGGCTCCAAGGTGGAGGCTGCTGCCTATGTGGACAGGGAAGAGCCAGAGGATTCACATTTCATCCAGGGCCTCTGGGCCCCTGCACTGCGAACATGCGCACTGCCCACTAGAAGCTCTGGGGTGACCCCCCTTCCCCTGTTCGCTATGGAAACCAAGGCTGGGCTGGCCTCTCCTCCTGTTCCTGTGTCTGCCAAGAACAGCCTATTCCACAGCTGTGTAATCTGTTCCACATTACAGAGTTCGAAGTAACCCACCAGCAAAACTGTCTGCTCCAGAATATTTTAAGTTACAGCTTCTCCATATATATTCTGTATCTATTCACAGAACTTCTATTTACAGAAGTTTGATTTAATGAGTAGTTGAGATATATTTTTGTAGTCTTCACACTTTTCTACTAAGCTGCTGGCCCTGAGGGGACTTATTGCCGATCTCAAATAGGGGTTCCCCTGGAGACATCCAGCAAGATTTATTTATCCCATGACCCTCAGGACAGCATTAGAGCTCCGCCCCAGGTCTTGAGCCTTGGGTCAAGGTAGTTGTGGATGCCTCCCAAGTACTAGCTTCCTCTCATTTCTCACAGTGTCTTTGGTCCTTTTTGTTATTACTCTGAAGGTCAGAATCTCTGGCTCATGGGCACATACTTTATTAGGAAGCCATCAAGCTACTGACTCACCTATGTCATTGCACATGTGCACGCATGCTTTCCCCACTTACAGGCTATCCCAGGCTTCGTTTTGTCGCACTACCCCACCTACCCAAACTCCTACTCCCATTAATTTGATTTTGGCGGCGGGGGATTGAACCTCTTCACTCCTCAGGAGGAAGATGATACCATTTTAGTAGATGTACAGTTGGGCTTCAAGATCTAGCCTGTGCTTCGTTTTAGACTCATGCATCAGACCCAAGGCTTTAAGCCTTCCGAGTGTAATCTCTCAGGGCGGTCTTCATCGACAGGCCCAGGTACAGCATTAGACAACCCTTCTGTCAGAAGCGTAGTGTGTTGTGTGCTGCAGGAGAGGCTTTCTGCACAGTCTGCTTGATGCTGGCAACTTCACTAGAATGAAGTCCAGGTAGAAGCTCAATTATCCAGTCCTGCCCAGGCAGCAACTGAAATCCAAGCAGCTCTCTGGCCAGAGCACTGATACTCACTTCAGCAGAGCCACCTTTTATTGTTGTCATGCCCTAAGCTTGCACTTTAATTTCTTTTTTTTTTTTTTTTTTTTTTTTGAGACGGAGTCTCGCTCTGTCACCCAGGCTGGAGTGCCCTGGCCAGATCTCAGCTCACTGCAAGCTCCGCCTCCCGGGTTCACGCCATTCTCCTGCCTCAGCCTCCCGGGTAGCTGGGACTACAGGCGCCGCCACCTCGCCCGGCTAATTTTTTTTTTGTAGTTTTTAGTAGAGACGGGGTTTCACCGTGTTAGCCAGGATGGTCTCGATCTCCTGACCTCGTGATCCGCCCGTCTCCGCCTCCCAAAGTGCTGGGATTACAGGCTTGAGCCACCGCACCCGGCCGCTTGCACTTTAATTTCAAGAATCCATTACATCTCGGAGGGTGAAATGTGAGAATGTAGTTTGAATGAGATCACAACGTTAAAAACCATAGCCTACGGCCAAAGCCAAGTTGAGATTTAAATAGTAGGTTCAAACACTTTTATTATTAAAAAAAATACATCAAATGAACTAAATATTTTATTTCTTTATGCATTTAATTTTTGAGGCAGTCTCACTCTGTTGCCCCGGCTGGAGTGCAGTGGCATGCTCTCAGCTGACTGCAAACTCCACCTCCCAGGTTCAAGTGAGTCTCCTGCCTCAGCCTCCCAAGTAGCTAGGATTAAGGGCATCCATCATCACAGCCGGCTAATTTTTGTATTTTTAGTAGAGACAGGGTTTTGCCATGTTGGCCAGGCTGGTCTCGACCTCCTGACTTCAGGCGATCTGCCCGCCTCGCTTTCCCAAAGTCCTGGGATTACAGGCGTGAGCCACCGCACCTGGCCTAAATATTTTATTTAAATAGTTAGAAAATAATACCTACCCAAATAAAATAAAGAATAATGTTGATGGAGATTTAAATGCAATAAATGAGGATTATATTTAAGAAGCATGGGGGCAATAAGTCTGTTCAAGAGACATTCTTAAAAACAATGAATTAGCATATTTCTGTAAGATGTTCCCAAGAAAGTAGTAAATATCCATAAATAGAGGAAGGAGAAGGAGAAGTAGATGGAGAGGAGAAGGAGGAGATGGAGGAGGATGAGGAGAAGGAGAAAAGTGTTGAAATAATTCCAACTAAGACTGATATCTAAGAATTACCCTGGTGAAGTGGGAAGCTAAAGAGTCCGTTGGAAGGACTGGTGTGGGAATGGCTCTGCCAAAAGTGTTATGTGCATGCAAACCCAAAGAGAAAAAGCACAGAAAACCCTTCAACATCAACTTGCTTGAGGAAAAATAAAGTGACAAGTGGGAAAAGATATATACTCACAGTGAGGACTCTAGACATGTTAAGACCATTTTTAAATGTGCTTTTGGCTTCGAGTGGCAATAATTAGACTCAAGACAGCATATTTAAGAAGCTACTGATGAGAAGAAACCCTGGAAGCGCTGAAGGACCACATCAGCCCAGACCAAGGATGCTGAAGCAGCATCAAGGCCCCTGGTTTCAGAGGTTCCAGCAATGACCCTTTTTTTCATGGAGAGCCTATAGGAGTGACAGTTTTGTCTTTGCCCAGTGGGAATCTGTTTTCTATACTTGGAAAACAGGGTTACCCATGTTGCCCCTGCTACCCTTTGGTCATCTCAGAGACACTACCAGATATTACCCATGAGACCTAGTTTTTTTATTTTTAATCTCAGGAAGGACTTGGGTGTGGCTTCCAACGTGGAGGACTCAGTAGCTTCAGAAAGGGTCCTGGGAGAAGGTGAATCGGAGAATGAGGGTGCTGGGCAGAGGGAAAAAGACATTACCATACAAGTTTGTGCTAAAAGATATAGCAATCCTTCTGCTATGGACTAAGTATGGAAAAAAATAAAATGGAATCAAAGTGACCCAAAGGAAGTGTAAAACCCAAATTTATGCCCACTAAAGCATTAATGATGCTCTAAGTCCGCTGCCTACTTAAAAGGTTCATAGTTCACATGGGTTGACAGGAAATTACGTTAAGGACAAGCTGCATTTCTCCTTTTCTTATAACCCCTCTGATTTGGTAGGGAGGGAGTCAATCATTTTTTATTGGAATTTCTCAGGATTCCAACCTCAGACATCCACTTTACACATTTTCTTGGACAAGCCCGACTGTTCCTCTCAGTCGTTCGCATAAAGCTCAAGTTTACACAGCCGCTCAGACCTTTCTCTGGGACTCTCATATTTAACTTAATTCTGGATATACTCAGGTAAGCGTTTCCCAAGAAACTTGACCCCAACATCCCAAAAACTTACGCATCCATCTCACTCTTCTCCTGCCCTAGATCTCCTCAGCTCAAACGGGAAACCCCGGGATCACTCTCCCCGCAGGTGAAGCCTAGCCACGGACCCTCCCCGTCGGGGCT
>NW_012118121.1:706467-710773 GCF_000951035.1 Colobus angolensis palliatus
CAGCCCGGCCCGGCACCGCCAGCCCCGGCGCAGCTGGTGCAGAAGGCGCACGAGCTCATGTGGTACGTGCTGGTCAAGGACCAGAAGAAGATGATCATCTGGTTTCCAGACATGGTGAAAGATGTCATCGGCAGCTACAAGAAGTGGTGCAGGAGCATCCTCCGGCGCACCAGCCTCATCCTCGCCCGGGTGTTCGGGCTGCACCTGAGGCTAACCAGCCTGCACACCATGGAGTTTGCGCTGGTCAAAGCGCTGGAGCCCGAGGAGCTGGACAGGGTGGCGCTGAGCAACCGCATGCCCATGACAGGCCTCCTCCTCATGATCCTGAGCCTCATCTACGTGAAGGGCCGCGGCGCCAGAGAGAGCGCCGTCTGGAACGTGCTCCGCATCCTGGGGCTGCGGCCCTGGAAGAAGCACTCCACCTTCGGGGACGTGCGGAAGCTCATCACTGAGGAGTTCGTCCAACAGAATTACCTGAAGTACCAGCGCGTCCCATACGTGGAGCCGCCCGAGTACGAGTTCTTCTGGGGCTCCCGGGCCAGCCGCGAAATCACCAAGCTGCAAATCATGGAGTTCCTGGCCAGGGTCTTTAAGAAAGACCCCCAGGCCTGGCCCTCCCGATACAGAGAAGCTCTGGAGGAGGCCAGAGCTCTGCGGGAGGCTAATCCCACTGCCCACTGCGCTCGCAGCAGCGTCTCCGAGGACTAGGAAAGTCTGGAGGCAGATGAATGGTTTCTGACCCTCACCAGGGCTGTGGAAGGGTGGGGGTGGGTCATTAGAGTGTTGAGGATTTACAGTGCAGTATTCACGTGTAACTTTTAAGTTTTCAGTACAGTGCTTTTATACCTTTAATGCAATGTTGTATTCCTTTGGGTACTATTGTGTAGTATTTAGGATGTATGCATGTTTGTTTATACGTAAGCTTGGTTGGTGCTTTCGCTTTTGTGGTACCTTTCTTGGATTTTTGTACCAGAGACGTGCTAAACTGATGAAGTACATTGAGGAAGTTTCCATCTTCTTATTTTATATGGGACTGAGATGTGTGTTGGGGTAGACTGCTCCTGCAGAGTTTGGAAAAACTCACCAGCAAAGCCGGCCTGACCAAGAAATGTCAAGGCCCACATGACCTTGCTGGGTACTGAAAACATCCTCGTGGAGTAAACTAGTTTGAACCGGACTGGTCTCAGTGTGAGAGCACTTGGCACACTTTACTAAACACGTATACAACCCCACCGTGAGTCAACTTTAAACATTAAAGATTCTTGTGATACAATCATTTCTGGAAGTGTACGTTATCATTTTCACAAAGCAGTATGGTTGGGCATGAGACAATTCTCTATTTTACAGTATACACAGATAGAACTATTTCCCCTAATGGGGTGGGAAAAATCGCTACTCATGACTACTCCTAAATTTGTGAAGTTTGTAGTTCTGTCTTTAAATGTAACTCATGTGTATTTCAAAAACATGCACAAATATAGAAAAGTATAACAAAACAGTAAGATTGTCCATAATCACATCCTATGGGAATAAAAACCAAAAATAATTTCCTTCCCTTAAGTTTCTACATTTTATCAAAATTAATAGATGCTTTGTGGGCACTTAAAGAGTGAGACACTGTACATGAGCCCTAACATGTATTTTTCTCCTCTTATCTAATCCTCACAACAGGCCTGTCAGGCAGCCACCAACTACCTCTGCACCATGGAGGAAACGCAGGAGTAATGTAGGTAATGAACTTCCCATAGCTCATAAAGGTTAATAAGAGAAGGAGCTAGGAGTAGAACTCAGAATGAATCCAGAGTCCACATTTGTCCCCACCTGCCTTCAACTCCCCTACACCCTGTGGTTTTTAGGTTATTTATTTTTAACTTTATGTTTAACTTTCATGTGGGAGCCCACACTCACGTGGGTTCATGGGCCACACATACAGAAAGGCTAGGAATTTTATTTTTCTAATTCTTATGATATTTTGGAGAAAGCAATATCATTCTGATTGTGCAAATTGAGAAACTTACTTTTGGAGAGATTAATTAACCTAATAAAGTGATACTCCTGTTCAGCAGTGAAGCTGGGATTGGAAACACAATCTTTCCTGAGGGTTGGAGGTGAAGGTGCTTTCTCTGACAAACACACAAGACACCTAAGAGAGGGAGGTGGGTTGCCCATCAGGATGTCTCTGGCCTCGCAGCGGTGAGCCACTAGGTAATCCTCAGAGGATGGGATGGGCTGCGAGTGGGCTTTAGGGGCAATGCCTGAAGAAAAACCTCATTGTGAATTTTTAGTCCTGCAAGGGGTCAGGGGGAGAAAAGGGGCTTTAATAAGAACAGAAGTCCTTTAAACTACAAAAGAGTGGGAAAGACCATTTGGCCAAAGCCAGAAACTTTTCTGTGGAAGACTAATAATGAAGAGGACACGTGTCACATAACCCCTCAAAGAAGTAAACTGGGAGTCCTATTAGGGTGAGGGAATTATAATTTGGATTGTGAGCTGGAATTCCCAACACTTGGGCATTACTTAACAGGTGGGGGCAGGTGCTAGAAATACTTATGAAGCCCCTGTTCATGCTGAGATGAAATCCATCCCAGTTTAAAAGCTTCCGGTGAAGTCTTTCAAGGGGGTTCTGCGGGGAAAGGGGGACATTTCTGCAATGACCCAGGCAGGAGTGACCTGGCTTTGATGGCACCTCTTACACAAAACCAATGTGAGTGTCTCACCTCTTCAGAAGTGTTAGGATTGTTTGGAAATCTTACCTCCCCACAACCCATCAATAAGTTTCTCCAGAATCAAAATAAATCTGCCCCTTATCATTTAAAATTGTGGGGATATCCAGGATGTTTCATTTCTGGAGTAGGACTATGGGCTGTTGTTCCTGCCACACACAGTGCTGGTCATTTTCTCTAATGCCTTAATACTCCCCTCACTGCTGGATTGATGCCTTGCAGGAGCTGTAACCCCTGTGTACTTCTTGCAGCCAAGCCCAGAAATCACTAGGCAAACAATCCCTTTACATCCCCATTTAACTCCTTGTGTTGTGTCCACTTTTCCTCTCTGCTGTGAGAGGCACGGAGAATCACCCTTTCTGTCCCAAGCTCATTCACACAGGCACCCTAGCCAGGCCATAGAAGACCGAGCCTTTACAGGAGAAACAGAATGTCAGAATGTGAGAAAGGAGTAAGGCACGGGGCAGAGCAACTCTTCCGTGATGCTGCCTAGGAGGCAGCTAGACCTAGAGAAAGAGGCTTCCAGATGTGAAATGAGTTTACTTCATGACACCTGATCCTGCAGAGATGCAGCTTCGGGCACGGGGAGGGAGCACCCAGCAGCTCTCTTGGATTTTCATGCTGGGCTCTAAATGGAAAGACTGGAGAGTTTATCAAACATTTACCAAAAGATTCACCTACAAGGTCCTGGGATAGGTCAATCGGGAAGGGGTCAGCAGGTCCTCCGTGTTGCAGTCCAACCTGACAGTGTACTGAAGCCCAGACTGCTGTGGGTGGGAGAGGCTTTCCGAACTCCCCATAACATGTGAACTTCTGCCTGCCAGCTGGAACCTCATTTCTTCACAAACACCTGCAAACATATTTCAATTTGTTAACTTCATTTTATGAAAGATATGAAGGGAAAAGGGATCTTTGCAAATTTAATATAAAATATAAAGACACCTAGTGTAAGCTGTCCTGAGAGGAAATAAATAACTGTAAGCAGTATCATTATTAAACAGAAATGTTTTAAGTGAACTTCTTATGCAGTTAAATATTTCCTGTGCTTGAAAACCCTTTTAGGTCCTTCTCCAACTTGAGTCTTACCTGACCAACTCATGAACACTACTTACTGGAAGAACACTCTCCCTAATCTCTAAGCACAACCATGTTCTAAACGCACTCAAAATACACATACTGGTTATAATTATGTGCCTTTTATTTCTCTCCTCCTGGATTGTTACGTACTTAAGGGTTAGAACTGTCTCTATCCTGTTCATTATTTCTTTGATACTTGATGTAAGGATGGGCCATAATGGATGCATTTGATAAATATTTGTTACATAAGTGAAGTAACTCAAAAAATTAGAAAAGACCTACCCATCCACATGAGAAAACAAAACCATATGTGGCCGACAACAATTAGCCAATATAAAGGGCACGGTGGTTCATGCCTGTAAACCCAGCACTTTGGGAGGCTGAGGCGAGTGGATCACGAGGTCAGGAGATGAGACCATCCTGGCTAACACGGTGAAACCCCATCTCTACTAAAAATACAAAAAAATTAGCCAGGTGTGGTGGCGGGAACCTGTAGTCCCAGCTAC
>NW_012118121.1:711413-713016 GCF_000951035.1 Colobus angolensis palliatus
TGGTCTCGATCTCCTGACCTCGTGATCTGCCCGCCTCAGCCTCCCAAAGTGCTGGGATTACAGGCGTGAGCCACCGCACCTGGCCGGAAGCTATCATTCTAAGCAAACTATCACAAAGACAGAAAACCAAACACCGCATGTTCTCACTCATAGGTGGGAGTTGAAGAACAAGAGCACATGGACACAGGGTGGGGAACATCACACACTGAGGCCTGTGGCGGATGGGGGTGGGGGCGGGATAGCATTAGGAGAAACACCTAATGTAAATGACGAGTTGATAGGTGCAGCAAACCAACATTGCACGTGTATGCCTATGTAACAAACCTGCACGTTGTGCACATTTGCCCTGGAACTTAAAGTATATATATATAAAAGCAAAAAAGAAACAACTCATTACTAGATACATGGGCCAAGGACACAGAGAAGTCAGTGCCTTCATAGTAAACACAAACGTCAAATGAGAAAATGAAAAACAAATACAATCTCACTAATTAAGTAAAGATACTTTGTCTATATGAATTGATCAAATATATAATAAAAATGAATATCCTGTACTAGCAAGAGTGAATTGAAATTGGCATCCTTGGACCCTGCTCTAGTTGTATAAATTACTACATGGTATTTTATGCATTCATTTGGAGTGCGTACTGAGTGCCTGATATGCTGCAGATGCGGGGCTAGGAGGTAGGGATGCAAGAGTGAACAGAATAGACATTGTCCTGTGCTTGCTGAGCATTCACTGAATTAAAAGAAGCAGGTGAATAAAAATAATTACACTTCAGTGCAGTGAGTGCCATCCTAGGAGAAGTGTGGGGCCTAAAGAGGCACAAACAGGTGCACACAACTCAGACTGTCCTAGAGAGGTGCGGCATAAATTGGTTCTATAGGATGAGAAGCAATTAGCAACGTGAAAGCGGTGTGCGGAAGGGTGAAGTTGGGAGGAGGCTCTCTTTGTGTCTTGGGATCTGCTGTGTGACCACACACACAAGCATATGGGGCTATAAAACGAGTTTCTCAAAATAAATAGAGTAAAAAGAAGAAGGGAAATAAATTTCAGAATTGACTAGAGGCTAGGTAAAAAAAAAAAAAAAAAAAAAACGCATGCTGGCTGAAGACACAGTCAATTTCCTCAAAGATGTGACAAAGAAGAGGGCTGATATGAATCACATGAAAGGCTAACAGATTTAGAAGAAGCCATGCTGAAAGATAGCCTTCTTTTGAACAGACACCTTTGTTTTTTTATTGCTGCTGTTGTCTGCTTTCTAATGAGGGGTCTAAAACATCCCTCCTTATCTCTTTATTTGCCCAATTATTCTTTGGTTCAGCTACTCAGGGTTTGGAGCTCTTAACTACATTACATATTTTCCCATATCTAAACAGTTTCATGTCTCTTCTATTAGCCCACTAACTTTACACTAAAAAACCTTACAGTTTCCTGTTTGCTGTATAAATTATTTTGTTTATGTATTTATTCAATAGAGATTTCTTGAACTTCAACTATATGGCTGACTTGTGCTAGGGACTGGTACAATTTGGTGAATTAAACAAGATGGCTCTTGGCCTCAAGTAGTTTATTTATAAACTGTTTTTTTTTTTTTTTTTT
>NW_012118121.1:713701-731024 GCF_000951035.1 Colobus angolensis palliatus
TTTTTTGTATTTTTAGTACAGACAGGATTTCACTGTGTTAGCCAGGATGTTCTCGATCTCCTGACCTCGTGATCTGCCCGCCTCGGCCTCCCAAAGTGTTGGGATTACAGGCATAAGCCACCGCGCCCGGCCATGATTACATATTTTAAGAATGCCTGAATATAGCCTACAATATGTAAGTATGCAATCAGGAATTAAAATAAATTGCTGTAACGAGAAATATAAAACATTGTTATATTTTTCACGTATATTGCTTGTTTATTAATCCTGTCATTAATTACTAGTGCTTAGCGCTGTTAATTGGTCTTATTTTTGTTTTGTATAAAAAATGTCAAGAGGCTGAGGCAGGAGAATCACTTGAGGCCGGGGGTTCAAGTCCAGCCTAGGCAACATAGTGAGACCCCATCTCTACAAAAAATTTTGAAATCAGCTAAGTGTGGAGGCACATCCTTGTAGTCCCAGCTACTCCAGAGGCTGAGGTGGGCGGATCATGTGAGCCTGGGAGATTGAGGCTGCAGTGGCCCATGATGGAGCTGCTGTACTCCAACCTCGTGACAGAGTGAGACCCTGTCTCTAAAATAAATCAATCAATAAATGCGGTTCGTGTAACATAAAAATAAATCATATAGAATAATACTTTCAAAGGAACCTCTATTTTATATGATATATTAAAGTAATAATGTGTATAATTATTACATGTTACATTATTATGATTTATTCTGTCTGGGTTGACTCTAAAAAGTTGGCCACCTTAGATATAGACAAGCTGATTCTAAAATTTATATTGAAAAGCAAAGAAACTAGAACAGCTAAAGTAAAAATAACTTGTAAAAAGCGAATTAAGGCCGGGCGCGGTGGCTCACGCCTGTAATCCCAGCACTTTGGGAGGCAGAGGCGGGCGGATCACAAGGTCAGGAGATCGAGACCATCCTGGCTAATACGGTGAAACCCCGTCTCTACTAAAAATACAAAAAATTAGCAGGGCTTGGTGGCGGGTGCCTGTAGTCCCAGCTACTCGGGAGGCTGAGGCAGGAGAATGGCGGGAACCCGAGAGGCGGAGCTTGCAGTGAGCTGAGATCCGGCCACTGCACTCCAGCCCGGGTGACAGAGCGAGACTCCGTCTCAAAAATAAAACACACACACACACAAAAACAGTCAAACGAATCACAGAGAGGTTGAGCCTGACATCTACAAACTGCTGGACAAATACCAATAGCCACCTACTTGTATCTATGGTTTTTGGCATGTGGAATAAAATCCCATTCTTTTTTTTCTGAGACGGAGTCTTGCTCTGTGGCCCAGGCTGGAGTGCAGTGGCCGGATCTCAGCTCACTGCAAGCTCCGCCTCTCGGGTTTACGCCATTCTCCTGCCTCAGCCTCCCTAGTAGCTGGGACTACAGGCGCCTGCCACCTCGCCCGGCTAGTTTTTTTGTATTTTTTAAATAGAGACGGGGTTTCACTGTGTTAGCCAGGATAGTCTCAGGATGGTCTTGATCTCCTGACCTCGTGATCTGCCCCTCTCGGCCTCCCAAAGTGCTGGGATTACAGGCTTGAGCCACCGCGCCTGGCCTAAAATCCCATTCTTTAAGCTATGGTTTTGTCGGTTTTTTGCTTGCTTTGTGCAGCTCAAAGCATCCCTAACTGGTAAAACCTCCAAAACACCAAAACATCCTTTTCTCATCTCCTATTCTGTATCTGGTACTCATTTGAGGGTATTACCAATCATGGGTGGGCCCTGATTAGGTTATGACAAGCAGAGTAATTCTATCTCCTTGCTGCAGTGCTTAGATCGGATATGAGAACTTAATCAGTTCTGAGCAATCAGGTCACGTAGATTAGAACTTCCATTCAATTCATGGCAATGGTCATGAGAATAGAATTAGGGCTTTTGGCTCTGAATTTTGTACCACTTTGGCTTTTTGAGTTATCTCAGAAAAACGTATAATTTTTTAAAAAGTCAGCTTGTTATTTATAAGCCAGTTTTGTTATTTGCTCAAGAAATCATACCAATAATAGTGGTGCTTTCTGGGGTTGTGAGGGCAAGGAAAAGCTCAGAACCAGGAGAGAGAGGAAGGTATCAGGGCAGCCCTGTAGGCGATGGTAAACAGGCAGATTGTATTTAAAGAGTAAATGGAAACCACTAAGGACTTGCACACTCATCTAACTGACATTATGTTTTTAAAATATTGCCCTCCTTAGTATATTCAGAATGAATTGAGAAGGGAAAGCATCAAAGTTGAGAGTCTGCTGAAAGATGAAGATGATGTAGATATGATGAAGGAGGGTATATTTGGGGCTCAACTGAGGAATGGAGGATGGATAGGTAAGGGACATAGAAGATTAGATCCTGACTTTCAGGTTTCAGGCTTGAGCACTCGGTGAATAGTGTGATCTTTTTTTTTTCTTTTTCTTTCTTTTTTTTTTTTTTGAGACAGAGTCTCGGTCTGTTGCCCAGGCTGGAGTATACTGGCACGATCACGGCTCATTGCAGCCTTGACCTCCTAGGCTCAAGCAATCATCCCATCTCAGCCTCCCAAGTAGTTGAGACTGTAGAAGCACACCACCATACTCGGCTAATTTTTGTAGTTTTTGTAAAGGCGGAATCTCACCATGTTGGCCAGGCTGGTCTCGAACTCCTGGGCTCAAGCGATCTTCAGCCTCCCGAAGTGCTGGGATTATAGACGTGAGCCACTGCACCCAGCCGTTAAGTGTGATCTGATGAAATGGAGAAGGGAGGTAAAGAACAGGTTTCGGGTGAAAACAGTAAAGAGTTTATACAAGCACTCAGTGACATATCCTGAAAGAAATATGAAGTTCACAATTAATAAAGATGCCTAGCTCAAGACAGAGAAGCATAGCCCTGCACTGGAGCAACCCATTTATCCAGAGAGAAAGTACAAAGTAACTAGAAGCAGATATTCTGGGAAACTAAGACATTCCCACGTGTAGTATTGAAGGAAAAGCTGCCACGGAGACTAAAAACAGTACCTGGTTAAGAGATAGAAAGTAAGCCAGGAGAGTGATAGAGATGGGAATCAAAATAGCAGCATTTCAAGCCAGAGGAAGTGGCCAATAGTGTCAAACGCTGTTGAATTATCAGAAGTACTTGAGAGGTTTATTTGTATTTAGTAGTATCTTTGCTGAAAAGAGAAGGGAATAAAGGAGATTAAGTTCAGAGGCATGCTGTGTGTTCCGGCTTCACTCAGGTGACAGATGATGGTAGCTTTAACTAGGGAATGAATAATGAAGATGGAGATTAATTGAAAAATTGAGAAATAATTGGGGGTTACATTGACAAAAATGAATGATTGATGAAATGCTAGAAATAAGAATGGAGGAATCAGGTTTATGGTCAGGTTTCTGACATGCACAATTTTGTGTGTCATATCAGTTACTGAGTTTGTGAGAAAAGAGAGAGCAGATTTATGTGGGAGGATGATGAGTTCAGTTTTATATATTTTGAGTTTATCGTAAATGCCAGGCATCTAAACAGAGATGTCCATTTGATTAGGGATAAATGCATAAGAAAAGATGCAGTTTAAAATTTCATGAACCTATAGATGGGAAGGGATGGATTTGCAAAGGTATTCTGTGCTTTTCCTGAGTAGTTTGGGAAGAACAGGCACTCTTCTGCTTAATCTCAGACACTTACACCAGCTATCCTCGGGTACTTGTGTTACTTTTTGTTCCTAAAGGCATATGAGTTTGGGAACCTCGGAGAATGAGAGGGAAGAGGTGCAGGATGGAGCACTGAGGAGAACAAATATTACATGGAAAAGCAGAAAGATAACTCTCAAATAATATCAAGAAACAGTGGGAAGAGATTAGGAGTAAGTGGGATTTAGAGAATGTAGTTTTAGAAATGCCAAAGGAGGGATTGGATAGTTGTTAAATTTAGTTGAGACTTGAAGCAATAAAATAACTAGGAAGTGTTTGCTGAAATTCCTCATAAAGAGATCATTTTCATTTTATGAAGAACAATTTCGATGGCATAGATGTCAACAGAAACCAAACTTCAGTGAATTAAGTATGGAGCAGGATGTGAATATAAATGATCTATATATTCAATGGTTGATGGAGAGATACCAGTATTAAAGATATGGTAAGATCTATATTATAAAATAGAGTTACTATACAGGATTGGGAATGCATCTTCCGTAGGAATGAGACAGAAGTATGAAATGACTGACTGATATATACCTGTTGTATCTGTAGCAGGAAGTTGATGGTGCTTCTATTTTCCCAGAGGAGTGTCAGGGAAAGTCAAAATTTAAGACAGAGAAAGAAAGTGATGAGAGAGAAAGACAGTCCCAGATGTGCCCCATTGAATGGAGAAGGTAGGGAAAGTCTTCCCAGGAGAATCTATCACAGCAGACTGCAGCAGATATTAGAAAATTTAATTTACTGATATGAACAAGGTACCACCACCACATTTCTTATTTGTTGCACAAATGCAAGACTGTCTCAATATATTCACCATATCTGTAATCTTAGAAAAACCACATGATCATATCAATGCATGCAGAAAAGGCATTTGACAAAATTCAACTCCCATTCGTTTATTATGAGCTTTTATTAAGCTCTCAGCAAACTAGGCAAGAAAAGAGCATCACCAACCTGGTAAAGCATATTATAAAAGAACAACAACTACTACTATAGTTAACATTGCTTAGTGTGTTTAATGTCCAAAGACTGGATACTTCCCTCTAAGATTGGAGAGAAGGGTGGAGTATGCTGTCCACTCTTACCACTCCTTTTCCACTTGGTGATGAAAGTCCTAGCCAGTTCAATAAGATAGGCAAAGGAAGTAAAATGCTTACAGGTTGAAAATGAAGAAATAAAGCTACTTCTATTTGCAGATGCATAATTGTCTATGTAGAGAATCTCAAATAACGTCCAAAAACCATACCTGAATTAATAAGAGACTTTAGCAAGGTCACAAGATACAGGGTCAACATTCAAAATCAATCTTCCTTCCTTCCTTCCTTCCTTCCTTCCTTCCTTCCTTCCTTCTTTTCCCTTCCCTCCCCCTCTCCTCCCTTCCCCTTCCCCTTCCCCTTCCCCTTCCCCTTTCCCTTCCTTCCCTTCTGACTGAGTCTCGCTCTGTAGCCCAGGCTGCAGTGCAATGGCGCAATCTCGGCTTACTGCAAGCTCCGCCTCCTGGGTTCACATCATTCTCCTGCCTCAGCCTCCCTAATAGCTGGGACTACAGGCGCCCACCACCACGCCCGGCTAATTTTGTTTTTCTTTTGTTGTTTTTTTTTTTTTTTTTAGTAGAGACAGAGTTTCACTGTGTTAGCCAGGATGGTCTGGATCTCCTGACCCTGTGATATGCCCACCTCAGCCTCCCAAAGTGCTGGGATTACAGGCGTGAGCCACCGCGCCTGGTCGAAATCAATTATATTTCTATATACCAGCAATAACTCTTGGAAATAGAAATTTAAACATTTAAAACTCAGTACCATTTGTAATAGCTCAAAAGTACTTATGAATACATACATCAAAACATATAGAATCTCTATTTTGAAAAGCTTATAAAGCACTGATTTAAAAATCAGTGAACACCTAAATAAATGGAGAGAAATATCGTGTTTGTAGATCAGAAGACTTAACATGGTAAACAGATGAAACACGTCTGTAGGATTCATGCAATTTACAGTTTATCTCAAATTGTCTTGATTTTGGCACCGGAAGTCCCACTTTCTAGGAATCCCCTCTGTGGGATGTGAAAAACCCCAAATTTTTGGCTATGAGAAAAGAAGATTGGAGAAAAAACTAGAAAACCCATATGGCATCACCCAAACAAGGGCTGTATGCATTTTACTGCCAAATGGAGACAGCACATATTATCTGTTTCTGTGTAATTGCTGTCACTGTTTTCTTCCTGATCACTGATGTGGATAACCATGATTTGCAGTTCACAGTGATCGGTGAATTACTGTGAGCTGCAAATCATGAATCACTTTAACTCTTGTGACTTAAATATGTAAATGAAGCATGTTGTAATCATGAGTGTTTGTCTGCATTTGACTTGATTAACTGTTCTACTTTGAATCAATTTGGTGCTAGTTCAGCTTTTAACTTTATAAACCTTGTGACCATATTTTCTCGTAATTCAGATAGTGAAAACACAAACAATGACAATACCAATGCAGCGTGGTCCAGAAGGCTAAATGATCGTGTTATTTTAATGGTACATGAAGGACAGGGACAACTGGATTACAAAGGTGAGTAAACAAAACAGAGCACATTGCACAATATGCAGAAAAATAATGTGGGATTGGGTATGGTAGAGGAGGCAAAGTCTGTGTGACTTTGCTAGGGCTGCGGTAACAAAGTACCATAGATTGGGTTGTTTAAGCAACACAAATCTATCTCCTCACAGTTGTGGAGGTTGGAAGTCCCAGATCAAAGTGTCAGTGGGTTGGTTCCTTCTGGGGGCAGTGAGAAAATGATCTGTTCCTGGTCTCTTTCCTTGGCTTGTAGATGGTGCAGATGGCTGTCTTCTTTTTGTATCTTTTCACTATCATCCCTCTGTGTGAAGACTAAATTTTACCATTTAAGGATGATATAAGCACATAATTCTAAAGGGAACAAAAGTTTCTTTTATCTTTTTTTTTCTTTATTTCTCTTATTATTTGGATTTTTGGTCTCCTAAACAGACATTGATGCTCAGTGGAAAATAGCAGCCACTGAATTAGCTTCGGTATACCAAACAAACCAGCACACATCATTATATCATTTTATTGATTTCTCTTTGAAAATGAGTAAAGTTACATTACCTTTAAAAGTATTCCAACATTCAGTGACACATTGTAAAAGAGATATGAGGTTCACAATTAATAAAGATGCCTAGCTCAAGACAGAGAATCATAGCCCTGCACTGGAGCAACCCATTTATCCAGAGAGAAAGTGCAGAGGAACTAGAAGCAGATATTCTGGAAAACTAAAACATTGAATTAGTTTTGGTGTACCACACAAACCAGCACACATCATTATATCATTTTATTGATTTATTTTAACTTATAAGTTGCATTGAAAATGTCCTTTCAACAAACAAAATGGGAAATTTTGATAATAGATACATTGGTTCTTTACAGTGTAGAGCTGACTCTGACAGGTCTTACTGTCAATCATGCTCCCTACAATATAGCAAGTGATGCATCAAATAATAATAACCAAAAAAAATGCACCTCACCTTTTAGACATTTTTATTTGAAAAATGGAGCTTTAAATTATCTTCTTGGTTTCTATGAAACTTTTCATTAAACCACAAAAATCATGAAACAAAAGATTATTAATATCTTTTCCAAATCCAAACTAGAATTTGCTCATCTATATGCATATCTGGCAGACAGCACAAGTGTAAATTTGCCAAATTCCACTTGGTCTATGAACTTCTTATCTAAGAAGAGATATTACCTACTAAATGCCTCATACACAGTTAATATAGAACTGCTAAAAAGGGGACTGGCATGCTTACTTGTGATTTTAAGGCTTTCATAATTAAAGTTTTTCACTACTTTTCAGTTGTCTAAAAACATGCAGAAACAAGAATCTTAACTCTGGCTTTATGGAAATGGAAGGAGATAGCATCCTTACCCCTGTGCCCACAAGACAGCTTGCATTGTGGCCAGTCGTAGAAAAGATACCAAAATGTTAGCCTGCCATAAAATCATGGTTTCAGAGTATGAAAAAAGAAGAACGTTCTCTAATCTGAAAGCACATTAAGGATGAGAACAATGAGAAGGGGAGAACAATGAGAAGGGGAGAACAACGCAACAGAATTGTATATGGTTTTGTCCCAAAACTGCTGGTGATCTTTGAAGAGGTCATATGGAGCCTAGAAAATGATAAACTGGCTGCATTTGAGTTACTTGTTGTGTTCTGGTTGCAACAAAAACTAATATAGCAAAAACAAGATGAACAAAAATCTCTCATGTTTTAGGGAAACGATACTATTTCAGAACACGAAAAAAGGTCATCAGAAAAGATCAGCTAAGTTAAATAGAACTTTCTTTGAGATAGAATAGTGCTCTGTCACCCAGGCTGGAGTGCAGTGGTACAATCTTGGCTCACTGCAACCTCTGCCTCCCAGTTTCAAGCCATCCTCCTGCCTCAGCCTCCTGAGTATCTAGGACTACAGGCATGCACCACCCCACCTGGCTAATTTTTGCATTTTTAGTAGAGATGGGGTTTCACCATGTTGGTCAGGCTGGTCTTGAACTCCTGACCTCAAGCAATCTACCTACCATGGCCTCCCAAAGTGCTGGGATTACAGGTGTGAACTACCACGCCAGGCCAGTTTTAAACAGAATTTTCTCAATTTCTTTTTAGAAATTGTAAATTATTTAGAATACAAATTTGATTTCACAACTGCAAATTACCTCTGTGCTTTGAAACCATTTTCACAAGGAAAGAGGGTTAACTTATGATGGCATCCAATACACTTATGAATGTTCATAAATCATGGACGTTGAAACCATTTTCTGTGCTTTGAAACCATTTTCACGAGAAAGAGGGTTAACTTATGTTGGCATCCAATACACTTATGAATGTTCATAAATCATGGACGTTTTTACGTATCAGCAGCCTATATAATGAATCTCTAGATGCAAATGATCTCATTAACAAACAGTCTATGAAAACAACCCTCTAAATACAAAGTGGGTGGAATTTTTTTGAAAGCTGGACATGAATTCAGTCAAATACAAAACTCTGCTGCTGCTGGTAGGTAAAATCCTAAATATCTTATGTCCGAACACTCTTTTCCTGAACATATTTGGCTATATTTTTACATCACACTTACCACTGGAATCAATGTAATGTGGACTTGATGAGTACAGAGCAGCAAGTCAAAGTGAACAATATGTTTGACTGTATTCAATTTTATCACCACATAAAATACAAGAAAGATATCATGAAGGCTGTAGGCAGTATAGAGAAATACTACCAAAAAGGGAACAGCAGAAGAAAAAACATATATATTCCACTGTATCACTGGACAGAAATAACCATGTCATTCTTACTTTTAAATTAAATATTAGAAAATCCTATAGTCTGTTTTAATTTACATTCTCTTCCTAAAAGTCATATGTTTACATTTTTTTTAATTTTTTTTGAGACGGAGTCTTGCTCTGTCACCCAGGCTGGAGCCAGTGGCGCGATCTCGGCTTACTGCAAGCTCCGCCTCCCGGGTTCATGCCATTCTCCTGCCTCAGCCTCCAGAGTAGCTGGGACAATAGGCGCCCGCCACCACGCCCAGCTAATTTTTTGTATTTTTAGTACAGACAGGATTTCACTGTGTTAGCCAGGATGTTCTCGATCTCCTGACCTCGTGATCTGCCCGCCTCGGCCTCCCAAAGTGTTGGGATTACAGGCATAAGCCACCGCGCCCGGCCATGATTACATATTTTAAGAATGCCTGAATATAGCCTACAATATGTAAGTATGCAATCAGGAATTAAAATAAATTGCTGTAACGAGAAATATAAAACATTGTTATATTTTTCACGTATATTGCTTGTTTATTAATCCTGTCATTAATTACTAGTGCTTAGCGCTGTTAATTGGTCTTATTTTTGTTTTGTATAAAAAATGTCAAGAGGCTGAGGCAGGAGAATCACTTGAGGCCGGGGGTTCAAGTCCAGCCTAGGCAACATAGTGAGACCCCATCTCTACAAAAAATTTTGAAATCAGCTAAGTGTGGAGGCACATCCTTGTAGTCCCAGCTACTCCAGAGGCTGAGGTGGGCGGATCATGTGAGCCTGGGAGATTGAGGCTGCAGTGGCCCATGATGGAGCTGCTGTACTCCAACCTCGTGACAGAGTGAGACCCTGTCTCTAAAATAAATCAATCAATAAATGCGGTTCGTGTAACATAAAAATAAATCATATAGAATAATACTTTCAAAGGAACCTCTATTTTATATGATATATTAAAGTAATAATGTGTATAATTATTACATGTTACATTATTATGATTTATTCTGTCTGGGTTGACTCTAAAAAGTTGGCCACCTTAGATATAGACAAGCTGATTCTAAAATTTATATTGAAAAGCAAAGAAACTAGAACAGCTAAAGTAAAAATAACTTGTAAAAAGCGAATTAAGGCCGGGCGCGGTGGCTCACGCCTGTAATCCCAGCACTTTGGGAGGCCGAGGCGGGCAGATCACGAGTGCAGGAGATTGAGATCATTCTGGCAAACACGGTGAAACCCCATCTCTACTAAAAATACAAAAAATTAGCTGGGCGAGGTGGCGGCACCTGTAGTCCTGGCTTCTCGGGAGGCTGAGGCAGGAGAATGGCGGGAACCCGAGAGGCGGAGCTTGCAGTGAGCTGAGATCCGGCCACTGCACTCCAGTCCGGGTGACAGAGCGAGACTCCGTCTCAAAAAAAAAAAGAAAAAGAAAAAGAAAGTGAATTAAAAGTGTGCTCTACCAATTTTAAGGCTTAATGCACAATTCAGCAATCGAGACAGCGGTATTTGGCAGAGGAATAGCCACACAGATCACTGGAGCAGAATAGATAACTCAGAATTAGAACTGCACAAGTACAGTCAACTGATTTTTGACAAAGGCGCCAAAGTAATTCAGTGGAAGGATCGTCTTTCAGCAAATGATGTTGGAGCAATTAGGTATCAGCATGCACCAACAAACCCCCACATCTTCAACATAAGCCCCACACCTTATACAAAAATAAATTCAAAGTTCTAAATGGAAAATGTGAAACTATAAAACTTTTCAAAGAAAACACAGGTGGGAAATTGTCATAAAATGGTGTTAGATGAAGAGATCTTAGACACCAAAACCGTAATCCAGCAAAGAAAGAACCTGATCAATTTGACCACAACAAAATTAAAAGCTGTTATTCTCTCGAAGACACTGTTAAGAGAATAAAAAGACACAGACTTGGGGAATGTATTTGCAAACCTCAAGTCCACAGAAGGATTTATATCTGGAATATATAAACAACTCTCTAAACTCAACATTAAGAAAACAAATAATCCTATTAGAAAATAGTCAAAGATCGAACCAGTAGATGGATGGCAAAGAAACACGTAAACCAAAAAAAAAAGATAGTCAACACCATTAGCCATTAGGAAAATGCAAACTAATGTCACAAAAATGTATCACTATACACAGAAATGTAAAATGTAATAAAATATATTGTAAATTATAACAAAAGAAAATATACTATGGACCAGGTGCGGTGGCTCAAGCCTGTAATCTCAGCACTTTGGGAGGCCGAGGCGGGTGGATCACAAAGTCAGGAGTTCAAGACCATCCTGGCTAACACAGTGAAACCCTATCTCTACTAAAAAATACAAAAAATTAGCCAGGAGTGGTGGCGGGCACCTGTAGTCCCAGCTACTCAGGAGGCTGAGGCAGGAGAATAGCATGAACCCGGGAGGCGGAGCTTGCAGCAAGCCGAGATCATGCCACTGCACTCCAGCCTGGGCGACAGAGCAAGACTCCGTCTCAAAAAATAAAAATAAAAATAAAAAAAGAAGAAAATACACTGTCAATATCCAAGAGAGGATATGAAGTAACTAGAAGTCTCACATAGTGCCAGCGGAATGTACAATCATACATACACCACTCTGCAAAATGGGTTGGCAGTTTCTTACAAAGTTATACATATCCTTAAATGTAACCCAGCTATTCTATTCTTGGATATTTACTCTACAGAAATAAAGGCGTATGTTCATACCAAAACTATGTTGCAATGACCTACAATTAGAAGCAAGCCATATACTTTTCAACATGCAAATGGATGCAAATAGATAAACTGTGGCACATATAATCAACAGAATATTACTCAGCAACAGAAAGGAACTAAATGTTGCTACACATAGTAACTTGACTGTATCTGAAAGGCCTTATATGTATTCAGAGCAAAAGAAATATCAAAGGGTTGCATACTCTACAATACCAATTTAATAACATTCTAGAAATGACAAATTTATAACATTGAATATAACAGATAAGTGGTTTCCAAGATGAGTAGGCAGCTGTGACTGAAAAGGCGTAAGAGAATTTCTTTGTGAAGATGGAACAGTTCTGTATGCTGACTATGTTAATGGTTACACAAGTCTATCCATGTAATATTTCATAGAAATACACTCCTTCAGAAATGAGTGCATTTCAAAACTGGCAAAATCTGAAT
Source organism: Colobus angolensis palliatus (assembly GCF_000951035.1). Classification (NCBI taxonomy): domain Eukaryota; kingdom Metazoa; phylum Chordata; class Mammalia; order Primates; family Cercopithecidae; genus Colobus; species Colobus angolensis. The sequence goes on from NW_012118121.1 coordinate 725,871, forward strand.
AAGGTCTGTAGTTTATTTAGTAGTATTATACCAATGTTAATTTCACAGTTTTGATTATTTTTACTATGCTTATGTAAGTTAGCATCACTGGGGGAAGCTGGATAAAACAGACATAGGAACTCCCCATACTATTTTTGCAACTTCCATGTACATCTAAAATTATTTCAAAATGAAAATTTTAAATAAACGAATGCTAATAGTAGTGCCAGAGATAGAACTATATATTTCTTTTTTTTTTTTGAGATGGAGTCTTGCTCTGTCACCCAGTCTGGAGTGCAGTGGTGCAATCCCAGCTCATTGCAACCTCCGCCTCCAGGGTTCAAGGGATTCTTCTGCCTCAGCCTTCCGAGTAGCTGGGACTACAGGTGCCCGCCACCATACCCAGTTTATTTTTTGTGTTTTTGGTAGAGACGGAGTTTCACCGTGTTAGCCAGGATGGTCTCGACCTCCTGACCTCCTGACACACCCATCTTGGCCTCCCAAAGGGCTGGGATTACAGGCATGAACCATCACGCCTGGCCAGAACTATATTTTTTTAATAATTATTTTTAAAGAAAAAGTATGGCACTCATCCTCTTGAATACACAATGTGCCTGATAATGTGAGAAAACTAAAATCCAACGTTTTACAATAAGCAGATTAGAAATGGTATATCATAAAAAGAGAAAGGATGCACTTCTGTAAGTCTGTAAAATCATAACTGTCCTCATGATATGATAGCATAGTAATAATGATATGAGCCACAATGGCTCATGCTTACAAAACACTTCATATGTGATCCTTTCAACAAGCAACAAGTATGTGTTATTATTACCAGCATTTTATAGAGGAGGGAACTGAAAAACACAGATATTAACTCATATCCTCTTGGTCACTAGCTTGTTAATGACCTCACTGAGATTTTTCATCCAAGGTGGTCTGGACCTAGAAACTGTATAGAATTTAGAAAATTCTGTAAAATAAAATTGTGAAAGGTGTAAAGAGTACCCACTTGCAGGAGAAGAAAATAGCCACTCTCAGCATGTAGGTGTGTTTTCTTTTTGTGTGTGTGCTTTCATGCATTCATTGATTAATTAATAAATAAAATAGTGACTGAACATGTATGTGTGCCAATATTTGTCCTAGAAACATGGGCTACAGCACTGAATGAAGGATCCAAAGTCCCTGCCAGCATGGACGGTTGAGTCTAGTGGAAGAAGATAGGTAACGCAAATTTTCCAAGTACAAGAAAACTTCAAGTCACAACTCTTCAAGTAGAATAAGGGACTAAGGTCAACAGGGTTATCAGGGGAGGCCTCTCTGAGGAGATGATCCTTGGGCAGAGCCCTGAAAGACGCGAGGGAGTGAGCTACGGGAATTTCTTGGTGAAGGAGTAAAGCATTTAGAACAGAGGGCATTGCCGCTGCAATTGTCCAGGTGCTGGGACTGGATCCAAGGTCTGCAAGGAGACCCATGTGGATGGAATTGATTGAGGGAGATGGAATGTAGCAGAGAGCTGCCCAGGGTCACGTCCTTCTCCCCAGCTGATATGGCTCATTCAGACATTCTCTTTACCCACCCACCAGCTTCCATTCCATGTTTGTTTTATTACTTGTTTGTTTACTAAGGAATTCAATAGTCCCTTATCCAGGCAGAACCAAATGTGCAGGTGATACTGCTCTGTCCAATCCCCTTCACCTTTCACCAGGCAAATTTCCTTGGGTGTATTTGGAAGATGCATTCTCCTCATGGGCACCCCTGCTGGAACCTCAGCCCCGCCCAGCCTTGAGGGAGCTCAGTAGAGCTGGTGTCAATCCTGATTCTCCATTCTCAGTACACCCAGCAGAACAAGAGGAACCTCAACCCCAAAACCCTCCACACTGGTTCAAGAAGAAATTGAGGTCTCGCCAGGCTGTTGGTGAAGGGTGTGGCTGAACTCTGCCACCTTGTGACTGATTCCATTTCTCCCTTCCCATCAGATGCGTGGTTCTCCAGAAACTCTTGGAACTGGAATTTAGTTTTCAGGAGATGCTCATGACAGAACCAAAGAATGTGGGGATAAGAAGCCACAAAGAACTTTTCAACATATAGCGAAGCCTAAGGATGTACTTAACAACGCAATGGAGGGCAGATAGTGAGAAGCAGACCTGAGGATACTGTATATTTCATGAGAGTCTGAGAAGTAGGGTGGCAAAAAGAAAAAAAAAAAAGATTGGGTGTGGAAAGGAAGAGCTAAGGGGTTAAATCACACTTAAGAACTAAGGGGTTAAGTGGTATGCCCTATGCACCTTCCTCCTTGTAGCTCCACTTGATTGCCTGGGACTTGCATATGACAAATCCCAAGCTCCCATGAGTCCAACATCTCTTTCCTTCATCTGTCCACTGAGGATCAAAACTTGAGCACATTTGTATACTCCTAACTCATTGGGAAATGCATCTGCCAGACCCTAGTCAAAACTGCCTCCTCTTCCCAACAGCACACTCCAATCTACCCTCATTGTCCTCAAGCTCACCCTGTCCTACTTCATGAGGAAATCTAGACAATGAGAGAAGCCGCTTCAATGCTTTGTTCTTCTGCTGTTCATAGGTGGTTCCTAGATGCAGTCTCTCTGCATTTGTGCATTTTATTAAGTAAAAATACAGCTCTTCCACCACCACACCACATCTCCTTGAAGACAGCAACTTTCTTTCAGCTCATTCAAATATCTTTCCAATTGCTCTCTCTCTCCCTTGTAGGCTCAAGCCCTCAATAGACTTAGTGATTTTCTGTGTTGGCCGTAACAACAGTGCTCTTTGTCACACATTTCCCATTCTGTGCTGCCCTAAGTGTTTCACAACTTGGGGGACAGATATGTAGTTCTCAGACTGATAGTAGAGTGTGGTAGAGTTAATCAAAGTGTTTTTTACACTGAAATGAAGATGGAGCCCTAATGACTCTTGGTTAGGGCACTGGAACCTTTATTCTTTGACCCTGTCATATTTTGAAGTAGAGTGTCCATTTTGGGTAAACTTTTAATATAAATCATCAGGTGTCAAGGAAATTTCAGGGGTAAGCGGGGTCATTACAGTGGTATCTCCAGTTTGATTTCACCATGATGAATCCTCTACGCCTTTTGGGGATTCTTTGGCTAAAAGGTTTGGAAACACTTCTGGGCTGGAAGCTAAAAGTTCCACACTAATCATAAGAGAAATATGGATAAAGTATAAAATTATCAAACAGCTGAAGACACAGAGAAACATAAACAAATTAAACTCCAGAAACAACAAGCGCTTTCTAGAAGCAAAGAGCCTCATTGCTACTTTAATCCCCTCTGGGCGTAATGCAGAAATAGGAATCTACTCCCCATGGATGGCTGCATTGAGAAAACGGCCGGCCGGGCACGGTGGCTCACGCCTGTAATCCCAGCACTTTGGGAGGCCGAGGCGGGTGGATCACGAGGTCAGGAGATCGAAACCATCCTGGCTAACACGGTGAAACCCCGTCTCTACTAAAAATACAAAAAATTAGCCGGGCGTGGTGGCGGGTGCCTGTAGTCCCAGCTACTCGGAGGCTGAGGCGGGAGAATGGCATGAACCCGGGAGGCGGAGGTTGCAGTGAGCCGAGGTCGCGCCACTGCACTCTAGCCTGGGCGACACAGCGAGCCCCCTTAAAAAAAAAAAAAAAAAAAAAAAAAAAAAAAGAGAGAAAACGGCCAAACTATTAAGTAATTCGTATTGACTGCGTGTTATTTAGCGTGACAGTTTAGAATTGCAAGGAGTCTGAAGGAAGTCAAAATCCACCTGCCAAATCACTCCTTCAGGGCTTTCATTAACTGCATAAGAGGAGCGCACCAATGGCTGAGAGCAGGGCTGGGGAGAAGAGTCATGGATTGTTTCCTCAATGCAAGGTAGTGGCTAGGAGAAGGCTGCCATGATACAGGACGCTGAGAAAGACCCTCTAGGGTACACAGATGCTACCTGAGTGCAAGATGGCAGCCCACAGGGATTATGTGCTGAAAAAGAGAACTGAAGCAATCCTCCCAAGGTGCACAAAATCTTCCTTGAGTGCACTTCAATGGGCTGACAAAGACTAGAAGCAGAGAATTAAGAAGAAGAGTAATATCCTAAGGCTACAGGAAAAGCCAGAAATAGCGCTTGTGAGTAAAGAAAACTCCCCATTGAACAACAACAACAACAAAGCTGGCAAGTGGGTTTAAAGAAAAAAAACACAAGCAGGAGAGAGGAGAGGACAGCAAAACACAGAGACAGGCAGATGCCCTATATTCATAAAACATAAAACAAGCAGCTGGGGCTAATGCATACAGAAATATCTGAAGTCTCACTAGTCTTAAATTTGAAGCTCTGCTTAAAGGAATGTCTTCCTCTCACCCTCAAAATATGTGAAATTATCGGTGTGGAGCTGAATCTTAGTTGCAGAAAATGTCATATCTAACTCAACTGCGTATTAGATTGTTTCAGTCCCACGTATTATTGGTCTGATAGAAGAAAGATTGCACTTTTTCTGGGAGTAAATATCACTTTCTTCAATCTCTATTTGTTCATACACATTATCTCCTGATAAAAAGTATTAAGAAACATAGAAAGAGGTAGAAAAATGTGATGCATGAACAAGCAAGGAAACAACCAGTAAAAGAAGTCTTAGAGGTAATCTAAATGTGTGAATCGGCAAGGAAACACTTTAAAAGAACTATGATAAATATGCTTAAGCATCTAGTGCAAAAGGTAGACAACATACATGAGCAAATGAGGATTACAGCAAAAAGATAACTACAAAAAGGACACACAGGAATGTTATTAAAGAAAAATACAACGTCAAAATGACTAATTCATTCAATACGCTTCATAGCAGACTGAATACAGCAGCAAGAGAGACAATCAGGGGGCATGAAGGCAGAGTGAAAAGCATCCAAATTGAAGCACAAAGGAAGAGAGAGAGAAAGAGTGAAAGCATTGAAGAGCCATGAGGCAATTTAAAAATATATTCATAACACATTTGTAATCGGAGGTGCAGGACAATAGGAGAGAAAATAAGCAAGAAGAGTTCTTTGCAGTGATAACGGCCATGCATTTTGTAAAAATGATGAAATGGGCCGGGCGCGGTGGCTCAAGCCTGTAATCCCAGCACTTTGGGAGGCCGAGACGGGCGGATCACGAGGTCAGGAGATCGAGACCATC
>NW_012118121.1:731504-745861 GCF_000951035.1 Colobus angolensis palliatus
CTCCTGACCTCGTGATCCGCCCGTCTCGGCCTCCCAAAGTGCTGGGATTACAGGCTTGAGCCACCGCGCCCGGCCCCAAAGATAAAATCTTAAAAGTAGCTGGGTGAGAGAGAACATTACAATACAGTGAAACAAAGAATAATGATGTCTTATTGCGATGAGACCATGACAAAATCTCTGGTTCGTTTTAAAATTTATTCTACTTTTTACATTAACAGATAAAATTGTATATATTTATCCTACACAGCATACTGTTTTGTTCTGCAGTGTATGTCTACATACATAGATAAAACTGTGGAATAGTTAAATCTAGCTAATAAAAAAGCGCATTATCTCATGTAGTTATCATTTTTGTGGGAAGAGTTAATATTCACTCCCTTAAACATTTTTCAAGAAAACAATATATCAGTAGTGTATATGACAATATACACTATATCATATGTCATATACAATATATCAATAGTGTATATGACAATATATCATCATCATATACACTATTTTGTACAATAGATCTCTTGAAATTATTCCTCATATCTAACTGTAAATACGTACCCTTTGACCAACATCTCCCTAACCCTCCCTTTCTTCTAGCCACTCTAGCCTCTGATAATCACCATTTTACTCTCTACTTCTATGTGATCAACTTTTTAAAATTCCACGAGTGAAATCATACAGTATTTGTCTTTCTGTGTCTGCCTTATCCCATTTAACGCAATCTCCTCCAGATTCATCCGTCTTGTAGCAAATCACAGGACTTCCTTCTTTTTATGGGTGAATGGTATTCAGTTGTGTATATAAACACATTTTATTTTTCCGTTTATCCATTGATGAACACTTAGGTTGATTCTATATCTTGGCTATTGAGAATACACTGCAGTAAACATGGGAATGCAGCTGTTTCCTTGACATCTTGATTATATTTTTAAACATAGGCTCAGTAGTGGGATTACTAGATGATATGACAGTTCAATTTTTTAATTTTTTAAGAAACCTTCATACTATTTTCATTATGGCTACAATAATTTACATTCCCACTGACAACGTATAATGGCTTACTTTTCTCCACATCCTTGCCAACATTTGCTGGTTTTTTGTTTGTTTGTTTTTGCAGGGGTGGATGGTCTTTTTGATAATAGCCATTCAAACTGCAGTGAGATATTTCATTGTAATTTTGATTTGCATTTCCCTGATGGTTAGTGATGTCAAGCACTTTTTCATATGCTTCTTGGCCATTCGTATATCTTCTTTTGAGAAACGTCTATGTATGTATTTTGCCCATTTTTAAAACTGATTATGGGGATTTTTGCTATTCAATTATTTGAGGTTTTTTTTTTTTTTTTTTTTTAGATGGAGTCTTGCTCTGTCGCCCAGGCTGGAGTGCACTGCTACAATCTCAACTCACTGCAACCTCTGCCTCCCGGGTTCAAGCGATTCTGCTGCCTCAGCCTCACAAGCAGCTGGGATTATAGCTGTGTGCCACCACGCCCGGATAATTTTTGTATTTTTCAGTAGAGATGGGGTTTCACCATGTTGGCCAGGCTGGTCTTGAACTCCTGGCCTCAAGTGATCTGCCCACCTTGGCTTCCCAAACTGCTGGGATTACAAGCATGAGCCACTACACCAGCCTCTCTGAGGTTCTTATAAGTTCTGGATATTAACCTCCTGTCAGGTGTATAATTTGCAGATATTTTCTCCTATTCTGTAGGTTGTCTCGTCACTTTGTGGATTCTTTCCTTTGCTGTGCAGAAGCTTGTTAGTTTGATATAATCTCATTTATCTATTTTTGCTTTTGTTGCTTGTGCTTTTGAGGCTTATCCAAAAAATCAGTGCTCAAACCAATGTCATCGAGCTTTTCCGCTATGATTTCTTCTAGTAGTTTTATATTTTCAGGACTTACATTTAAATATTTCATCCATATTGAGTCAATTTTTGTATTTGGTGAATGATAAGGGTCTAATTTCATTTTTTTGCACAAGGATATCCAGTTCTTCCAACAACCTTTATTGAAGAGACTGCCCATTCCTCATTGTATATTTTGGTACCTTTATTGAATATCAGTTGGCTCTAAATGAGTGGGTTAATTTGTGTGTTATTAATTCTGTTCCATTGGTCTATGTGTCTGGTTTAAGGAAAAATAAAATTGTTTATAATTCTATATCCAACAAAATTTATTTACAAAATGAAAGTGAAATAAAGTCATCATCAGACAAAGACTGAGGAGATTTGTTTCATGCTAGTCTACACTATGAGAAATGCTAAGGAATGTTTTTATTATTATTATTTTTTTTTTTTGAGACGGAGTCTCGCTCTGTCACCCAGGCTGGAGTGCAGTGGCCAGATCTCAGCTCACTGCAAGCTCCGCCTCCCGGGTTTACGCCATTCTCCTGCCTCAGCCTCCCGAGTTGCTGGGACTACAGGTGCCCGCCACCTCGCCCGGCTAGTTTTTTGTATTTTTTTAGTAGAGACGGGGTTTCACCGTGTTAGCCAGGATGGTCTCGATCTCCTGACCTCGTGATCCGTCCGCCTCGGCCTCCCAAAGTGCTGGGATTACAGGCTTGAGCCACCGTGCCCGGCCAGGGATGTTTTTCAGGCTGAAAGAAACTGATTACAGGTGGTTCACACCTGTAATCCCAGCACTTTGGGAGGCCGAGGTGGGCGGATTGCGAGGTCAGGAGATCAAGACCATCCTATCTAACATGCTGAAACCCCGTCTCTCCTAAAAATACAAAAAATTAGCCGGGCGAGGTGGCGGGCGCCTGTAGTCCCAGCTACTCGGGAGGCTGAGGCAGGAGAATGGCGTAAACCCGGGAGGCGGAGCCTGCAGTGAGCTGAGATCCGGCCACTGCCCTCCAGCCTGGGCGACAGAGCGAGACTCCGTCTCAAAAAAGAAAAAAAGAAACTGATAGTAGATGGAAGCCTGGATATGCAGAAGGTATGAAGGGAACCAGAAAGTACATAATGGGTGTATGTGTGTTTCTGTGTGTGTGTGTGTGTGTGTGTGTGTGTGTGTGTGTGTGTGTGTGTGTGTAATAAAACGTGCCACTCATAGGCATTTACAATTATTTAATTTGCATTATATGTGTATGAAGACATGTTATGTGCTTAGTCTAATTCTCTTCTTAAAGGCACAATATGAAAAAGAGCTGAATCTTCTCTTCATTACACCATCTGAAATTAAAGAACAAACAAGGAACTGCCAAAAAAACACTGAGTACCCAGGTATTAGTACAGAAACCTCGCAAGCCTTTCTTTCTAATTGTCTATTATTCAAAACTTCTCCATAGGATACTGGGACACTTCCTCCAAACTAGCAAGTAGGATCTAGAGATAATCCTCAACTGCCCTGCATCCGCTGTGCAAGACCATCCAGGTGAACAGAGTGCTGGGACCCAATATGTCATTTCTTAATCCATTGCCTTAATGAAGATGGCTACTTTGCCTACTTCATTTCTGCTTTGGATGTTGCCACTTGAGTTTCCTTTTCATCAAGTAGCCAGGTGCTAGTCATTGCCCAGCAAATCTCCGTTCTCTAGGCTTCTCCTGGAGATAGCTGTAATGGATTCCTAGTCACCAATGCCTTTAATCAGATTTTCCCATATGGCAACCCACTTTTTGCCATATGCTAAAATATATCCCTCCGTGAATCTTAATGTTGCATCTAGCCTGCCTCTCCTTCAAGACTTTGCAAAATGTCATATTCTCTGCGATGACTTCCTGTTTCTTTATCTCCATAGCTTTTATTACCTTATAGCATGTACTACAATGTGCTTATTATATTTATTATCTCTCTCCCCATACTAGAATATGAGCTCTAGAAGGGCTGAGATTTTTGCCTGTATGCTTCAGTGATGTATTTCCAGAACCTACAGGACTACTTGTTATGTAGTAAGTGCTCAATAAATTTCATTGAATGAAAAAGTATATGCAATGTACACACAATTATGTTTATATTAGTTTAATATATTTGATATAATATGCTTTACATATAATATATTACACACAAATATTTATGTAGTTAAAATTAAACACACATACACACATACATACATATAATGCAGGTAGTCCTCATTTTGCACAATAGTGTGTTGACTGCAACTTATGCATATTAAAACAGCATTTTGCTTTGCAGATTATCTCAGCTACCATAGAATTGTGCAAAGTAAGTTGCACTTTCCCTGTGCGTGTAAATATCAGTTAAATATTGTTTAAAGCAAGGACTTCATATAGATAGATAGATAGATAGATAGATAGATAGATAGATAGATAGATAGATAGATAGATGATAGATACATAGATGGATACATAGATACATAGATATTTTCATATGTATATATATATAATTTTTTAAAAGATAACTGGCTATTTAAAGTAAAAGGAATAGCTACATATTGTGTTTTGAAGTAAATATAGATGTAAAATAAATGACAATGAGAACACAACAGTTGTGAGAAATTTAACTGGAATTATACAGTGTAAAGTTCTTATTAATGAAGTAGATAGTATTTTTGAGGTAGACAGTACTAAATTAAAGATGCATATTATATAACATGTAGAGTAACCATTGAAAAAACAAAGAAGATATAAACCAAAAGCCAATGCAGAAGATAAAATGGAATACTAAAATATTTAATTAGCCATAAATGTGAAACAAATGATAGCATACAGATAAAAGAAGTACCAACACAGTCAACTTATACTCTACCCTCTCAGTAATTAACATTAAATGTTCCATGAAAAACCGAAGACATTACTAAAATAGATTTAAAAATGATAACCACAGTATGATGATTAAACTTATGTGTGAATTTGGGCCATGTAATATCCAGATATTTGGTCAAATATGATTTTGTGTGTTTCTGTGATGATATTTCAGATGCAATTAACATTCGAATTGGTAGACTGAGTAACACAGATTACCCTCATTGATGTAGGCGGGCCTCATCTAACCTGTTGAAGGCTGATTCTTCCTCAAGTAAGAGAGAATTCTTTCTGCTTAATGTCCCTTTAACTGAGACATCAGGTTTTTTCCTGTCTTTGGATTTGAACTGATACATTGATTTTTTTATGTTTGTGAGCCTACCAGCCTTTGGACTTAAACTACACCCTCAGCTTTCCAAGTTCTTAGCTCTTGGGCACATACTGGAACTAAACCAGTGGCTGTCCTCAGTCTCCAGCTTGCTGACTCTCGTGATGTAGATTTTGGGACTTGCCAGCCTCCATAATCATATGAGCCGATTCCTTACAATTTCTTTCTCTCCCTTTCTTTCATATATATATATATATATATATATAGAGAGAGAGAGAGAGAGAGAGAGAGAGAGAGAGAGACTTGGGCAGGTTGATAGTTAAAAGGATGCAAATAAACAGAGGACATAACTACAAAGCTTAAGAAAGCTGGGGTGGCTCTGCTAGTATTAGACACAGTAGACTTCAAAACAAGGAGTATGAACAGAACTAAGGGGGATATTTTGTGAGAATGAAGAACTAATTCACTAAAAAGACATAATCACATATGTAATGTGTATGACCTAATAAAAGAGATAACACTATATTAAGTTAAATTGCCAAACTAAGGGGGGAAAATAGACAAGCCTACAACCATATTTGGAAATGTTAGCATACTTCTTTGAGTGATCGACAGAATGACCAGATTTAAAAAATGAGTGAACATACTGAAGATGTGAACGGTATGTTCAACCAGCTAGACCTGAACAACATTCATAGATCTAGCTCACAACAGCAGAATGCATTTGTTTTCAAGCACTCACAGAATATTTTAAACAGACTCAATGCTGGTCATTAAACCAAGTTGTAATGTAAAAATGACTCAAGCCAAATCGGGCATATTCTTTTATCACGATAGTATTATATTCATAATTAATATTAGTAAAATTTGTGTAAAATATCCTAATGTTTGGAAATTAAACCACAAAATTAAAAACAGCCCATGAGTCAAAGAAGAAATCACACAAAAAATTATATTTTGAAATAACTGGCCAGGCACAGTGGCTCATGCCTGTAATCCCAGCACTTTGGGAGGCCGAGGTGGGTGGATCACGAGGTCAAGAGATCTAGATCATCTGGACAACACGGTGAAACCCCATCTCTACTAAAAATACAAAAATTAGCTGGGGGTGGCAGTGGGCGCCTATAGTCCCAGCTACTCAGGAGGCTGAGGCAGGAGAATCACTTGAATCTGGGAGGCAGAGGTTGCAGTGAGCCGAGATTGTGCCACTGCACTCCAACCTGGCAACAGAGTGAGACTCCATCTCAAAAAAAAAAAAAAGAAAGAAAGAAAGAACAAAAAGAAATAAATTATAAAAAAGAAACCCAAAATGTGTAAGATGCTGCTATAATAGGGCTGAAAGATAACTTTATAGCTTTAAATATCTGTACTACAAAAGAGAATATACTTAAAATCAATGACATAAGCTTACACATTAAGAATGCAAAAAACAGGAATAAAATAAAAAGAAAGTAGAAAAATGTACAGAATAGGCCAGGCCCAAGGTGGCTCACACCTGTAATCCCAACACTTTGGGAGGTCGAGGCAGGCGGATCACGAGGTCAGGAGATCGAGACCATCCTGGCTAACACAGTGAAATCCCGTCTGTACTAAAAATACAAAAAATTAGCCGGGTGTGGTGGCGGGTGCCTGTAGTCCCAGCTACTCAGGAGGCTGAGGTAGGAGAATGGTGTGAACCCAGGAGGCGGAGCTTGCAGTGAGCAGAGATCGCGCCACTGCACTCCTGCCTGGGTGATGGAGCGAGATTCGGTCTCAAAAAAAAAAAAAAAGAAAAAAAAAAGATAACCTGCACATGGATGTTTATAACAGATTTGTTCAAATGGACAAATCTTGGCAGCAACCAGGGTGTCCTTCATTAGGTGAATGGGTAAATAAATTTTGGTACATCCAGACAATGGAATATTATTCATCATTGAAAAGAAATGAGCTATTAAGCTATAAAAATATCTGGAAGTAACTAAAATGCATATTATTAAGTGAAAGAAGTCAGTCTGAAAAGGATACATACTGTATGTGTCCAACTAGGTTACATTCCAGAAAAGGTAAAACTATGGAGACAGCACAAAAATCAGTAGTTGCCAGGTATTTGTAGGGGATGGGAGGGGATAAATAGATAGAGCATGGAGGATTTGGGAGCTAGGAAACTATTCCATGTTATCCTATAATGGTGGATGTATTACATTAGACATTTGTCAAAACACGGAATGTACAATACCAAGAGGAAACATAATGTGAGCTACAGACTTTGGGTGATAATGACATGTCAATTGACACTCATCAGCTGGGAGAAGCATACAATTTTGTTGGAGGATCTTGATATTGAGGCAGATCGTGTGTGTGCTGGGGGAATCAAGGGGTGTATGGAAATTTGCTGTAGTTTTGGCTTAATTCTGCTGTGAACTGAAAACTGCTCTACAAAATAAGGTCTATTAGATAAGAAGAAAAACAGGAGTTATCAGGCCACAAAATGAGGAATATTAAACGTGTATTGCTAAGTGAAAGAAGCCAGTCTGGAAGGCTACACATTTTATGATTCTCGCTACGTATGATATTCTGGAAAAGGCACAACTATGGAGAAGATAAAAAGATCAAAATGCGCCAGGGATTCGGTGGGAGAAAGCACAGGTTTTTTAGGGCAGTAAAATGATTTTGTAAAATAATGCAATGGTGGACACAGACGTCTGCTATTACACAATTGTCAAAACCCATAAAATGTATACATAAAGAGTGAATACTAATGTAAACTAGGGAGTTCGGTTAATGATATTGGCTCATTGACTGTAACAAATATACCACTCTAATGCAAGACATTAAAAATAGGGGGGGGGTGCTGGGGGAGGGGGACAGAGATGGTGGGAGAGAAGGAGTACATGGGAAGTCTCCGTATTTTCGTCTCATATTTTATGCAAACCTACAGCTGCTTTAAAAAATAATTAAAAAGAAAAGACACAAACAAAACTCACAATGAATGACATACCATTTCTCATTTACTGAAATGCCTAAAATAAAAATGGCTGACTGACTGTATCAATTTTGGCAATGATGTGGCTCCACTGGAACCCTCATATTTGCTAATTGGAGTATAAAACTGCAATCACCATTTCACATCCAGTAGAATAACAGAAATCAAAAAAGACTGACACTACAAAATTTTGCAAGATTGTCAAGTACCTGGAATTCTTATGCATTCTTAATTCCTAACATAATTCTTATGTTAGAGTGTAAAATGGTTTAACCCAACTGTAGAGAACTGTTGCAGTTTCTTATAAACAGGCGTCTATCCTACGACCCAGACATTCAACTCCCAGGCATTTACTCAAGATAAATGGAAGCATCTATTTACAGAAAGGCTTGTAAAATAATTTGTAATGCAGCCTTTTTTTCATAATAGCATCAGATTTTAAATGTCTCACATGCCAACAGGTAACAGATAAATTATGGAGTTATAAATACAATGGAATACTTTTCGGCATAAAAAATAGCAAACTTCCAATATTTACATTAAAAAGTATTGAACAAGGGAATGTTGACCTCTGTCTCTCTCTCTCTCTCTCTCTCTCTCTCTCTCTCTCTCTCTCTCCCTCCCTCCTATGCTGATTTCATTTTATGAAATTTAAAGACAGGCAAAATAATCTAGGGTGAGAGAAATAAGGAAGTGTATGCTTTTGGAGATAGAATAATTGACTACAAAAGGGTGCTCAGAAATTTTCTCTGATAATAAAAATATTATTCATATTGTTTTGAGTGTTGATTACTCAGTGGCAAAGCTCGTTAAATTGAATACTTTAGATCTGTGCATTTTATTGCATATTAATTATATCTAACATATTTTAAAAGGTTTTGGTAGCACTGGTGTAATGGTAAGAGTGATGGGCTGGGCACGGTGGCTGATGCCTACAGTCCCAGCACTTTGGGAGGCCAAGGTGGGAGGATCACTTAACCCCTGGAGTTTGAGGCCAGCCTGAGCAAAATAGTGAGATCCCATTGCTACGAAAAACAAACAAGCAAAAATCACTTGCATGTGGTATGGCCTGTCTGCAGTCTCAGCTACTCAGGAGGCTGATGCAGGAGAATCGCTTTAGCCAAGGAGTTTCAAACTGCAGTCAGCTATGACCATACCACTGCACTCCAGTCTGGGTGAGACAGCAAGACCCTGCCTGGTGGAGGGGTGGCGAAAACGAAAAAAAAGAATGCTAGTTTTCATCACAAATAGACTAGGATTTAAATCTGAATTCTGCTATGTATTGCTAGATCTTCTGAGCCTCAAATTCTTGACATGTAAAATCAAGCCAAACACTTATGGATTTTGTGAGAAATCAATGAATAGAGTCTATTATACTCTGAGGATGGTATTTTATCAAATAACCAGTCATCGATAGCTAGTAGTTACACTATTTTAATCCTTCCAATTCTTTTCATTCAAACCTTCTACTTATGATATCTCCTATGCTTTTTAAATAATTTTTCTGCTTAGACTGTCCACCTGGATCACATGAATCTTTCACAGCTTCAGGTTTGTTTTCTTTCTTTTCACTGCTACAATCAGCATCACAGCTTCCCTCACCCCATGTTCCAAGCAGAAGTGAGTATGTGATTATTTTCATCTTCTATGACCAATATGAGGTTCAAACAATGCAACAACAACACCTTATTGTACTAAAAAAACCATGTTAATATTCCTATGTGACCAAAAATAGATTAGTGTAATGTCCCTATGTGACTAATGATAGATTAGATTAATGTCCCTATGTGACTAACAATAAATGTAGATAGGACTTGCGTCAGATTTTTCTCTGTAGTCTTATATATATAGTACAGTGATGGGCATATAGTGAATACTTAATAAAAGATATTTCATAAATTAGTAATTTTAGAGTTTATGAAAATCATAACTGATTTTGTTACTTATGAATATTTACACAAAGTCTAACAGCTACAGAAGACTGAAAGACAGGCAGTTCTGGTGCTAATCTTACCATTTCATTTTGTAGCTCCTTAGTGACCACTCAATGTGAGCTGGGGATACCGAGGTGAGCAAAACAGGCTCCCATCTGCTCCTAGTTCTGCAGTTTTCCTACTCCCATCACAATATCCTCAGTTCTCCCTTCCCTATTTTTAAAAATCATTTTGTAAACTGCTGTTATATACTGATGTAAGCCATTAAAAGTCCTTTCTAATTGGGGAACAAAGACCAACATTTCTTGGATGTTCTGTATCTTTTTCCCTTTTGTTTTCTATTCACCTTGAATTTTCAAGCTGTCACATATAAGAATGAGGAAAGGGAATTTTGACAACACTTGGTTCAAAGGTGTTGAGGAGGGAGAACATATGCACAGAAAGGGAAAGAGGGCTTCAGGAAGCTAGAAGATTTCACAGGAGTGATTTGGGAAGACCTGTCTAAGACTTGTGGTTTAATGCCTCACTAGACTCACGGCAATATTATGTTTTGCTGTTATTAAGGCAGTCAGTTTTCACAAAGGACCCATGTGTCCCTTGTTTCCTCAGGTGCATTTTGCACCCAAGTAATTTGTAAATAGCTAGGGAGAGCCCCAGGAACAGCCTGGGTCTGAGAGCACTGACTATCTGAAATAAGCAGATGTTTCTTCCAGGGAGAGTAAATTTGGTTTACCCTCTTTACTTGCTCCTATAGAATCAATTGATACATAATCTCTAATTTTTCCCTACCAGTTAAAGAATATTTCCAAGGAGTGGGAATGGTGCTGGTGTAGAAGTTATTAATCTTCCATTTCTAACTACTCCTACACATCTTTTTTTTCCTTTGCATAATACCTAATCTTTTCTTTCTGGCTTCGGTGTTGCCTGTTGACATAAATCGGAGCTCTTTTCATAGAATAGACTTGGTGGGAGTTGACACTATGTGTCAGTGCTATTCACTGACCTCCAACATCAGTGAGAACAGCCAGTCTCTAATGGAAGCCATTCATTGTGTGGGATGACTAACAGCATGGTGGACTGCAGGTCACACCTGTCATAATTCGGGAAAAGAAATGGTTAGTGGGAGAACTGAATCTCTGCGTAGTTTATACATTTGAATTAGAGTGGAAAAAAATGTATGCTTTAGTGAGGATAGAAATGCCCTAGGCTAAAAAAGAAACTGGCTTTTCCAAAGCCATTCACAGCCAGTAACGGCCATGTAGAAGAGTTGCTAATAGCAGATTGTGAGCGTTAGGTATTTAGAGTTGGTCCCTCTACAGTGTTTCCAAACCCTCATGAAATTGAGAAATCCTATGTGGATCTGGGCCATTAACTCAAGGGAGAAAGGAAAACCATGAAACATGGTAGTATCCATTCTGCAGAAGATTTTTGTGTGCTGTGGTAGATGGGCCTTCTCTCGGGGGACACAGGAGCGATGTCCAGTAGTCCACCGTTATCCTTGGGGGATATATTCTGAGACCCCCTGTGGAGGCCTGAAACTGGAAATAGTACTGAATCCTATATGTACTAAGACGTTTTCATCTGACAGCCAAGACAGCTACTAAGTGAATAACAGGCAGACAGTGTATACAGCATGGATACACTAGACAAAGAGATAATTCATGCCCCAAGCAGGACAAAAGAGAACAATTTCATACTACTACTCAGAATGGCATGCAATCTAAAGCTTATAAATTGTTTATTTCTGGAAATTTCCATTTAAGTTTTCAGACTGCAGCTGATTACAGGTAACTGAATCCACACAATGTGAAACTGCAGGCACAGGAGTGCTACCGTATTCACTACCCACTCATTAACCACTTCGTAGCTGCTTCAGATATCAAATCCACCATCGGTTTCCCAGTGTTCGTGTTCAAGAAACCCTTGTTTCACTTAATAATGGCCCCAAAATGCAAGAGTAGTGATCCTGGCAATTTAGGTATGCCAAACAGAAGCTATGAAGTGCTTCCTTGAAGGAAAAAGGTGAAAGTTCTTGACTTAATAAGGAAAGAAAAAAATCGCATGCTGAGATTGCTAAGCAGAAACAAAACTATCTGTGAAATTGTGAAGGAGAATGAAAGGGATAGATGGTATATATAAGGTTTGGTGCTGTCTCCAGGTTCGGGCATCAAGAGTTTTGGAATGTTTCCCCTGCAGATAAGGTGTATCATCAAACACCCTTAACAATCTGACTGTTTTGCAAAGAGTTTCCTGGGAATAACAACATCCCTTAAATGTCCAGAAAACCACTGAAACTTCACCCCCAAATTCTTCTATTATTATTTAAGGCAATAATAACATTAGGAGTGTGTACATACCTTCCCATGGATCCATAAATTACCAAATTTGAGGACCCCTGGCTAAGGGTACCTGGGGAGGAGTGGGGTGTACCCTTCATCATCATCGTCATCTGCCCCCTGGTGGCACATTTTGTCACTCTGGACTCCTGCCCTAGGCTGCCAACAGCCTATTTAAACGAAACATCCTTGATATTTAGTACTCTGTATATTTCCAGAAAACTTTTCAAACTACTGAGATTATCACTTCCTCTCACCATAAAGTTGTATAGCATTGTCCAATAATACTATTGTCGTCTGCTTTATCTGTTAATACTTGATTGGTCTCATATTTAAACTGATTTTTGTCACGAGTAGTTTCCCCAGAAATTTCGTTATTGTTTGCCTGTTTTTCCTATATGTCCAAATGCATCAATTTTTGATCTGTTTGTATACCCATTTTGTTATCTTCAGGGGCATTATTTGGTTTTCATTTTAAACATTTCTTTCCTGTTCTGCAACTGAAAAACACTGAGAAACCTACTCTGTTCCTGCATCCGAGCCATTCCACAGGCAGTTTTCCCCATACTAAAAACGCTGTCTTCCACTGCTTTGTGGCATGTCTCAGTTCCGTGACTTCTTTTCCTCTCTGTCTCTACTTGCTGCTATCCCTTTTCTCCATGTGTCTCTAACATGCCCGTGTTCTTCAAGATCTAGTGCAACCGCATTCCCTCCCACAACTCTATTTTTATGAGGAATAGCCAAGCAGGACTCCCAAGACATCACACAGGAGTGCCTACAGGGCATCTCTCCTTGGCAGTCCCACAGCACCGCAAATGCCCTGTGCCTGCCAGTACTCATCAGCCTCTCTTCCCGCGTGCCTCTCCTGGGACTCTGAGAGAGGAACCGTCCCTGCAACTTTCCACTTTCTCCAGACAGGGACTTGTGTGCCTTTTCCATGTCTCTGACTCCTTTATTCAGTTATAATACAGGTATCTGTCTGCTAGAACTCCTGAAACTCTCTTACGTCAATGCACTTTTCTCATTCTCCGCCTCACGTCTTAGCCCAGACCACACCATCTCCCCCCGGTCTTGGATACCTTCCATGTTGCCAGTGGTCTGCTCCCACTCCACACTGCAGTACCGTGATTTTTCTAAAACACGGATGGGCTCCTGTCACTCCCCTGTGAAAACTCATCCATGTGGAGTCTGACTGGTCTACATGTGGGGACAGGACAGAGTGAGAAGGGATCTTGTGTCAGCCAGGACTCCGGTAGACGCCCCTGTGCAATATCCACTTGTGGTGGTCGGGGGCGGGGAAGGGGCGGGCTTGAGCCCCCTTCCCCCCTCCTCCTTACTGCGGAAAGCTGCGGAGCGAGCAGCACTCACTTCCTATTCAGCATTCAGCAGGGAGGGAGCCTCTGAACAGCCACGTAGGCATTCTCTTCTCTCTGGAGGAAAAGGCCCAGCAGCTGTCCGAGGAAAAGACCCACCAGCTGTCAGCAAAGGGACATGTCGCAGCTAAGTAAGAATCTGGGTGACTCGAGTCCTCCAGCGGAGGCCCCGAAGCCGCCTGTCTATAGCCGCCCTACGGTTCTGATGCGGGCCCCGCCCGCTTCCTCCCGGGCTCCGCCAGTCCCTTGGGATCCACCTCCAATTGACTTGCAGGCTTCATTGGCCGCTTGGCAGGCACCTCAGCCTGCCTGGGAGGCCCCACAGGGCCAGCTGCCCGCCCCGGTGGTTCCGATGACCCAGCCTCCTGCCCTCGGGGGCCCGATAGTCCCGGCTCCCCCGCTGGGGGGCCCGATGGGTAAGCCTCCAACTCCCGGGGTCCTGATGGTGCATCCTCCGCCTCCGGGAGCCCCGATGGCCCAGCCTCCGACCCCGGGAGTCCTGATGGTGCATCCTTCAGCTCCCGGAGCTCCCATGGCCCATCCTCCTCCTCCGGGGACCCCAATGTCCCACCCTCCCCCTCCGGGGACCCCGATGGCCCATCCTCCCCCTCCGGGGACCCCGATGGTTCATCCTCCTCCTCCGGGGACCCCGATGGCCCATCCTCCTCCTCCGGGGACCCCGATGGTTCATCCTCCGCCTCCGGGGACCCCGATGGTTCATCCTCC
>NW_012118121.1:745911-746552 GCF_000951035.1 Colobus angolensis palliatus
CCTCCTCCTCCGGGGACCCCGATGGCCCATCCTCCTCCTCCGGGGACCCCGATGGTTCATCCTCCGCCTCCGGGGACCCCGATGGTTCATCCTCCCCCTCCGGGGACACCGCTGGCTCAGCCTCCCCCTCCGGGGACACCGATGGCCCAGCCTCCAGCTCCGGGAGTCCTGATGGCCCAGCCTCTGACTCCGGGAGTCCTGATGGTCCAGCCTGCTGCTCCGGGAGCCCCGATGGTCCAGCCTGCTGCTCCGGGAGCCCCGATGGTCCAGCCGCCTCCCGCAGCCGTGATGACCCAGCCTCCGCCTTCAGGAGCACCGATGGCCAAGCCTCCAGGTCCAGAGGTCCTGATGATTCATCCTCCAGGTGCGAGAGCTCCGATGACCCAGCCTCCAGCTTCAGGAGCACCGATGGCACAGCCAGCGGCCCCACCTGCACAGCCAATGGCCCCGCCTGCACAGCCGATGGCTTCTTGGGCCCCGCAGGCTCAGCCTCTGATCCTGCAAATCCAGTCTCAAGTTATAAGGGCTCCTCCGCAGGTTCCCCAGGGCCCGCAGGCACCCCCAGCGCAGCTGGCCACACCCCCGGGCTGGCAGGCGACCTCGCCAGGATGGCAGGCCACGCCGCAAGGCTGGCAGGCCAC
>NW_012118121.1:747157-762412 GCF_000951035.1 Colobus angolensis palliatus
CGCCCGCTGGCCCGCAGGTGCCCCAGCCTGTGCTGCCGGCCCCGCTGTCTGCCCCACTGTCTGCCCCGCAGGCTGTGCACTGCCCATCCATCATCTGGCAGGCCCCCAAAGGTCAGCCCCCAGTGCCACACGAGATACCAACGTCAATGGAGTTCCAGGAGGTGCAGCAGACACAGGCTCTGGCCTGGCAGGCCCAGAAGGCCCCCACCCACTTCTGGCAGCCCTTGCCTGCCCAGGAGGCCCAGAGGCAGGCTCCCCCCATGGTCCAGCTGGAGCAGCCCTTTCAGGGAGCCCCGCCCTCCCAAAAAGCTGTGCAAATCCAGCTACCCCCCCAGCAGGCCCAGGCCTCGGGTCCGCAAGCCGAGCTGCCCACACTGCAGCTCCAGCCCTCCTGGCAGACACCGCCTGCGGTCTTGCAGGCCCAGCCCGGACCCCCCCTAGCAGCGGCAAATTTTCCCCTGGGTTCCGCTAAATCATTGATGACTCCATCAGGAGAATCCAGGGCCTCTTCTATAGACCGCAGGGGCTCCTCTAAAGAGCGCAGGACCTCCTCAAAGGAGCGCAGGGCCCCTTCAAAAGACCGCATGATCTTTGCTGCCACCTTCTGTGCTCCCAAGGCAGTGTCAGCTGCGCGAGCACACTTGCCAGCCACCTGGAAAAACTTGCCTGCCACACCGGAGACCTTTGCTCCCTCCTCAAGTGTCTTCCCAGCTACCTCCCAGTTTCAGCCTGCCTCTCTGAATGCCTTTAAAGGCCCCTCTGCTGCCTCAGAGACCCCAAAGTCACTGCCATATGCTCTGCAGGATCCCTTTGCCTGTGTAGAGGCCCTGCCTGCAGTTCCATGGGTCCCACAGCCCAACATGAATGCCTCAAAGGCATCCCAGGCAGTGCCCACCCTCCTGATGGCTACAGCAGCTGCCCCCCAGGCAACTGCCACCACTCAAGCGGCCTCCAAGACCTCCGTCGAGATGCCACGCCGCTCTGGCAAGGCCACCCGGAAGAAGAAGCATCTGGAAGCCCAAGAGGACAGCCGTGGCCATACGCTGGCCTTTCATGACTGGCAGGGCCCAAGGCCCTGGGAGAATCTGAATCTGAGTGACTGGGAGGTCCAAAGCCCTGTCCAGGTCTTGGGGGACTGGGAGCACCCAAACACCCCCCGTGGCCTGAGTGGCTGGGAGGGCCCTAGCACCTCCAGGATCCTGAGCGGCTGGGAAGGGCCCAGCACATCCTGGGCCCTGAGTGCCTGGGAGGGCCCGAGCACCTCCAGGGCTCTGGGTCTCTCTGAAAGCCCAGGGACCCCTCTGCCTTTGGTTGTGTCTGAGGTTGCAGGTGTCTCTCCGGGATCCAGTGCCACCCAGGATAATTCCAAGGTGGAGGCACAGTCCTTGTCTCCCTTGGATGAGAGAGCAAATGCATTGGTGCAGTTCCTCTTAGTCAAGGACCAAGCCAAGGTGCCTGTCCAGCGCTCGGAGATGGTGAAAGTCATCATCAGAGAGTATAAAGATGAGTGCTTAGATATCATCAACCGTGCCAACAATAAGCTAGAGTGTGCCTTTGGTTATCAATTGAAAGAAATTGATACCAAAAACCACGCTTATATTATCATCAACAAGCTGGGCTACCAGGCAGGGGATTTGATGGCATCCTGTTTAGACAGGCCCAAGTTCGGCCTCCTCATGGTGGTCTTGAGCCTCATCTTTATGAAAGGCAATTGTGTCAGGGAGGATTTGATCTTTCATTTTCTGTTCAAGTTAGGGTTGGATGTCCGGGAGACGAATGGTCTCTTTGGAAATACTAAGAAGCTCATCACCGAAGTGTTTGTCAGGCAGAAGTACCTGGAGTACAGGCGAGTCCCCTACACTGAGCCCGCAGAGTATGAGTTCCTCTGGGGCCCTCGAGCGTTCCTGGAAACGAGCAAGATGCTTGTCCTGAGGTTTTTGGCCAAGCTCCATAAGAAAGATCCACGGTGCTGGCCATTCCATTACCTTGAAGCGCTGGCAGAATGTGAGTGGGAGGACACAGATGAGGATGAACCTGACGGCAGTGACAGTGCCCGCGGCCCCACCAGCAGGCCCCCTCCCCGCTAACAGGTGTAGCAGAGATCTCGCTCCCGTGTTGCCCTGGCCAGAGGCCACTGACGGGGTGGGGGGACATTTCTGTTTCTGGTGTTTGTGTTCCAGTTCCACGCGTGCAAGTTTGGATTTTCAACTTGGTTTCGTATCTGCCAAAGCTTTGTACATCTTTCATGTGGTGTTGATTTCAATCGGCTACTGTTCTGTTCTGTATTTCGGCATCTGTATTTTTAAGTGAGATCTGTGGTTCTCTGTTTTGTGTTATAATTGTTATGTTTTGGTATCAGCTTTGTGCTGGCTTTGTGAAAGGAATCGAGAAGCTATCCATCTCATTCGGGTATAGTTCATGTAGCATTGTAATCAGTTGTTCTTTGAATGTTCAAATGACTCATCAGTATAAACTGTCTACAGAGAAGTAAATATCTATATCTATATATATAAATATACTTTCAGCATAACAGAAGTGTTTGTCTTTATTCTAATTTTTACACTAGATGGTGGAAGCCAAGTTTTGCTGTAGTCTCTGAATAGACATGAATACCAAGACTACTCTCAGTCATAGAAAAAACCACGGTGGTGGAATTGTTTTCCAAAGGGAGTACTCCATTCATCTTTATAAGGATGCAGTCATTTCAGTGGGTGGTAAAACATAAGATTTCCATTAAACCAAAACAAAACTCTTCACAAAGTCAGTGAGGCTGAAGCAGGAAGGGGTTGTTACCTGGTCTCATTCAATTCTCACAATACTCTTTCAAAGGAGACGTTATTATCTCCATTTTGTAGGTGAAGAGATAAGCCTCCAGGACATTAATTAAAGCACAGACGTCAGTGCCCAGCCAGTAATGTTGTTATTAGAAGCAGAAATGTCCTTAAGGGTCTATGGGGAAGAAGGGCCATCTGCCTGCAGAACCACAAATAACCAGGTGGTCCGGCTGCATGGAAAAATTGGCCAAAGGGGCATTTGTCAATCATGTGGCCCGTGTGGGGGTGTCCAGCAGTTCAAATTTGGGTTTCACCAACCCACTGCTACTGGGGTGGAAACGTGCGCCCTGCAGGATATCCAGGCTTATAATGGGGAAAAGTAAAAAACAGGCTTCACTAAACTAGAAACCCTGCAGATTGCCGGCAGTAGTGGCTGGGTTAGGGGAGGGGGTGGCAGGGGGGATTCCTAGCAACACGGAGTTCTAGGGAAAGGTCCTGGGGGAAAGGGTCCATTCTTACATGTAGGGGAAGTCAGCCGGCAACGCCTGAAGTTGCTGAACAACCGCGGTCAGCCCTTGGCTATGAACCTGGTCTAGGCAGGAAAGGGACCGGGGAATGAACTGGCCTGAGTGTTCTGAGGAAGGATATTCAAGCACACACCAGGTTGGCGTACAGAAAAGGACGTTCCTCTGGTCACAGTCTCTTCCTGTGGACGGGGGACTAGCAGCCCTGCTTGCCACTGTCTTATCAGAAGGAAGAAATCCAATCCCATATCCCACTTCTAGGGTGAAGTCGACGTCCCAGATGAGGTTAGTGGCCACGGTGGAATTCTCTTGCCACCTAGTGGCAGATCAGAGGTGCCACCACAGCTGCTGCAATAGCAGCCCCTCCGTGGTGCTTAACTTCTTCACGCCATGTATATACTTGGATGGCAGCTACTCCTTGCTTCACCACTTTTGCTCATGATTTTATCTGTATATGTGCCCAGAGATTCCTTCTTTTCTCTTATAGGCCACGGTAGCATCTGTTTTCAAGTCCAATCCGCTCTTCACTCGACGATTTCTGTCCTTGGTCCTACAGCGCTGCCCCTTAGGAAGCTGACTGGGAGAGGAACTCACAAGATGCAGACTCTACTCCTAGCACCTGCAGAGCTGAGCTTTCCAGGACGATGATCCCCGCCCCAGGACCTGCCAGGCCGCAGGAGATCTTCCTCAAGTTGTCTAAGTGGTCAGGTACTCCAAAAACTGGGAGGCAGTTTCCTATAAACTCCTTGGGTCAGAGAGTCCTGCGCATTTGTCCATAAGCAATGTGTACTTATTTTTACAACAGCAAATGTCTGTTGAAGGAGACAGCAATGCCCCAGCTGAGAATTGTCCCCAAAGGGTGTTTAGCTGGCCCAGTAAAGTGGCATATTGGTCTAGTATTTCTTGTCTGTGTTTAGTTTAGTTATGATTGCTTATAAAGTTTTCTCCAGACCATTAACTCATGGAGTGCCTGAGCAAGATGCTCTTTGTGGAACAAAATTTGAGAAGTAGCATCATGGGACTTTGGTGCCATACTTAAGGGGGGCTGGTTCTGCTCCACGGTAGAGAGGCTTACTTCTCAGCTACAAACCTCACTCTCACATGTGACACACATCTAATGGCCTTCTTTAAGTAATGCCCAGGACTGAAAACCTGAATATGTTTATACTGTAATGAGATATAAATTGTAACAATGAAAAATTTGTTCATTACCAATGAGTAAACTAGTTATTCAATTGAAAAGTTTAAGAAAGAGCTGCTAAAAGGACAGTGAAAAGCAGAAAACAAAGACCAGGAATATAGAAAAATACGAGTTAAAAAACAGTGGGCACGAATTCAAATCCCACTTATTTGAAAGTGCTAAGATCTAGAAAATGTAGTACAAATCTTTTTTACTATAAAATTGAGCAAAAAGCCCAAACCTAGTAACAGGCAAAACGTATCACATGAAAAAAAAATGGCAAGTAAATGTTGAAACTGTTACACCTCACTAATATTTAAAGATAGAGATATTAAATCTATATTCTAGTTTTCATTTATTAAATTGGCATAGATTAAACTAAAACCTCATGCAACGTCCAATGTCAATGATATTGTTATGAAACTGGAACCGTTATACACAACCAATGAAAGTATAAATTATTACGATTTGCCTGGAAATCAATGCAGCCAATTCTGTCTTCAAAATGCTTTAACAAATTACTACTATTTTACCTGTAAATTCTTCATTTGGGAATATGTTGAATGAGAACAATCTGCAGAGAAGGCAAAGACTTCTTCGCAAAGAAAGCTGTTTACGAACATGTGGGAGATTTATCAGGGTGTGTACATGCCCCCTCCACAAATATAAACCTAGTGTCAGGGAGTGCAGCAAGTTTCTGCTGAAAAAAACACAGCCTTCCTCAGAAAACAACTTGCAGTTGTTTCAACACACAGAAAATGGAAGACTCAGCATCCACCATTATGGGCTGTAGAGAAGAGTCATTGCAATCTGTGCCTGAAAATTGTAAAACTAGGTGTTAGCATACTCTCGCCAAAGCCATAAATGATCCCAGCAGAACATATTATTTCTAGTGAAGAAAAAGTGCAAAATAGTTCTCAAAGTGATGAAATTCAGTGTACTCCTATGTAGAGTGTTCAACTATAAGCAAGTGAATATTTTAGGATATTTCTCTTAAGAAGATGATCTGAATTTTGGAATAATTTTACTCAAAGACATTACTCCTGAGAGCAACAGAGGAAAGGACCGGTTTTTTCTGAAAGCCACCAGTGAATCAAACTTGTCAGCAAACAAGAGTTAAGGATTGTGGCTGTGATTGATGGAGCACTTTCTAGATTCAGGTGCCAGGGCCCTGTGGCTGCAGTAATACCCATTTTACTGGACATGTAGCCCATATTATTGGTTTGCCCTCAGAGTTATAGGCATCCCCAGAACTCGGCAATTCACACCGACGGTCTTGATACTCCAAAGGATACATCATTCCTGCGCCCCTGCCCCTAGCTGCCCGGGCTGGAAACCTGGGCATCTTTTTCTCCCTGATTTGATCGGTTGTCAGGTCTTACCAGTTTTGCCACTTTGTACAGTCAGTGTTTTTCTCCTCTCCATCCGTGTGGACACGGTATCCTGCCTGAACTTAGCAGTTTCCTCTTTCACGGTCTCTGCCTTCAGTACTGCCCCTTAATCAAATCTCCACATTGGCTGCACAGTGGCCTCTGTGCCACCGCCACACAGCTGTGCACACCTCATAATGCCTCTCCCTGCCTAAAGCATTTCAGGGCCTTCAGTGTTCCTCAGAGTAAGGTGCAGCACCCCTCAGCTCACCTTCCACACGTGGGGGGGTCCAGGAACAGCTGGTTAGAGTAGGTTTACCTACAGAGAAATCGACAAACGAGGCCAGGGGTCCCTCTGCTGGACAGTTCGAAGAATTCCTTGGATTCTGAATTGAAAGCGTAAGCAGGCCACCAGGAGGGTCCTAAAGGAAAGAAGTCCCTGATACAAAGGGCCCAACTACATTTTCCTGTGTGGAAGCAAATTTGCTCTTTCAAATCTCCCAGAGGGTTCCATTGTGAATTCCACCTAGGGACATATACAGCACTGCTAGCGCAATAGTACAATCCTCTAATCTGTCGACGTTCTCAAAGGTATATCTGCCTCCTTTTATTTAACAGATGACACTTATGACGAGCCTTCTTCATTATCAGCTTCCTCCTGCTCTTATTAGAGACACTAAATAGATCATCCTGGCTGTGTCAATGGCATGCCCTTCTTTGTGCAAATGGTCTGGCTCTGCAAGCTGCCCATTCACCTCCAAATGAGATTTGCTTTCTGTGCTACCTCTTGTTCTGAGTGAATTCAGCTTGTGAACCGCTGTTAACAGAAGGATTGATGATATCCAGTCCACCAGCAATCACCACAGAACATTTTCTAGACCCAGGAGACTTTCTGGAACTGCTCTTCGATGGCTCAGAATCTTCCCCTGAAACAGCCCGCTGGATGGGGCCCCAAAGATGTGGAATCAGAATACTGGCCTTTTTGGCTTCTTTTGGCGAGACAGCCTCAAAAACATTCTATTTTGATATAATCATAGATTCACAGGAAGTTGCAAAAACTATGCAGGGTAATCTCATGTACCCTTAATCTAGTTTCCCCCAGTATTTAGACCCTGTAAAGCTGTAGTACAACATCAAGGACATGGACACTGTACCATCTGCACGTTCAGCTCAGCTCAATGCCGTCTTATCACGTGTGTAGATAGTGTAACCAGCACTGCAATCAAGATACAGCACTCTTTCACCCCCACCAAGATTTCTCCCATGCTACTCCTTTATAGCTGTGTCCATCTCTTTTCCCCCCATCCTTACCCTCTGGCGATCACTACTCTGATCTGCATCTCTATCCCTTTGTAATTTCAAGAATGTGCTCGAAAAGCAATAACACCTTTGAGACTGGCATCTTTCACTGCGCATCATGCCCTTGACATCCATCCCCATTTTGTCTGTGGCAAATGCCTATGGCTGTAATTGCTGTATCATTTGATAGATCTATGGTTACTTATTCAAAGAGCCTTTCAAACTATTTTCCAGATGGGCTGTAACATTTTATATTTTCACCAGCAGTGTATGAGAAATCCAATTTTTTTTTTTTTTTTTTTTTTTTTTTTTTTTTTTTTTTTTAGACGGAGTCTCGCTCTGTCGCCCGGGCTGGAGTGCAGTGGCATAATCTCGGCTCACTGCAACCTCTGCCTCCTGGGTTCACGCCATTCTTCTGCCTCAGCCTCCCAAGTAGCTGGGACTACAGGCACCCACCACCACACCCAGCTAATTTTTTATATTTTTAGTAGAGACGAGGTTTCACCATGTTAACCCAGCTAATTTTTATATTTTCGGTAGAGATGGGGTTTCACCACATTGTACAGGCTGGTTTTGAACTTCTGACTTCAGGTGATCCACCTGCCTTGGCCTCCCAAAGTGCTGGGATTACAGGTGTGAGCCACCAAGCCCGGCCCTATATTATATTTTAAATTCTAGTTTCCACCTATTCAACTCAAAACTCAAAATGGTTGAGTTTTGTATGTTGATCTTGTAGCTTTCACTTTGCGAACTCACATATTAGTTCTAGGATTTTTCATATATCCTTTGGAATTTTCTTTGCAGACCATTGTGTCATCTGCAAATAGAGACAGTTTTATTTCTTCCTTTCCTATTTGTATACTTTTTAAAGTAAAAAGTCCCTTATAGTGCTGGATTTCCTGTGATATGTTGAATAGGAGTGGTGAGAGCAGATATGAATTCCTGATGTTAGGAAGAAAACATTCAGTTGTTGGCTGTGAAGTATAATGTTAGCTATAGGTTTTGTGTAGGTACCCTGTATCAAGTTGAGAAAGTTCCCTTCTATTTCTATTTTTGTTAGAGGTATTTTTTTTCTTTTTGTTGTGAATGGGTATGAAGTTTTGTCAAATGTATTTTCTGCATTGATTGCTATGATGATGTGATATTTTTCTCTTTAGCCTGTCAATATGGTGGATTACTTTCATTTATCTTTTAGCATTGAATCATCCTTTTATATCTAGAATAAACACAATTTGATAATTTTATATGTTTGTAATTGCTGAATCCTCTTTACTAATATTTTGTTAGGATTTTTACATCCACATTCATAAAGAATGTTTGCTCATAGTTTGCCTTTTTTTGGCATTGTTTTTGTCTGATTTTGGTATCTGGGCACTACTTATTTTATTTTATTTTATTTTATTTTATTTTATTTTATTTTTCAGACGGAGTCTCGCTCTGTCGCCCAGGCTGGAGTGCAGTGGCCGGATCTCAGCTCACTGCAAGCTCCGCCTCCCGGGTTCCCGCCATTCTCCTGCCTCAGCCTCCCGAGTAGCTGGGACTACAGGCACCTGCCACCTCGCCCGGCTAGTTTTTTGTATTTTTTTTTTTTTTTTTTTTTTTTTAGTAGAGACGGGGTTTCATCGTGTTAGCCAGGATGGTCTGGATCTTCTGACCTCGTGATCCGCCCGTCTCGACCTCCCAAAGTGCTGGGATTACAGGCTTGAGCCACCGCGCCCGGCCCACTACTAATTTTATAAAATAAATTGTTCCCTTCTTTTCTGTTTTCTGAAAGAGACTGTGTAAAGTTGGTGCTAATTCCTTTTTAAACATTTGGTAGAATTCTCCAGTGAAACCGTCTGGGCATGGAGATTTCTGTTCTTCAGAAAGCATGTGTATAATTTCTCAGTGAAGCACATTTGCATCATTTCAGCACTTGTTTCTGACGATTTCTTTTCTCATTCAAGTTGAGATTTTTCTGGTTCTTGGTGTGAAAAGTGACTTTTTATCGTATCCTAAATATTTTGGGTATTGTGCTATGAGACTCTGGATCTAATTACAATCTTCTCTTTCAACAGACTTTCCTTTCTAGGAGACTGTATGGGTGGGAAATAAGGACCCCACCTCAGTAGTGGCTGGTGGGGGTCCCAGTCCAGGACCCCTAGGTGGACTCCATGGACACCCAGTGTGCGGGAGGGTGAGCTCTCTAGCCCAGAGCGGGGTAAAAGTTCGGCTTCTGCACTCTGCCTTTGCTGACACCACCCTGCTCAGAGGGGAAGAGGCCCCTTTTCATTGCTCCCCTGTGAACTCCAAGGACAGAAAATGGGCAGGGAGGCCTCATTAGCATGGGAAGTCTTCTCACTTGGCATCCCTTAACAGCACCCCAGCAGGGAAGGTTCAGGAAGGTCAAAGTTCAAGCTCCCCAGGTTGTCTCCATGGACCATGGACACCACACCGTGGAGGCTGGTTATTGCCTGGTGAAGGTGAAAGTCCCAGATTCTCACCCTGACAGCACTCCAGCAGGGGAGGGCTACCTCAGCATCACCAGGACAGGGTGGAAGTCTAGGCTCTCCCCTCTGGCCTGCCGAGTGAGTCGAGGGTGGGGCCACAAGTTTTCCTATGGGGGTTTGTCTTCAGTGGGGAAACTAGCCTCCAAACGTCTTCTGTCTTTCTTTCTCCTTTCGTGGTCTTTTGGCTAGTGATTGTAGGTTATTCAACAGCTTTTTGTGTGTGGTCTCATAGGAGGGGATATTCGTGGATTGGGAAGACGACTCTGTTCTGTGCCCGGAACAGAGTAAGTGTGCCTGGAACAGAGTGAATATCAGAGTTGAATGGGCTAGGCTAAGGCAGCAGGTATAAAAATCCAGAAAGCCATAGCCTGCCTACAAAACGCCCTTAATCAGTCCAGTCTACCTGATGCCTTTTCTGCTGAGCTTAATCTGCCTCCCCACGCATTTCCGTAAAGTAGGCAACGGCAACTATTGTCGTTACTTAGGCTTTTCTCTTTTGGGTAACTGCTTTTATCCAATCTCCTGTTCTCCAATTCACAATTGAATTGGAAACTGAGCATGATAATCTGTAGAGGGTGTATTGGGGAAAAATATTCCATGCAGATATTGCATAAATAATCTTAAAATTTATTTTGCTGGTACTCAGACACTCATGCTTGTCAATTTCATGTTCGGAGACCAAACTTTTTTTATCTTTTAGGCAGAATCCAACTCCATCCTTCCCCATACCCCATTAATGAGAAATGGGGCTTGGTGGCTCACGCCTATAATCCCAGCACTTTGGGAGGCCAAGGCAGGTGGATCACTTGAGGTCAGGAGTTCGAGACCAGCCTGGTCAACATGGCCAAACCTCGTCTGTACAAAAAATACAAAAAAATTAGCCAGGTGTGGCGGCAAGTGCCTATACACCCAGCTACTCGAGAGGCTGAGGCAGGAGAATCACTTGAACCTGGTAAGCAGAGGTTGCAGTGAGCTGAGATGGTGCCACATGCCACTGTACTCCCGTCTGGGCAATAGAGCAAGACTCTGTCTCAAAAAAAAAAAAAAAGCATTAAGTAAGTGTGTGTAGCATTCTCTGTTGCTTCCCGTTTCCACTCTTTCCACTCGATCCAATCTCCTTTGCTGATAGAGACTTGATTTTGTAAGGATGTTTACTGCCCGATTTATTCATTAAAGTTAATCCCTTCCTTCATCCAGGGTCCGTTTAATCACAATAAATTCAAGTACCATCCTCCATTCACGCATATGTGGCAAAACCTAGTCAGAAGGGTTTGGAGATATTTTCCTCCATAATAAAAGCATTGTTTTAAAAAGAGATGGCCGGGCATGGTGGCTCACGCCTGTAATCCCAGCACTTTGTGTGGCCAAGATGGGCGGATTACCTGAAGTCAGGAGTTCGAGACCAGTCTGGCCAACACGGTGAAACCTCGTCTCTACTAAAAATACAAAAAATGTGCCAAGCATGGTGGCGGACGCCTGTAAACCCAGCTACCGGGGAGGCTGAGGCGGGAAAATCACTTGAACCTGAAAGGCGGAGGTTGCAGTGAGCCGAGATTGTGCCAGCCACTACATTCCAGCCTTGGTGACAGAGCGAGACTCCACCAAAGAAAAGAGAGAGAGAGAGAGAGAGGTTTGAAAATAGTTTGTCTTCAGCACTGAATGCTCTAATATCTGCATGGGATTCCTGGAACTGCTCTAGTAAGCACACAGTCATGAAAGAAACACCACCAAGATCTCAGGAACAAAGGCAGAAAGCACCCAAGGCTTCAATGATCTGGCTGAGCCACTGTATCAAGAAATCCTGGAATGCCCTACCTGTAGGGCATTTAAAAAGTAATTTCAGTTGAGTTTTATTTTACTTATAGCTATAAGCTTCTTAATTGATCCTAATTATTCCACAGTCTGATTTGGGCAAAAAGTTACATGCTCCTCCTCCAAGTAGCTATAGATTCCTGCTTTCATGCACCAGCACCACTTCTTTGACTTTTGGTAGAGTCCCTAGGTCAGGTGGGTGCTGGGGAGGCTCGAAGTAACCTCAAGACAAACATGAGATGGAATATCTCATCTCCCTAGTCAATTTTACTCGAATAGAAATTTTTTGAATGCAAAATACCATGCGGAAACATTATTACCATAACCAACGACCATAAATTACACTGAAGATTGATTCACTTCTGAATCACGTTTACTTTCAGCCCTTGCTTTTTTACATAGTATGTGGGACTCAGAGGCTTAATGGTTGCAGCAGGTGTAAGCATGCACATAGGATTCCTTCCACCTCCGCCTGAGAGTGAGAGCGTGGTACCTTACCCGAGGGTGAGCCAGCCATGCTCCTTTGTGAGCCTGAATATCCTCATTTTGTGTGACAGTGTTTTATACTGGGGGATAGTGGCATGCATTGCATTTCTCCACGGCTGAGGAACATCCTCTTTACTCCCACCGTGCAATTGTGCTGAGATCTTTCTCCCCCCGCCCCCCTCCCACCCCCATCCCCCACTTCTGAGATGGAGTCTTGCTCTGTCACCCAAGCTGGACTGCAGTGGGCTCCCTGCAACCTCCGCCTCCCTGGTTCAAGTAATTCTCCTGCCTTAGCCTCCCAACTAGCTGGGATTACAGGCATGCACCACCATGCCTGGCTAATTTTTTTGTATATTTAGTAGAGATGGGGTTTCACCACATTGGCCAGGCTTGTCTCAAACTCCTGACCTCAAGATCCACCTGCCTTGGCCTCCCACAGTGCTGGGATTACACGTGTGACCCACTGCACCCGGCCCATGCTCAGCTCTTTCTGTCATGCTCTGCAATTGCATGCTCGGAGTTCTGGCACTGAGTTACTGAGTTCAATCCCCACCTTAGGGTGCACATTTCCAATCTGCCTAGTGCAGGGTGTGAGAGTGGATTCAGTCATAGTTGTGGGCTTCCCATGTCAGGCCAAGAACTTGGGAGAGTCCTACGGCCTGAAAGCAGCATCTCTGAAAATCCAAAAGTGGTAAAGAATGAGGGAAAATAATTGCAGCCACTATAAATGTAAAACAGTTTACAAATCTTCCCAACATATGAACCCCAGACTCATTTTCTCGCGTATGTTTATCATACTTGTATTGCATGGCAATACATGGTAGACATTTTTCACGGAATATCACATTCAATCTTCTCAAAAACCCTGGAAGGTATTTGTTCCCGTTTTATAAATGATGCCGAAGCTTGTGAGTTGAGTGCATTTCTGAAGGTCACTTAACTGGCGATGCTGGAATCTAAAGCCAGCTGGAACCACTTTGGAGCCAGTGTTAAGAACACCGGTGCTGCTGTGCTCTTCTTCTCGTGATCTGTCTCCCGGTCCTCTGCTCCAGTGTGACTGTGACTTCTCTGAGAGGGGTTTCAAAAGTCTGGCATTGCCTCTTGCCACTGCTTTTCTGTGGTTCTCTCCCCTTGGATATGCCACTCACTGTTTAGGCTTCTGGGGCGACTGGACTTTGATTTGGAAAACCAGTCTTGTCAAAGGTTGGGATAAATGACTGGCTTGTTTGGGGAGATTAATTTGAGTTAAATGAAGAGAGTAAAGAGCAAGGAATTGGAGACTTAATTTGCCTTGTTGTCCTTTTAACTGAGTATGGGTTAGTATATAATACGTTTGCTCATGGCTTCCAGAAAGGATCCCTCAGGAAGCTCAGCAGGTGGTTACGAGCAGGCTGAGCAATGAGTGAACCCGGGCTGATGTAACTGGTCAGTGCTGCTGGGGCCAGCTGCCCTTAGCCCCATATTGACCACTTTTCCCATACCTTAGCAGAGGAGGAAGTGACCATCACCCCATTTCTAGGATGATGTGATATTCTTCGAAGTTTTTGGACCTCATAAGAAAAGATACACCTAAGGGATGTATTTTCCTTAAAATCATTAAGAAAAATCATTATTCAAAATTAGTAGTAGTTTTATTTCATCTTCTTTTATTTTGTTTCACTTTTTATTTTATGTTCAGGGGGTATATGTGCGTATTTGTTACATGGGTAAGGTGCATGATACCGAGGTTTGGGGTATGGATGATCCTGTCACGAATGTAGCCAGCACGGCACCCAAAAGGTAGTGTATTAACCCTTGCTCCTTCTCTTCCCCTCTAGTCATGACCAGTGTCCATTGTTCCCATCATATGTCCATGCACACTCAGTGTTTAGCTCCTACTTAGAAGGTGTTTGGTTGGTTATTCCTGCATTAGTTCGCTTAGGATAATGGTCTCCAGCTCCCTCCATGATGTTGTAAAGGACAAGATTTTGTTCTTTTTATGATTGCGTGGTATCCCATGGTTATATGTACTTTATTTTCTTTATCCAGTCCACCATTAATGGGCATCTAGGTTGTCTCCATGTCTTTGCTGTTGTGAATAGTGCTGTGATGAACATACAAGTACATGTGTCTTTCTGGTAGATGATATATTTTCCTTTGGGTATACACGCAGTAATGAGATTTCTGGAAGGAATGGTAACTCTGTTTTAAGTTCTTTGAGAAATCTCCAAACTGCTTTCCACAGTGACAGAACTAATTTCCATTCCCACTAGTAGTGTATACGTGTTCCCTATTCTCCACAACTTCTCCCGCATCTGTTATTTTTTGACTTTTTAATATGGTTTTTGCCATTGAAAGTAATAACAAAACCCACAATTACTTTTGGACCAACCTAATAGTAGCCATTCTGATGGCTTTGAGATGGAATCTCATTGTGGTTTTGAGTTGCATTTTTCTGATGATTAGTGATGTTGAGCATTTTTTCATACGTCTTCCTTTGAGAATTGTCTGTTCATGACCTTTGCCCACTTTGTAATGGCATTGTTTGTTGCTTTTTGAGTTATTTAAGCTCAATTCAACAAGCAACTGAACTTAAACTGTCCGAAATAAACTGTCTGAAATCAAGATTCGTGTAGATTCTGAATATTAGACTTCTGTCAGATGCATGGTTTGTGAATATTCTCTGCCACTCTGGAGGCTGTAATTTGTCTGTTTATTCTGTTGACAGCTTCTTTTCCTCTGCAGAAGCTCTTTTGTTTAATTATATCCCAGTTGTCGATTTTTGTTTTTGTTAAAATTGTTTTAGCCTACGGCCGTACCACCTTAAAAGCACCCGTATTTTTGTCTGATACTGGAGACAGCTATTTCAAGGTATGGGGGGAGGGGGGGAAATCTTTGGATGCATTTAAATAATTCTGAAAAAGCAGGTGAGCCACTTGTCTTTACAGAGTTTGCATGGATTGATTCTACGAAACAGGTGCCAAAACGAATCAGATCTGGATTATATAGAATTTCCTGAAAGGTTTATGTGACGTTTTATGAAAGAGTAGATAGTGCTAGTTGCATTCCTAAGCCCGGAAGGTGTGTACAGAGTATAGTGCTGATTGAAATAAACTCCTGTGCTCTAGGCGAGTGGGAGCCACCAGATCGCAGGGTGTCCTTCCTAGGGCTGTGTGCTGAGGCCTAGAAAGATGAAGTTTGGGCTGGGCACAGTGGCTCAAGCCTGTAATCCCAGCACTTTGGGAGGCCAAGGTGGGCGGATCACGAGGTCAGGAGATCGAGACCATCCTGGCTAACATGGTGAAACTCCGTCTCTACTAAAAAAATACAAAAAACTAGCCA
>NW_012118121.1:762462-766531 GCF_000951035.1 Colobus angolensis palliatus
GGTGAAACTCCGTCTCTACTAAAAAAATACAAAAAACTAGCCAGGCGAGGTGGCGGGCGCCTGTAGTCCCAGCTACTCGGGAGGCTGAGGCAGGAGAATGCCTTGAACCCGGGAGGCAGAGGTTGCAATGAGCTGAGATCCGGCCACTGCACTCCAGCCTGGGCGACAGAGCGAGACTCCGTCTCAAAAAAAAAAAAAAAAAAAAAAAAAGAAAGATAAAGTTTGTCAGAGACATGGTCCATCGTCACTGCTCACTTTGAATCCTGAGAAAACACTTCTGCAACTCCACTGCCGTATTAAAGTCTGTAAGCTTTGATTGTGAGACTTCTGATAACCGGGAAGTAAAAAGAAATGCTATAAGGAAACTCATCGTGTGCAGGAACGAAAGGGAAGAGAGGTGCATTCAGGAAGAGTGTCACATAGTGACGCTGGTAACTCCCTGATCTTTTCAGAAGATGGTAAGGTGAAATATCCTGTCTGAAACCAAGGTCTTGTGAAAGGCTTCTTAGCAATACCTTACATTTTCAATTCGGGTTTTATGCATCCCTATCGCATTAATTAAAAAATTAACTTATTTAATCTGACATGTAAAGGGCATGAAAGTATCATTTCTGTCTTTAAATGAAGAAAAATATGGTTGAATAGAAATTTAATAAGTTTTTTTTTTAACCCATCAGGGAACTAAGGTTACCGGGCAACCTGCCACCCTGAGATCCAGGGAGAAGGTTACTCCAGGGAGATACAGGATGTAAGATACAGAACAGAAGCCACTGGGCACCTTAGGCTAGAGGAAGCCCTGAGAGCAAGCTTTAGACAGGAATGCCGAAATCTCATCCCATCTTGGGGGAGGGACGTGCACCCAGTCCAGCGTCACTCCAGCCTTCTTGTGTCATAAACTTGATGCCCTAGATGAAATGAGGCCATTCTTTGAAAGACACCAACTACCAAAACTCACTCAAGGAGAAATGTCTTCCTAAAACATCAGCCCCAGATGAATTCTACCAATATTTTTGTTGCTGTTGTTGTTGAGACGAGTCTCACTCTGTCGCCCAAGCTGGAGTGCAGTGGCGTGACCTCGGCTCACTGCAAGCTCCACCTCTCAGGTTCGCACCATTCTCCTGCCTCAGCCTCCCGAGTAGCTGGGACAACAGACGCCCGCCACCACTACCGGCTAATTTTTTCTGTATTTTTAGTAGAGACGAGGTTTCACCGTGTTAGCCAGGATGGTCTCGATCTCCTGACCTCGTGATCCTCCTGCCTTGGCCTCCCAAAGTGCTGGGATTACAGGCATGAGCCACTGCACCTGGCCTCTACCAAGTTTTTAAAAAGAACTAGTACAAATTAACACTTTTTTTTCTGGAAAGTATGAGGTTGGAATACTACTTAACTCATTTTATGAAGCTAGCATATTCATATGAACACTACCTGATTCATTTATAAAGCTAGCATTAACCAAAACCATATAAAGACATTATCAAAAAAGGAGACTATGGAGCAATACCTCTGATTAATTGAGACACAAATCTCCTTAACATATTTTAACAAATCAAATCCAGCGATATATATGAGGAAAAATATAATATGACCAAATGGGGTTCATTCCCAGAAGGCAAGGCTGATTCAACATTTATAAATACTGATGTATATAATTCATCCTATTAACAGTATAAATAAGAAAAAATATGCTCATGTCAATAGATGTAGAAGATACACTCCACTCAACAAAATTCAGGCCGGGCGCGGTGGCTCAAGCCTGTAATCCCAGCACTTTGGGAGGCCGAGACGGGCGGATCACGAGGTCAGGAGATCGAGACCATCCTGGCTAACACGGTGAAACCCCGTCTCTACTAAAAAAATACAAAAAACTAGCCGGGCGAGGAGGCGGGCGCCTGTAGTCCCAGCTACTTGGGAGGCTGAGGCAGGAGAATGGCGTAAACCTGGAAGGTGGAGCTTGCAGTGAGCTGAGATCCGGCCACTGCACTCCAGCCTGGGCGACAGAGCAAGACTCTGTCTCTAAAAAACAAACAAACAAACAAAAAAAACAAAATTCAACACCCATTCACGATATACAGACTTGAAAACCAGAAATAGCAGGGATCTTCCTTAACCTAATAAAGGGTTTATATGAAAAATGCGCAGTTAACTTTATTCTAAATGATTAGAGAAAGAATGCTTTCCCTTTAAAATCAAGACAGCATGACGCTGGTGAAAGAGTAGCCACATAGATCAATGGAGTACAATAGAAAACCCATAAATGAATGGACACAAATACTGTCAACGGATTTCTGGCAAAGGTGCAAAGGCAATTCAGTGGTGAAATAATACTTTTTTGCCAGGCGCGGTGGCTCATGCCTGTAATCTCAGCACTTTGGGAGGCAGAGGCGGGTGGATCACGAGGTCAGGAGATCGAGACCATCCTGGCTAACACGGTGAAACCCCGTCTCTACTAAAAAAATACAAAAAACTAGCCGGGCGAGGTGGCGGCGCCTGTAGTCCCAGATACTCGGGAGGCTGAGGCAGGAGAATGGCGGGAACCCGGGAGGCGGAGCTTGCCGTGAGCTGAGATCTGGCCACTACACTCCAGCCTGGGCGACAGACCGAGACTCCGTCTCAAAAAGAAAAAAAAAAAAAAAAAAAAAAAATACTTTTTTAACAAATGATGGTGGAAAAATCGGATGTCCATGTTCAAAAAGTGAACTTTCACACAGATCTCACATCTTACACAAAAAGTGACTCAAAGTGGATTGTAGAACTAAATATAAAATGCAGAAGTATAAAAATCTTAGAGGAAAACAGGGGAGAAATTTGCATGGCTTTGAGTTTGTTGATGAATTTTTAGATACTATAAAAAACACAACCCATAAAAAATTGATAAATTGGACTTTATTAAAATTATTTTTTCCATCTGTGAAATTAACTCTTGAGGGAATGAAGAGACAAACTTCAGCCTTGGAGTATATATTTGCACGTCACATATCTGATAAAGACTTGTATCCAAATACACAAAGAACTCTTACAATTCAACAAATAAAAACAAATAACCAAGCTCATAAGCAAAAGCATACCTTATAAAACATGTTCAAGAACCTGTGAATAGTGTACAGCAAGCCGTTGTTTTAGACTTTTTTCTTCATTATATTATTCAGTATTTACACAGTTCGAAATATGAGTGTCTAGGAGCTGTCTTTTCTCACGAAAAAGAGGGAAGTGATCTAAAATCGCGAAACTGAAGCCCGAGAGTAAGGTTACACATTTTGCACACATGCATATCACTACTTTTCATTCTAAAATGAGTGTTTTTCTAGATCAGAGAAATTTTATTTAATTCCACTTTGTAGGACTCTATAGCAGAGCCTCTTCGATATGAACCTGTTTAATTTGTATAATGTTGATAATTATTTTCCATTCACAATAACAACAACAAAGGCTTTTTGTACTATATAGTCTTCAGCAACAAACTGCAGTCACTTCAGTCTCTAGCTCCAAGGTCTGCGAAGTAGAGTTTATCGGGCCATCTAGTGGCCACTACATCAACCAACAGCTTTTTGTATTTTCTGCTACTGTGAACAGCTACAGGCTTCACTAAATTGATACTAAGTCTACAAAAGCTAAAACTAGGCCTCCCTGCAGACTGTCTATAACTGTCCTGAACATAACAGAATTCATGACCCATATGTTTTGTTACCGTAACCATTGTGCTGTATCTTTGTGGTTCTGCGCCTTACAGGGGGCCCCAGTGGAGCTATGGCGTCTTAGCAGAGGGCATTAGCAGCGGAAGTTTGCCCGCACACCCTGACCCAAACGACGGATGAATACAACGTACATTTCCATACAG
The DNA here is from genome assembly GCF_000951035.1 of Colobus angolensis palliatus. Lineage (NCBI taxonomy): Eukaryota > Metazoa > Chordata > Mammalia > Primates > Cercopithecidae > Colobus > Colobus angolensis. Next base: position 766,298 of record NW_012118121.1, read on the forward strand.
ATATTTTGTTTTGCCAGTCCAGCTGAGTGTCCGACTGCCTGCACACCAAGAGAGGTTTGTCACTGCTGCTGGTCCTGAGCAGCTTGCACTTCAGGCATTTATTTAGTATACAATTAACAACAGAAGCTTTGAGTAAACACACTGGAGGATAATCAACATGGTTAAGAGAGTAGTTTTACGAGCTTAGGTACCATGGTTTAAAGTAAATACCATTAGGGGGCAATTTCCGTGGTT
>NW_012118121.1:766651-778921 GCF_000951035.1 Colobus angolensis palliatus
CCCACGCCCCCCCCAACAGAGGGCCATTTGGCTTAAAGATTAGTTAATGGAAGTACCGTAAACACACTTAACTGGGGAATCCTCTATTGCTCCTAGTATTTACCCGATGACTTAATGCTCTAAAGTAAGAACCGGCTGCCTTTAGCCTGTTCAATTGCTACAAGTCATGTAATCTTTTGACCTTTCAAAAGGTTTGTGATTATTTCCTATAACTTTCCCTAATATTCCCCTTTAATATTTTTGCCATCATCCTAAGTGAATCATAACATATCTTAATATAATTATTACATGAATGTATAGTCCGTATTATTTTTAGACCTGATTAATTGAATGTTTCAGTGGGATGTATCAATTTTTCCTCTTTCCATTATAATAATCTTGTTTAAGTCACTAACATGTCTTGCCTGGAAGATTATTATCTCCTAACTGGTCCCTTGTCATCCTCTCCATATCCTTAAAATTCTTTCTCCAAAGAGTAACTCAATAAATCTTTTTTAAAAAAATGTGTATCATAGTAAGATCATGGATTTTCTCTACTTAAAATGTTCCAATGAGGTTCCACCACAATTATAATGAAATGTGGACTCTTCTTCACTGTCTATACAGTCCTATGGGATCTGGTCTCCACACTCCTCTTATACACTTCATTTCCTACCACTCTCCTCTCCATTCACTAGAAACCAGGTGTATTTTTTTTTGTCATTGTTGTGTATTTGTTTCTTAAACACATTCTCCCAGACTTTGGGCTTTGGGTATGTTGTTTGTCTAACTGGAATAATTGGTTCCCACATACCTACATGGGTTACTTCTTCTCTAAAACCATGGGTGGTTGCAGATCAAATACCATGCCCTCAAAAATGTATTCCTTCTTAGTTACTCAGAAATTAAACACCAGCTGCAATCAAAGAAACTCCCAAATCTCAGTGGCTTAGTTATATATTATATTAACCATGTACACTTCAGTATGGATAATGGGGAGTGAAGACTGAGAAGTTCTGTTCCATGAGCTATTCAAGGACTCACTTGGGCACCAATCCTTTGACAACTTGACTCTCCTCCTGGTTCTCAGAATCCATGCCGTTCACCTGTCAGAGAAAGTAAAAGAATGTGGAGGATTATGTCAGAGATTTTTATAAACTGTATTTGGGAGTGGAGTACTTTATTTCTACCTATATTAGCTGGAATTCAGTCGCATGACCACAACTAACTGCAGCTATGGATGGTAAATGTAGGGCAGCTGTGTGCCCAAGGGAAAACAGGATCTGATGCAATCACAACGTTTCCCTCTGCCACGTTAGCCCTTGTGTTTATCAAATATCCACTTGACCCTTCCTTTTAAATGTTCAACACACTCTCCCTAGAGGAGACAATCCAAAATTCACCTATGTATTGAATCCAGCTCAAAGTTCAGGATTTCAGAATTACACTCGGTCTTCTCCACCAAGTCCTGCTGTGGTTTGTCGAGGTCGGGGACCCAGGAACTAAAAAGATAAATTATGTTTCAAACAGCCAATAGGGGGAGGCGAGAAATAACCATAGTGAAAATTCTCATTCGGAAAGAAAAAGGAGGCACTTTACCGTTACGGACTCATAGGAATTATGGAATCCTGCTGGTACTTGATGATGTGTCTGTGAAGCAAGTGGGAGTTAGTATTCCAAAAGAGCAAATATATGGCATAGAATTTTAGTTGCTACCTTTCAGGTAAGATGGGATAGAAATGGAGTCCCTGAAATAAGAAGTATGTTTCTGTACATTTCAATGCTGAACCAAGAAAGGACACATGGCTTGATGATATATTGAAATATTTATCTGGGTTTTTCACATTTTTCCTCTCCCTCTCTCCCATGTGTACTCTGAGGATCAGAACACTTGTAGACATGAGTCACCTACTTTGAAGGAGCAACCAGAACTCTGACTCCAAAGAGTAAAAGTTGGTATCTGAAAAGACAATGAAAAGAAATATTCGGTTTCACACTTACAGAGTTAGTTTTAAAATGGCCCTAAGAGGTGAAGAGAACATGCTGATGGAAGAAAGAAAGGAATGGATCAAATTTGATCTTGAGACGTGAGGATAAAGCTGAGGTTTATGGTAGGATACAAATGGATGTTCTTTTACAACACAAACCTTTTTGTTTCTTTCTTTCTTTTTCTTTTCTTTTTTTTTTTTTCCGAGATAGAGTCTCGCTCAGTCGCCCAGGCTGGAGTGCAGTGGCGTGACCTGGGCTCACTGCAAGCTCCGCCTCCCGGGTTCACACCATTCTCCTGCCTCAGCCTCCCAAGTAGCTGGGAAGAGGTGCCTGCCACCACACCCGGTTAATTTTTTTGTATTTTTAGTAGAGACGGGGTTTCACTGTGTTAGCCGGGATCGTCTCAATCTCCTGACCTCGTGATCCACCTGCCTTGGCCTCCCAAAGTGCTGGGATTATAGGCGTGAGCCTCTGCGCCTGGCCACACAAGTCATTTTTATAGCAGGATCCTGACTCAGTGCTCAGGTCTGTTTCTCCTGGGACTTTCTCTCGGGAGAAGTCAGCCCATCAGCCATTGAGCATCTTGTGCTTATCTGTCCTTCCTTGTTTTGTATCCAGTGATTCTGGACACTTGTAGATAATTCTAGGACCAAGGGTGAGTTATTTGAATACAGTGGGAAATGGTAGCAGAATAAGCACCTAGTCACAGTCAGTTTAGAGTGACTCTTACAGAAAGTAGCCTCTGATTCAGCATGAAGAAAAATCTATAAAGCAAATGAAAACAAAAAAAGGGGCAGGGGTTGCTATTCTTTCAAATAAAACAGTCTTTAAACCAACAATGATCACGAAACACAAAGAAGAGCATTACATAATAATAAAGAGTTCAATTCAACGAGAAGATTTAACTGTCTTAAATATATATGCAACCAACACTGGAGCACCCAATTAAAAAAAACATTTTGTTAGAGACCTAAAAGACAATTAGATATCCACACAATAACAGTGGGAGACGTCAATGCCCCACTGACAGTATTAGATAGATTATAGAAGTAGAAAACTCACAAAGTTATTCAGGACCTAAAACTCGACACTTGGCCAAACAGACCTAACAGAACAACAATAGAATATACATTTTTCTCGGTTGCCCATGGCATATACTGTATAATCAATCACACACTCAGCCACAAAGCAATTCTCAACAAATTCAAAATAAATGAAATCATCCCAACCACATGGTCAGACACAGTGCGGTAAAAACAGAAATCAGTACCAAGAAGATCTCTCAAAACCATACAATTACATGGAAATTAAACAATCTACTCCTGAATTTGGGCAAACAATAAAATTAAGGCAAAAATCAAGACATTTTTTGAGACTAATGAAAACACAGATACAACATACCAGAATCTCTGGGACACAGCTAAACAGTATTAAGAGGAAAGTTTACAGTGCTAAATGACTACATGTAAAAGTTAGAAATGCCTCAAATTAACAAACTAAAATCACACCTAAGGGAACAGAAAAGCAAGGGCAAACTGATGACAAAGGTAACAGAGGAAAATAAATAACCCAAATCAGAACTGACCTGAATGAAACGTAGATGAGAAAAACCATATAAAATATCAAAGATACCAAAAGCTTGGTCGTTAAAACAATAAATAAGATTGGTAGACTGCTAGCTAGACAAAGAAAGTAAAAAGATCCAAATAAACACAATCAGAAATGACAAAGGGGACATTACTACTAATCCCAAAGAAATAAAAAAAAATTCCTCAAAGACTATTATGAACACCTCTATGTACACAAACTAGAAAACCTAGAGGAAATGGTTAAATTCCTGGAATTGAGTCTGAAAGAGATTGAAAACTTGAACATACCAATAATATGTTTCAAAATTGAATCAGCAATTAAAAAAACACCAACCCAAAAAGTCCTGGACCAGACAGATTCACAGCTGAATTCTATCAGACATATAAAGAAATTCAGTGGTACCAATACTACTGAAACTATTCCAAAAGATAGAGGAGGAGGGACTCCTCCCTAATTCATTCTGTGATGCCAGCATTATTCTGATACCAAAACCTGGTAGAGACACAATGAAAAAAGAAAACTTCAGGCCAATATCCCTGATAAACACGAATGTAAAAATCCTCAACAAAATATAAGCAAAATGTGAATCCAGCAGCACATCAAAAAGCTAATCCACCAAAATCAAGTAGGCTTTATTCCTGGGACGCAAAGTTGGTTCAACAGATGCAAATTTTTAAAAATGTGATTAATCACATAACCAACTAGAAACAAAAAACACATGATTATTTCAACAGATGCAGAGAAGACTCTCAGTAAAATGCAACATCCCTTTATGTTAAAAGCCCTCAATAAATAAGTATCAAAGGAACATACCTCAAAATAATAAGAGCCATCTGTAACAAACCCACAGCCAACATCCTATTGAATGGGCAAAAGCTGGAACCATTCCCCTTGAGAAATGGAACAAAACAAGGATGCCCACTCTCACCATTTCTATTCAACATAGTACTGGAAGTCCCAGCCAGAGCTATTAGGAAAGAGAAAGCAATAAAAGGCTCCAAATAGGAAGAGAAGTCAAACTATCTTCTCTTCACAGATTGTATGATTCTATACCTAAGGAAACTCCATGTTATCTGTCCAAAACTTCCTAGGTCTCATAAACAACTTAAAGTTTTAGGATACAAAATCAATGTACAAAAATCAGTAGTATTTTTATATATCAATAACATCCAAGCTGAGAGTCAAATCAATAACACAATCCCCTTTACAACAGACATACAAAAAAACATAATATACGTAGAAATCCAGCTAACCAGGGAGGTGAAGACCTTTACAACACGAATTACAAAACACTGCTGAAAGAAGTCAGAGACAACACAAATGGAAAAACATTTCACGCTCGTGGGTAGGAAGAATCATTATTGTTAAAATGGCCATACTACCCAAAGCAATTTATAGATTCAATGCTTTTCTGATCAAACTACCAAGGACATTTTTCACAGAATTAGAAAAAAAAAAAATATTCCAAAATTCATATGGAACAGAAAAGAGCCCAAATAGCCAAGGCAATCCCAAGCAAAAAGAACAAAGCCAGAGGCATCACTCTACCCAACTTCAAACTATACTACAAGGCTACAGTAACCAAAACAGCATGGTACTGACACAAAAACAGATACAAAGACCAACAGAACAGGTTAGGGAATCCAGAAATAAAGCCACATATTTATTTTTACAAATGTAAGAAAATATTTACAAAATATGCATCCAATAAAGGCCCAATATCCAGAGTCTATAAGGAACTTAAACAAATCAACAAGTTAAAAAACAAGCAATCTCATTAAAAAATGGTCAGAGAATGTGAACAGACATTTCTCAAAATAAGACATTCATGTGGCCAGCAAGGATGTGAAAAAAATGCTCAACATCACTAATCATCAAAGAAATACAAATTAAAGCATCAATGACATACTATCTCATACCAGTCAGAATGGCTATTATTAAAAAGTAAAAATTAATAATAATAATAACACATGTTAGTGATGTCGCAGAGAAAAGGCAGTGCTGTTGAGAATATAAATTAGTTCAACCATTGTGGAAAGCAGTTTGAAGATTTCTCAAAAAACTTCAAACAGAGCTACCATTGGATCCAGCAATCCCATTACTGAGTATATACCCAAAAGAATGTAATTTATTTTACCATAAAGGCATATGCATGTGTATGTTCATCATAACACTATTCACAATACAAAATCATGGAATCAACCTAGATGCCCATCAACTGTTGACTGGATAAAGAAAATACGGTGCATATACACTGTGAAATACTATGCAGACATAAAAAAGAACAAGATAATGCCCTTTGCAGCAACACGGAGGAGCTGGAGGTCATTATCCTAAGCAAACTAACACATGAACAGAAAATTAAATACCTCATGTTCTCACTTATAAAGGGTAGCTAAATATTTAGTACATAAGGACACTAAAAAGGGAACAATAGACATCAGGACCCACTTAAAAGTGGAGGGTGAGAGGAGAGTGAGAACTGAAAAACTACTTATCAGTTACTATGCTCATTAATTGGGTGTCAAAGTAATCTGTACACCAAACCCCTGTTACACATAATTCACCCATTCAACAAACCTGCACAAACCCTTGAACCTAAAATAAAAGTTGGAAAGAGAAAAAAAAGGACCCTCTGATTCAGATTCAGGAAAGGGGTGCATACATGGTCCATGCTATACAGGACATGCCATGACTGTTGGAGTTCTCTGATAAGTAGTTGTCTTTCCTACTAGCCTATAAAGCTCTATGATGGCAAAAGTAGTGTCTCCTTTCCACATTATTTATTCCTCAGCTCATAGTGCAGTGCCTGACTTATAGTAAGTTCTCAGTAAAATGTGTTGAATAAATGAATAACTTTCCAGTAGCCACTTATTGTTCAACTCGATGAGAGTCAGGCATCAAAGCCTGTACATTTTCTATGTTTGTACCAGGTCAGAGACAAACGTTTATGAAACATAGATGAAGTCCCTAGAACCTTCTTCAGAAACAATGAGTTATGTTAAAGTTTTTGTGCCCAAAACCTTTCAATTGACCATAAAGATGTCACTGTGTCTAACAATTAACCCAATGTCACCATCTAGAATAGATGGTTAGAGGGTGGTGGGTATCAATTCTTGGGAACCAAAGCCTAAAGTTTATGCCTCAGCTGAGGTTTGAGAGAACAAATGACATGGTATGGACTTACGTATTATGCCTTAATCCTTTGTATTGGCAGCAATCCTTAGATAAGCGAGATGGCTTTTAAGTGAAAAGTAACCTAAGACGTGGATAGCATAAGGTATATGGTGAGCAAAATGACTTGATCTATATATTTTGGAGTTCCCAGACTAATAGGGGTGGGAGGGAAGATAGAGTAAGTAATAGGTAGGTAGACAATATAATGCAATCATAATATGACATAAGTTTAATGATAGTGACAGTACAATGGATTATAGAATCACAAATCAGCAATAGTTAATCAATTTAAGAAGGTTAGGAAATGCTCTCTGTCAGAAATGTCACTAAAATTGAAACTTGGCCAAATGAATGTTACAATAATGGAGATAAGATGTTCCAAACAGAAGCAGAGCATGGATGTAGGCCCAGAGAAGAGAGAGATCATAGTACATGGGGTGGGAGGAAATGGGGGAGAGGAGAAGGCAGGGAAGGATCAAGAATGATAGGAATGATGTATTGTGGTGAAAATATGGTGCATTTAAAGAGCTGAGAGAAGATCATTGTCGCTAAAGCTTCACGTATGCTTGCACTCGTGTGTGTGCATACATGTGTGTGTTCATGAGAAGGGGTTGGAAATAGAGAATAGTACATCTGGAAACACGAAGAAATAATGCAATAAAAGGGAACATGCATTATAGTAATAGATTTGGCCTTTATTCATTCTAATAGCAACAGGAGGCCTCTGAATGTTTTAATCAAATTTACTTTTTGGAAGAGATAAAATAACAACCTTCTCTTCATTCTCCTAAATCCTTCCATCTTTTAGTGCTCTTTTTTTCTGGTTAAAAACTGTAGGGCTTAAGTGTAACTGATTTGGAAAAATCACCAAACAGTGTCAGTGTCATCCGGGGGCTTTGAGAGTAACCAAGGGCTTGCATGCATAGCATCGTAAGACCATTTGCACTAGGCTGGGTTGCCTTTGATGCCTTTGTATGGGTTCAGATTCTTAGAAAGAAAACCATCTATCGTTCATAAAGGAGACCCCTTCCTTCACTATCCTTAGGGTGAAAATGCATTCCTCCCCTTCCCTTCCAGAGCCAGCAGACAATTAGGAAAACAAATTAACCATTCTCCTCTCCACCAACCGCTAAATCAGCTTAAACTGAGCTGAAGCAAAAGTGACTAAGAAGCCGTGGTCGTAAGAGGTGGTATGAAAGCCGCTTGGTGCCCAGGATCCCATTATACAACAAGGTGAAGTGGGGGCAGACAAGGAGAGGGCAGGTACCCTGGATACAGCATTTCGAGGGAGATGACTGTGGCAAGGGACAGAGAAAATGCGAGTTACGAGATCATCATCTTCCCATGAGACTGCCTCTCAGATATGGGACATGGGCGTGTGCTAATGAGATTGAAACGCACAACCCATAGTTTCTGTCCCAGACTCCAAATTTTACATCTCTCTGTGGTAACTGGCAGAACTCTACAGAAAATCTAAGTGGAAATATTCTTTGTGGTTTATTAGCTATTTGGTTTGTAGAGGGAAGGTGAGACATTATCAGTACCTGTAATGGGAAAGGTGAGCTGCACTCCATGGCTGTTGCATGGCAGGAGGCTACATCCAAACCACGTCCTTCTGGGCAGTGAGAAGGCAGGCACCCTGGATACAGCATTTCAGTGGAGATGACTGTGGCAAGGGACACTGGTTAATTTTCCACCTGGATGACTGTACGGTTACTCCAAAACTTTCTAATCCTACATACTCAGGACAGAGAGTCCTTCTCTTTAGGTTACAAAAATCATCCTGACTTAGGTAAAGTGAATGAATTGTCGTGGGGATAATGAAGATGGCAGGGGAGCCAGACACAAGCTGTTGCAACAATCCAGTAGAGAGCAGAAACCAACTGAATGAAGACAGTGGCAGTGGGTTGGAGAAAAAAGACAGAATTGGAGAATTCAAGAAGTCAGAACTTGCTAATTACCTTGCACTCCAGGTCAAGGGGGACATAATAACATGATGATAGAGCCAAGTTTTCTGGCTTGAGGAACCGGATGAGAGATGGATGTTTTTAAGTGGAAAAGTGAAGAAAGAAAGGGAGACCTTGAGATGGCAGAGAAGTGATAAATTCCATTTGTGATACTGACATTTGCATGGCATGTCCAGGAAATAATGTCACACAGGTAGATGTGGTTGTCCTTTGCTGTTGTTATGTATTTGTTTATTGCTTCATTCTGGACAGTATTTTTGGATGTTCCAGAAAGCATTCATACATATGGTTGTGTTTAGCTCCAAATGTGAGTGGACAGAAAAATATGGGAGTCAGCACAGACGGTGGATGAAACCCTGAATGGGACTGAGATGCTGAAGGCTGAGTAGACAGACAAGAAAGGAGCCAGGGATGAGGACTCTGGAAAGCATCCCAGTTCAGGCAGGCAGTGGAAGAAAGACCTACAACAGAGAAAATTCAAAAACAAGATTCAAAAGAACCACAGAGGCACTGGGAAAACATGACGGTAAGGAGTCCAGGCAAAGAGACGATCAAGCACTGCACACAGATTTAGATGGTGATGGAAAATCATGAATCAGGTTTAGCAGAAATAAGGTACTAAGAAGAGGAATTTGGTAAGAGTGGTGTAAGAAAAAGAAAAAATGAAGAAATGGAAGTGAGGGTCTAGAAATTAATTCTGAATAGAGGACTGGTAGAGGGTAATCGTGGGAAATAGACGGAAGACAAGCAGAAGTGGGTGCGTGTGTATGAGAAAGAATTGTACGTGTTTGTGTTTGTGTGTGTGTAAAACTGTCTGGTTAAAAACTCTAGGGCCTAAGTGTAATTGATTTGGAAAAGTCACCAATCAGTGTCAGTGTCATTTGGGGGCTTTGAAAGTAACCAAAGGCTTGCATGCATAGCATCGTAAGACCATTTGCACTAGCAAAATTGTGTTCGCTTGTGTGCAAGTGTTCACACATGTTTATGTGTGTAAGTTTAAATGTGTGTGTTTGTGTGCATGTGTCAATGTGTGTTTGTGTTTTCATGTGAGTGTGTATTTAAGTGTGTGTGACTTGTGACTGTGTATCTGTGTGTACACGTGTGTGTATAGCTGTGTGTGTATGTACACGTTAATGCGTTTGTATGAGAAACTGTGTGCACTTGTGTTAGTTCATGTGTATTTGAGTGTTTTGTGTTTGTGAGTTGTGGCTTATGTGTTTGTGTAACAGGGTGACTTTTGGTGTGTCTGTGTTTGAAAGCGTGTTTTTCTTTTCCTTTTTTTTTTTTTTTTGAGACAGTCTCACTCTGTCACCCAGGCTGGAGGGCAGTGGCACGATCTTCGCTCACTGCAAGCTCCGCCTCCCGTGTTCACGTCATTCTCCTGCCTCAGCCTCCCGAGTAGCTGGGACTACAGGCACCCGCCACCTCGCCCGGCTAGTTTTTTGTATTTTTTAGTAGAGACGGGGTTTCACCGTGTTAGCCACGATGGTCTCGATCTCCTGACCTCGTGATCTGCCCGTCTCGGCCTCCCAAAGTGCTGGGATTACAGGCTTGAGCCACCGCGCCCGGCCACACCCGGCTAATTTTTTGTATTTTTAGTAGAGACGAGGTTTCACCGTGTTAGCCAGGATGGTCTCGATCTCCTGACCTCGTGATCCACCCGCCTTGGCCTCCCAAAGTGCTGGGATTACAGGCGTGAGCCACTGTGCCTGGCCGAAAGGGTGTTTTTCGTATACACAGTGAATGTGTATTTTGTGTGTGTGCGTATGTATATGTGTGTGAGTATGTGAAAGTATGTAACTGTATGTGACTATGCGTTTGTGTATGTATTCATGTTAATGTGTGTTGTGTGTGAAAATGTGAGCACTTAGTGGTTCTATTTGTGTGTGTCTATGTTTCTGTGTGTGTGTTCGTGTTTTGTATAATGCGGGTGGCTGTGTGTGAATTTTTGTGTGTGTGAAAGAGCGTTTTGTGTGAGAGTGTACACGTGCGCCAATGTGTATTTGTATGTTTATGTGATTAAATGTGAGTGTGTAACTGTGTGTGACTATGTGTGTGTGAGTGCACAAGTGTTAATTTGTGTGTTTCTGGGTAAAAGTGTGCACTTGTTTGTGTGTTAGTTTGTGCTTGTGTGTGAATGTGTGTTAGCGGGTTGGTGTATGTGACTGTGTGAAAGGGTGTTTTGTGCATGTACACTGCATGGATTGGTGTGTTTGTGTGTGAATGTTTTTGGGTGTGGTGTGCTTTTGCGTTTGTGTGGGCGTATGTATGTATTTGACTGTATGAGTGTTGGTGTGTGTGACTGTGTGTCTGTGCAGGTGAAAGGGTTTTCCTGTATCTGTGTGTTTGTTTGTGAATGCGTATGTGGTGTCTTTTTGTATTTGTGTTTATGTGTGTTTTGTGTGTTTGTGTGTGAAAGTGTTTCTGTGTCAGTGCGTACACATATGTGAGTGCGTGTTTGTGTGGGTGTGTGTTTTTGTGTGTGTGTCTGTGTGTGTTCTCACAGGCACTTGGAGTAAATGTAGAGGTCACGTGCTTGAATTTTGCTCTACCACCTATCAGTGACATTGCAGCAATGGGGACTTAAACTTTTTTTCACTTTATTTTTTTAATTTTAGGTCCAAGGTTATTAATATATGTGCAGGTTAGTTGTATAGATAAGCTTGTGTCACAAGGGTTTGCTGTACAGATTATTTCATAGTCCAGCTACTAAGCCTAGTAAAAGTTACTTTTTCTGGTCCCCTCCATCCTCTCACCTTCCCCACTCAAGTAGGCCCCAGTGTCTGCTCTCCCCTGCTTCTGTCCATGTGTCATCATCATTTAGCTCTCATTGATAAGTGAAAACATATGGTACTTGGATTTCTGTTTCTGCATTAATTCACAAAGGATGATGGTCTCCAACTCCATCCATATTCCTGCAATGGTCATGATCTTGTTCTTTTTTATAGCTGTGTAGTATTCCATGGTATATACGTACCACATTTTCTTTATTGGGGACTTAAATTTATTTACAATTATGTCATAAATTAAATTAATCTGATGATAGTTACCTCACTATGATGATTTTAAGAGTTACAGCCTAGAGTTTCTAAAATTCTACTGCATTTGGTGTTCTTTCAGATCTGCCAAAATTAAGAACTTTCTACCATTTCAAGGTAAGATCCTTGTTAAGATTCTTTGAAATAACTGAGAACTATTTCAGGAAAGAAAGGGTTAGGGACCATACAAGAGGGCTTTATTCTCCTTGATTCTCTGCAAAATGCAGTCCCACATAACTCATTCATTCAAGTACTCATTTATTAAGTAAATTTTTGTATATTTTTGCTGTGTTCTGGGAACTACTCCAGGAATTTTTGATATATTAAATGATCAAAATACAAAAAGTAGTGCCCGCATGGAGCTTACATTCTACTAGAAAAGCCAAAAAATTAGCAATATAGATAAACATACAAATTATATACTATTTTAGAAAGCAATAGGCCGGGCGCGGTGGCTCAAGCCTGTAATCCCAGCACTTTGGGAGGCCGAGACGGGCGGATCACGAGGTCAGGAGATCGAGACCATCCTG